>NW_016107410.1:6178359-6197129 GCF_001604975.1 Cebus imitator | reverse complement strand
AAAAAAAAAAAAAAAAAAAAAAAAAAAAAAAAAAAGAACAAATAAACCAATATTGCTCTTTTAAGTAACACAAGCAAAAAATGTACAGGGCCTCAAACTGATCTAAGCTCCACTGGTAATGGTGTTGAGTTTCATAAAGAGAAAAGACTGCCTTGATCATCTGCCTCATCTGAGAAAAGCCATCTGGTCCCTCTTTCAAAACATAATTGCGAGGTGTACCTTTGCTATCACAAATTTTGTTTCAAATAAACAACTTGGAACAGTAAGCGGAGATGGTTTTAGCACCTCCACACTGTGGTCAAGGAACAGTAACAGCTGAAAACAAAGTTTTGGGGCAGGGTGAGCAACACAGTTAACAGCTCCTCCACAAGAAATTTCAGTCACCGCATCTCCAAGAGCAAACCAAGGAATCCCTAGAAAAAGAGGCTCTGGGAGACTGTTTCTAAAAGTGGGAAGAATGGAAACACCTGGCAGAGACTCAGACATACAGGAGAAGTCAAATGCTCAGAAATACAGAAGTCAAATGCTATGATAATTAAGTATTTTTGTCTCTAGACAATGCTTGTTCAAATAATATATGAGTACCACAAAAGAGTCTCAATATCCATTACAATTTTTCTTAAGAGAGTGGTGGCTTTTCCTACTGTGGACAAAACTGAATTAGCCAAACAGCAGTTACCTTTCAAGATCTTCCTTTTCCTCCTCCTGTTCACATTTCTCAGTTCCAAACTTGGCTTTTAGTGACTGAGCTCTTGCAATGAGAGCTTCCACATTAGTAATCTGGTGAATGATTTCCTGGCGGTGGAAAAGGAAGAGGCATACGTTGGGAGATGGCAAAAAAGCAAAGCCTTTTAAAAAAACGCATCTTAAAAATAATTTGTGCCAACTGAGGAGAACACTGGGCAAGATTCTGACACTACATCAAACTTACTTCCAACTTCTTGTCTTCTGGATTGGGGAAGTGCAAAACTTTACTGGAATGGCATATTATCTGCTTTATGATCTTCTTAACTGAAGAAATGTTTTCTAGATTTTCTATTTTTAAAAGAGTAAAGCCATCATTAAATAAATTAAGCAAAATATACTTTCACTTTGGAAATGAACTAATGATCAGTTAAATATGACATTTACCTTCTTCCTTTACCTTGAGTACAGCTGCATGAATCACACAAGGTAACAGGTGCCGAGCAAGGTCTGCAGGTTTCTGGATTGCCAGATAGTGCAGCACCTGAAGGAGGCATAGTGTACACATATGATCAGCGCGGGTGTCAAAGGATGACAGCCTCTTACGGAAGTGCAAATCCTCAGCCACTCGTCTTACATCTTAGCAAGACAGCACTCCCCATCACAGGTAGACAGCCACAACCCCAAAGGTGAGGATAATGTTACTGAAAGCACCTAAGAACTTCAATCTTTAATAATGCTAAATATTCTCATTTTTTGGGGGGGGGCTTCCATATGTAATACATGCAAATAAGGAAAATACAAAGAAAAAACCACCGATAAACTACAATGCCTAGAGATAACAATCATGAACAGTGGAATGTTTTCGTTTTAAGACACAGAATACACATATTAAAGATACTAATATTAAATATGTAAAATACTGCTTTTTAACCTGCTTTTCTCAGTATTTCTAAACATTCTGACTTTCCATACATTTTAATTTTTTTTTCCAATTCTTATTATAAGAATACAGAGAAGTATGTATACAAAACGTGGACCCTACCTTTAGGCTCTTTATTCAACAGTAATAAAGATAAAAGAAGTATAAACTCTATAAATATATAAAGTTCTTTGATATCAATAAACAAAATTTTAAGAAGTATAATCTCATAATGTGAGTCTGACTAATAAATGCTCATGGATTTCAAAATTTAAAAAAACACAGGTGATGCAGAAAGTTTCCTGCAATCCTCCTTCACCAAAACACATTTTCATGTTTATCCTCTCAAACTACTTATAAGCCCGTTTAAACACAGAGATGTAGATGCATATGTAATTTCTTAACAAAAATTAGTAACTTACATACTGGTTTATGATTTGCTTTGTTCATCTTATGGTGGACTTTTTTTTTTTTGGCTTGGAGAGTTTTGTCTGATTTGAAACTTTTTTAAATGAAGAACTATACTATACATACCAGAGAATTAGAAATAGTTTAAAGAAAACACCAGCTTAGGAAACAGAATGTTACCAGGCCTTTCCAAGTCCTCCTGTGTACCCTCCATCCCCAGAATTAACTACCAATCATTCTTTTGCTTTTCTTTATAGTTTTTTCACATATGTAGCCTTAAATAATATGTTCACTTTTTTCTAGTTTTAACCTTTATATAAATAGAATGTTTCTGTTTATACCCCTCAGCGACTTGCTTTTTTTCAGTATTGTTTTTGAGATTCATATACCATTCCAACATGGTTTTTCACTGCTGTATTAACATGTTCCTACACTAATAGCGGATAGATAGCCCCTCAATTTTTGGCTATTACAAATAATGCTCCCATTACATTGTTGCACATATTTCCTGGTGCAAATGGCACTTGTACAACAATTACTTTAGGATATATACGTAAAAACTGAACTAGGAAATGTATAAGATAATTATCCTACAAAGTATTTCAACAGATTTACATTCTTATCTAGAGTAATGAATTCCCTCTGTTGTACATCCTTGCTAACACCCACCTTTCTGAATTTTGTTTTCTTTAACTCCGAGAAAAAACAAATCTGCAGGAATAACATGAAATATGTTATTACCCTTTACCCGGATGTCTCCCTCCTCTGTTCTGGATCCCTTGCATCTCCCTGTGCTCTTGTGTATGTACACACTATAGACATAAACTTGTTTCTGAATAATTTCAGAATAAGTTGCATACTCATGCCCCTTATCCCAAAATATCTGTACTTCCTAAAATTAAAAATATTTTATGTAATCAAAATGCAAATGATTCTCATTATATACAATAAATTTAACACTGATAAAATAACTGTAATCTAACCTACTATCCTTATTGCAGTTTTGTCAACTGACCCATGTGTCTTTTATTTTATTTTTTTGAGACAGGGTCTTTCTCTGTCACCCAGGCTGGAGGGCAGTGGCACGATCTCGGCTCCCTGCAACCTCCGCCTCACAGGCTCCAGCAATTCTCCTGCTTCAGCCTCCCGGGTAGCTACAACTATAGCCACTGCTGGCCGGCTGATTTTTGTATTTTTAGTAAAGACAGGGTTTCACCATGTTGACGAGGCTGGTCTTAAACTCCTGACCTCAGGTAATCCACCTGCTTCAGCCTCCCAAAGTGCTGGGATTACAGGTATAAGCCACTGTGCCCAGCCACATAATGTCTCTTATGACCCTTTCCCTCCACCACTACAAGTCTAGGTAAGGATCGTCCAATGCCTTTAGTTGTCACAGCTCTTCAATCTCAACTAATCTGGAACAGCTTTCACTCTGTCTTTTTATAACACTGACATTTTGAGTATAGTCTCCTCTTCCTCCCTACTTTTTGGCTAACTAAATTCCATACTGTATTCAGATTTCTTCACTTTCTAAAAATTGAGCTGTAACTCACATACCATAAAATTCAGCACTTTAAAATGGATAACTTCAGTGGTTTTTAGCGTATTTGCAGGATTATGTTACCATCACCATTACCTAATTCCAGAACATTTTCTTTCATTTACACCAAAAGAAATCCAGTACTCCAAAGCAGCCACTCCTGATTTCCCCCATTCTCAGTCCCCATCGCTGGAAACTACTAATCTAACTTGCTGTCTCTATTGACTTGCCTGTTCTAGACCTTTCATATAAATGGAACGATGCAATATGTGGCCCTTTGTTTCTGGCCACTTTCACTTAGCGTAATATTTACAAGGTTCGTCCATGTAATGTGCCAGTTGTAACACATACCAGTGCTTTCTTCCTTTTTATGGCTGGTACTCCATTGCATGGACAGATTATAATTGGCCTATCCATTTATCACTGATAGACATTTGAGTCTGTGCGATTTTTTGGCTATCATGAATAATGCTGTCAACATGTATGTACGCAGTTTCTTTAGTTTTTATCTAATATCATTTTCCTGTTCCAGGATCCACTTCAAGATATCACAATACATTTAGCTGTCATGTTTCTGGGCTCCTCTTGGCTGTGACAGTTCTCAGACTTTCCTTGTTTTTACTGACCTTGACAGTTTTCAATTCTAGTCAAGTATTTCATAAAAACTCCTTCAATTATGGTTTATCTAATGTTTTTCTCATGATTGAACTGGGTTCGGGAAGGAAGATCAGAGAGGTAAAGTGCCACTGTCATCACATCATGTCAAGAGTACATACTGCCATTACGACTTAGCCTGTGGCTGTTACCCTTCATCACCTAGCTGAGAGAGTGTCAGTCGGGTTGCTGCACTGTAACGTTACTCTTTTTCCCTCCTTGTGCACCATACTCTTTGGAAGGAAGTCACTATGTGTAGCACACACTTAGGGAGTGGGAATTAGCTTTAGCCTCCTTGAGGGTGGAGTCTCTACATACATTTAGAATTTTGCACAGGAGATTTGTCTCTTCTATCCCATTAACTTACATATTCAATCAATTATTTATATCAGTATGAACTCAAGGATATTTATTTTGTACCCTGAGTTACAATCCAACATTATTTTAATTTGTTTTTCAAATTGTTCCAGTGTTGGCCAGTTGGAAACTCTTTCGGTTGGCTCCTGTGTCTTTAATATGCCCCAAAATTGTGTAGATTTTCTTTTTTCAAACTCTTTTTAAAATAGAATGTTCCTCATTTTAGGTTCATCTAATGTTCCCTCACAATTAGGCTCAGATTTTGCATTCCTGGACCAAACAGCATGTAAGAGTGGTGTTGGGTTCGTCAGAGTATCACAGCCCAATGTGCAGGATCTCCATTTATTCCTCATTGGTGATGTTAATTTTGACCTTCCTATGGAGACACTGTGCTATTTCTCCACTTGCCTTGCAACACAGAAGCATTCTGTAAAGAAACACTTAAAAACCATGCAAGATGATGCTCTTCAAACTTCCACCTAGACTTAGTATCTGTTTGTGATTCTTGCTGAACCAGTCTTTACTATGAACACGGTTGCAAAATGAAGACTTCCAACATATCCACTATATTTACCAATCATTGTTCTGTAGGAAATGACCTCCCCCAACCTAGTTCTTTGTTTATCCATAAATTATCAATATGGTTCCAAGAATTCCTATTTTTTCTAATGGTTTATAATTCATTTCTGTCCTTAACTATTTAAAACTCAAATTGTCCCAGATTTGGCCAATGTTGAGTCCCTTCAAGTTAGCTCTCTATGAAATGACCCCATCGTTTTTTTAAGCAACTTCCTTACTGTCTAGCAATCCAGGATGTTCCAGGTTTATCTTGTACCTTCCCTGCCTCAACTGTGAAATCAGTCTTTTTTTTTTTTTTTAGGAAAGCATGGTTACTTTTAGTGAGGAACGTTAAAAAAAAAAAAAACAAGCTATGTGTGCTTATTGCTATGGGGGTGTCACTGCTTCTAGACTCTTTAAGAAGAAAGTTGGGAATGTATGCTTGTATATATACATATACACAAATACTTACACATGTACATACCCACATAACCTATCCATATTTTAAAAACCTGCAAGTCCATACTAATACCTCTAATTCCAATCCATTGCCACTGGGTTCTTCCTTGCATTCCTTAATTTCATACTTGCATCTCACTTCCACAGTAAGAAATTCTGGCTTCCAACACCACCAACACATTTAGTTACTCACTTCGCCCAACCAATAATACATTTAAAAGAGTTTCAGAATTGCTTTACCCATATCATTACAAAAAAATAAGCCTAGATAACAGATTTCAAGATTTTTTTCTTTTTTTGAGATGGAGTCTCATTCTGTCACCCAGGCTGGAATGGAGCAGTGTGATCTTGGCTCACTGCAACCTCCACCTTCCAGGTTCAAGCGATTCTCCTGCCTCAGCCTCTTAAGTAGCTGGTATCACAGGTGTGTGCTAAAACCCCTGGCTAATTTTTATATTTTTAGTAGAGATGGGGTTTTACCACGTTGGCCAGGCTGGTCTCAAACTCCTAACCTCAAGTCATCCACTCACCTTGGTCTCCCAAAGTACTGGGATTACAGGTGTAAGCCACCGCCCTAAGCCTCAAGAATTTTTTAGCAGTCCCATCCCCCACCACAACAGAGAGTATACAGTCAAACACATTTGATGTGTCCATAAATCACTTGAATTAGATCTTCCCTCCCTTTACCAATCCCTGTCAGTGTGGTTATGTTACTCATTTGAACTACAGCTGGGTTCATGTGTCTCAACTTGTCTTCAGGTTTAGGTTATTTTTCCTCTTTCCATCCTTATTGTTTTTTAGAATAAGTAAATCATAGGCCAGCACACTGGCTCACACCTGTAATCCCAGCACTTTGGGAGGCTGAGGCAGGAGAATTGCTTCAGGCCAGGAGTTTGAGACCAGCTTGGGCAACAGAGTGAGATCTAATCGCTGTAAAAAATTAAGAAAAATAATTAGTTGTTCACCTGTACTCCTAGCTACCAGGGAAGCTGAGCCAGGAGAATCACTTGAGCCTAGGAGTTTGAGGGCTTTCTGTTCAAGTGTGTTTTTGAGGAGTGTTTTATTTTCTTCATTAAGATTTCAAACATTTTCTGTTAAGCATTTTACCATTTTTCCTCTTATAATGAAAATTATATTTAGATCTCCTAAATGGTTATTAGTGTACATGAATGCTACTGATTACTGTATGTTAACTATATATCCTACTGCCTTGCTGGATTCATTTATATTAGTTTCAACACTGGCTTTTTGAATTTTTCCAAGTATACTGTCATACCACTGCAGAGTTCTTCTAACTCCCATGCCTCTGCTTTGTCGTGTTAATTACACTAGCTAATACCTGCAGAACAATTTTCATTGGCAGTGGAGATGGAAGGCATCCCTGCTTTGTTCCTGGCTTTAGTGACCCCCTACGGCTTCCCCAATTAAGATGCTGTATTTAGGACTAAAGTTTCTATATATTGTCTTATTTTAAGGAAGTAGCCATCTATTCCACTTTTTTCCCAAGTTTTAAATTAAATTTATCAAAGGCTTTTTCAGCACAAATGGAGATAATGATATAATTTTCTGCTTAGACCTATTAATGAAGCAAATTATATCAACAGACTTCTAAATAATCATCCTTACATCTGATCAACACGTATTATTTTCTTAAAGTGATATTAATGTCAGTTTACTTCAGATTTTGCATTAAATTTCTTAAGTATTACTGGTCTGCTATTCTTAAAAATATGCTGTCTTTATCAGATTTAGGTACCAATGCTATAGTTGTTCCACAGAAAGAAGCTGGAAAATTTCCTCCAATTATTGTGTGTTGAAATAATTTATGTAGCATTGGGACTATATGGTTTCTTGATATTTAGTTGGGTTTCCCTGTGAAACCATCTGGGCCTGGTTCTTTTTTATGGGGCAGTTCCTTGATAACTGTCTTGTGAAAATTTGTCTGTTTATACTTTTTCTTTTTTACTGGTGTTAGCTTTGATAGAAATTATATTTTTGGTAGGAATTTCCATAGGAAACTGTCTAATTTAACTTGGTTTTCAAATTTATATATACAGAGATGTGCAGAGTAGTATTTTTAATACATTTCCTCTGTATCAGTAGTAATTAAGATGTGACCTTTTTGTCATTTATTATTTTATTTATGTGCTTTCCCTTTTTTTCTTGATTAAATTAGCTAATGGCTTCTCTATTTTGCTGATTTTAAAAGAACTTGACTGAACTCACTAATTTCATCTGTTTTTCTGTTCTCTACTTCATTACTGTCTCCTTTTTATTTCCTTCCTTTTGTTTTCTTTTTACTTTTTTTTCCCTAGGGTTTTTAGTTAGAAATTTAATTCATTTATTTTCATTCTTTTGTTTTTGCTGATATAGGTGTTTAGGGCTATGAAAGTTCGTTTCATCACTTCTTAAGTATAGCCTATAGGTTCTAATGTAGAGTTTTCATTCTCATTGTTTTTCAAAAATTCTGTACTTTCAATTTGTATTTTCCCCTTTCACCAAGTATTGTTTAACAGAAAGTTTTTATTCCATTAATTTTCTAACCTAAGTGACTGGTAGGCTGTACCATCTGGGTCTGTGTGAGTATAGTCTATGATGTTCGCATGACGACAAAATTGCCTAAAGAGGAGCTTCTCAAAATGTATCCTCTTTGTTAAGCCATAGGGGACTGTATTAGTTCTGTCTTAGCGTTCTGATTTTTCTCCTTAAAGGAAACTAATGAATTGAATATTCCTACTTTTCTTATCTTTCATTTATACTACTTTCTCTTCGATTCCTTTTACTCCTATATCTCCTTTTCATTCTCTTGGCTGTTTTCCCACTTTTCTTCAATGCCTTTTACAAAATTTACACATAAATCTATTCTCTCTTGGCCCTCTTAGTCTTCATTTTTCACATGGTTGCCTTTTTCTTCTGCTTCTATCCTGAGCTAAATTAGCTGTAGTTTCATTTCTTTGTGGGTTTTTTTTGGTCTGTCTCTGTTCTTGATTTTAGTATTTCTGATTAAACAGGGTTTTTTCATATCCTCCTTGTTTGAGGATATCTGATTAAGTTTGGAATGTTATATTACAATTTTCTTCTGCTTTGTGACTGATTTTCTGGGAAATATTTTCATTAGCTGAAATGATCTAATTTGCATTTTCTGTTTTGTAAAGTACTCTTAAATGGATGTGGTCTGTTCTCTAGTAGTACCACAAATAGCTTCGAAGTGCCCTCTTGTGCAGTTTCTTTAATGGATAGAGGGGGATGAGGGAGGCTGATTGTCTTGTTTTTCTTTCATTTCTGCAGGATCCTTAATTTTCCCCTCTTATTTCCCATCATTCCTAAGGGACACCACTCCTTCTTTGTATATTTGATTTTCTCCAAGGCCCCATTTCTAGTCCTGTTTACATTCAAGCCCCTTCCTTGTGGCAAATGCTGTGAACTAGTAACCCTACCTGTGTTCAGTATTTTGGCATATGGTGTTAGGCTCAATATTTCTGAGGTGACTTTGTGTTTCATCTAAGTCTTCTGTATCTCTTGGCTCTTTTTCCTTCCTGCCCCCTACTCACTATATCTATATAGACTTACAACAATGGGAGCTACACTGGAATTTGGCTTATTTCTCTACTTACTATTAAGTGGAAGGTCAGTGTAATTTCTACCTCTTAGTAATGCTGAATGCATGGATTTATTTACTCTATTGATTTCATGGGATTTTTTGGGGGGTGGGGGAGGTAGAAAGGTGTGCAGGACAATTCAATTTCACGCAGGTGTCACTGATCTCCTTAACTCTAAATGTTTTCTAATAGCTGCAAAGCAGGCCACTGAATGGATATACCATAATTTAATAAGCCAAGTCCCTATTGTTAGAAACTTTGGTTTTTTCTGCTTTTTCACTTAAGAACTTTGTTGAACATCATTTATATACATAGATCCTTGTATATTTCTTTTTATTTCCTTAATAACTGTTTGGTAGTAGAACTGCTAGCTCAAAGGACATACCCATTTTTAACACTTTAAACATATATTGTGAGACATTCAATGGTAAGCAGTCTGTTTAAACTATGCATGCCTGTTATTTGCCCTATTTGCAAAAAATCTTAAATGTGAATAGTAGATTTATAAAAAGTTCATTGAATTTCAATGTTTTGCATCGCAAGTGTGTCCAAAGCTCTCATGTCTATGATAGTGACTTTCTAAAATGCAAGAATAATAATTTGCTTTCTAGTATTTGAGAATTAAACCTCAATTACCTTTTCTGCTTCCCGTGTATCATCAAAGAGTCTCCTTTGCCTTCTAGCAGGAATTGGCTTAGCTGTTTCCCAGGCTTCTACCCACATATTGCTTGGAATCTTCATCCGGGCGCTCAGTTCTCCTTTCAGCACCACGTTGCCCTTTTCATCAATCACCTCCTCTTCAATATAATCCCGGGGTGAATACCACCTCACAAAATCTTCCAGGAAGCAACCTGGATTAGCTGCCTAAAATAAGACAAAAAAATTCAGCAGAATCAAATAAAAATCAACAGTGAGGCCGGGCGCGGTGGCTCAAGCCTGTAATCCCAGCACTTTGGGAGGCCGAGGCGGGTGGATCACGAGGTCAAGAGATCGAGACCATCCTGGTCAACATGGTGAAACCCCGTCTCTACTAAAAATACAAAAAATTAGCTGGGCATGGTGGCACGTGCCTGTAATCCCAGCTACTCAGGAGGCTGAGGCAGGAGAATTGCCTGAACCCAGGAGGCGGAGGTTGCGGTGAGCCGAGATCGTGCCATTGCACTCCAGCCTGGGTAACAAGAGCGAAACTCCGTCTCAAAAAAAAAAAAAAAAAAAAAAAAAAAAAAAAAAAAAAAAAAAAAAAAAAAATCAACAGTGAATGTTAAGCCTGTTTGCAAAATGATTTTTTCAAAAAAAGCCTATCTAATCTTCACAATCTAATATGTGAAATGAATTTGGGTATCACCTTTAAAACAGGTCAGATGTTAAAGTACCAAAAGCATTTTATTTTTATTTTCTCAGCTTTATAGAAAAAGAAAACATTTTCATTCAATGAATTTGGATATTAAAAACTTAATGTAAAGTAAATTATAGACCACTCTTACTCATAAATAGAAATTCAAACATCCTAAAAACCCTCTTTCTTTTTTTTTTTTTTTTTTTCTTAAACACATGTTATACAACTAGGTTTAATATTACAGTACAATAACTACTCAATACTAAGAAAAGTAAAAATTAAATAATACACCACATGATCAGGATAACAGTGATGAAGAAGTCCTGTTCTTCTTTTCCTCAATAATCAATGCTGGTTCTGCAATAAATATCAGCTAACCTCAAAAACGTTCTATTCTGCCATCAAATTCTTATACTTTATATAACAAATTACTATCAAATTAATTGGTTTTGTGCTGTTAAGGAGTTGGAATTCAAACTACTGTTTTTCAGGCTTCTAGAACCAAACTGATTAAAGTTTTAGTAAGTGGATAGTTCTATAGAATTAATGATGACGTATGCCAAAAACCTTTCAGTGATTCTAACTTCAAGCCTGGAAAAAAAGACGAGGCTACCCAGTATTCGTGGTAAGGCACAGAGGTCTTTCTGCAACTGTTCCAGTGATGTACTAGTAGAGTCCTAAGGATAGGCATGAAAACCAACATGATTAGAATGGTGTGTCTGAAATGTGAAGGGTAAAACTACCAGTTTCACCTCACTGGCCTCAAGGGCTACCAGCTTGACCATCCTTACCATGTTAGGATATACCCCTGAGGGCAGATCCTCTAGAAGATCCTTCACTGTCTGTCAACAACACAAACTTAAAAGGTTTATGATATTGTCCATGGTAAAAGCAGTGGGTCAAGATTATTTCATGACACTGCGTGACTCATGATTCATGTACAAAGATCTAAATCTTAATCAGCCAACAGCATACCCACATGAAAATATCTTAGGAAACCACAGAAGGAGGCCTGGAATAAAGAGCATAAACTTCAAAAGAAAATAATATTCTACTCATACATTATAAATTATATTAAAGAAAAGCATTTCATGCCAAAATTCTTCCTTCTGGTTGTCCTTACTATATCAGGCTGAACACAGACACCAAGAAAGGCCAAGGCTCCCTTGAGCTTATCTTCTTTTTACTATTAAAGGTTTGTACCACAAGGGCATGCTCCAGAATCCACCCTCTCCTTCTGGAACTTTGAGGTGTGCCCAGGCACATATTAGTATGCTTCCAATGCTCTGGGGACTCTCAAGAGCCCTTAATACTAACTTATCCCTATACAAAAAGTAAAGGCAACCATGTCTATTTTAGAATAACTACCTGTTTCCTTAAATGATTTCTACACATGGGCAGATATGTAAGTTGGCTATTTAAATTACTATCTATTTTCTGGTTAAAACAATGCCATGAAAGATTTGTAGGTGCCCAGGTTAGTTCAAAATAGTCTAATGAGTCACAGTGTTGCTAAAGCGCAATGTTAGAGGAACTATATAGAAACTTACCAAGAGGGACCAGTACGTTTCCATGGGGAAAGACTTTCACAGTTCCTATTTAGAATGTCCTCTTGTGCATGCCTCTGCAAAGACACTGCAGCAGGACAGGGACAGATGACTATGAAGGCAGCTAGAGGTCAGATGGAAAATTACTGCTACGGAGGCTGCTATTTCCTGCTGTGCACATACACCTTAAGCCAATTCCCTTCTCTACCTTTTGGTTTGACACTTGCCCTGAGAGTCAACTGGCTTCTCTTTATCCATTGCACCAACTATTTGTTTTAAAACAACTTATCTCTTTCTTGTCACATGGTAGTACAGAACTGGCAGATTTTCTGTATCATTTAAGTCTCCAAGCAAAACACAGCTCTTAAGAGGTTCACTAAAGATTTTTTCATTTAGTAAAGATGGGTAAAATAAGCAGGAAACAAATGACTCCCTTTTATTGTCACTTATATCTACTAGCAAAAAAGGATGAAAGTGGCATAGGTGTTTGTGGAGTGTATATGTTTAAAAATAACACACAAATGTTTCAGAGAAAAATAAAACTCACAATGGCCTAAACAGTACAGAAGCAGGACTGCGTACGGTCTATGGATTACGAAAATGGAAGCTATCACAGGTTAATGAGGGAAGTCCGGGGCCAGGAGATGGTTCAGAGTATCAGCAGTAGGAAAGGAAGCTCTGTAGCCCATGGGGCTACCCACTTGAGGGTTTTAAAATATACATGGACTTGCCTTTGCTTTCAAAAATAAAAGTCCTTCTTCATTCCTGGTTTTTAAGCTAATAAGCCAAATATCACCATTCCCTCAATCCTAGATGTTCAAAATACAGACCTATATCCAAGCCTAAAATATTCTTCAGATAGCAAATGCCTACTCATCCGAAATAGTGACTCCTCTCAGAAACCTTTCATGACCTACTCAGCAGACTCAGTCTTTTTGACCCTGCCTTCATAAGAGAACTCATGACATTATAATTCCTTACATATCTCCTCCTACAACCTCAATCGACTGTAACCGAGGGTAAACACTATTCCTTAACTCATCTAATCACAGTGCAAAGTACACAATAGGCGCTCAAAAGTTTGTTAAATGAAGTGACCCATGTTAAATCCTAACAGTTTCCTAAAAGCCTTCCATTAAATTGGCTGAACACAAAGGAAGAAAGCACCCCAATCCACATATAGAAAAGATTCTATTCTCAACATTCAACTATTAATAACATTGGATCTTTGCTTTTTTAAAACTTAAGAAACAAGTTTGACTATGTCCTCTGGGGGGATATGGCAGTGTTTAACTACTAATGAAATCCAAACACTTAACAAAAAGGCATTCAGCCCTTTATACCACTTTACAGAGTGACTTTCACAGTTTCATCCCAGAATAGCTCAAAATAGACCCCAGAGCTCTGAAAGTATGACCCACCTTAAAAGACTCCATATCTGAGAGCAGACAGGCACTCTGCATGCGTGCGCGGAGGTGAGCCCCTTCTGCTGATGTACCTAATTTAGCTAAAACCTCAGACTGCTCTTCTAGCAGATCTTCTGTCATAGGTGCTGGTTCCTGTGAAGCACAAAAGGACAAAGCTCACAAACAGCCCATTTTAGACAAAGAAGTACTATAAAAATAGAATAAAGACAACAATCATTTCAGCTCTAGCAGTCACAAGATGAATATTTTTAAAAATTCAGAGAAAGCCGTTAAGTTTTTTAGAACTTACATAAAAAAGGTAACAAATTAGGAAAAATAATTACCACTTTTAGGCCTCCTCCCTCTCACAGATAAGATTATCATGTTTCCCTTGACAAGGATTGATAGTAAAAGACAGAGGAATTTGGGTCCACTGAGCAACATTTTCCTGCCTACTAGTGATAAAGAAATGAAGTCCTAATGCTATTATTATATATGTCATCACTAGCCGCAATAAAATTTTAATTATAAGTAATAGAAATGGTCTGATATAGAAACAACGGGAGGGAACTGCTCCATTGCACTCCAGCCTGGGCGAAAGAGTGGACTGTGACCCAAAAAATAAAAATAAAAAAAGAATGACTAGGTTGAGGCTGGGTGCGGTGGCTCATGCCTGTAATTTCCAGCACTTTGGGAGGCCGAGGTCGATGGATCACTTGAGGTCAGGTGTTCAAGACCAGCCTGGCCAACATGGTGAAACCCCATCTCTACTTAAAAATTTTTAAAAACTACAAAAACTAGCTGGGCATGGTGTATGCCTGCAATCCCAGCTATTTAGGGGGCTGAGACAGGAGAATCACTTGAACCCAGAAGGTGGAGGTTGCAGTGAGCTGAGATCATGCCACTGCACCAGGCCTGGGTGACAGAGCAAGACTCTATCTCAAAAATATATGTATATATTATTAGCTTGGTTCCAATCTACTGGCTAAGGGCTTTTTCTTCTAGAATATTGGGGTAAAGTATTCAAACTTTTTCTAGCCATATAATTTATGTTATAACCTAAGTCTACATAAATGGAACACAGATGTATGTTTGAATTCTTATGAAGCAACTACATAAAGAATTATTTTTCAGTGAAGTAGGCAACTGATTAACAGCACATTTTGAGCTAACTTCTAAAGCTTGAAATTACATTGGCTTCAACTGAGATCATTTTGAATTCCAACAATTTTATATAAGTACATTTATAATTATAATTCAAATAAAATTAACCTTAAAATAAGAAACTAAAATGGACTAAAATTTTGCCTAGATTTACCTAAACGCAAAATATAAAAACTAATTTCTAGATATATAAGATGTACACTGAAAGAAGAGTAAGTCAGTCCAGATTTAGACTATAAATTTAAATCTGAAAATTCAAGGATCTGAATAAGTGAGGGAACACAGCCTCTTGAAGAAAAGTAACACACTAAATTTAAAAAGTATTATTTTTATTTCAGGAAAGAAGAAGTCTGAGCTTCCAAAATAACTTTCTCAGATGGCTTATTAACCCATTCTAATAAAGGAAACAAATGTACTATTAGCTTATTAAAAACAGGGACTCCAGCCTGGGCAACAAAGCAAGACCCTGCTCTATAAAACATCAAATAAAGAGCTGGGCATGGTGGTAGGTGCCTATAATCCTAACTACTCCAGAGCTGAGGTGGGAGGACGGCTTGAGCCTGGGAGATTGAGGCTGCAGTAAGCCATGACTGAGCCACTGCACTTCCTGAGCAACAGAGTGAGACCCCAACTCAAAAAAAAAAAAAAAAAAAAAAAAAAAGAATTACTACTAATTAAAACCTGGAAGGAAAAAAATAGAAAAAAATTAACCTTTGCTGAACACTTACATGTCAAATGCTTTTGAATATGATATGTGATTTAATCCTGAACAAATTAGAGTAATGTAAACTATTATTCCTTTTTAAGGATAACAAAGTTATAAGATTTACACCACCAGATAGACTTATTATAAAGTTGCAATAATGATGACAGTATATTACTGGCACAGAATAAACAGAGACCAATGGAACAGAATAAATAGTCCAGAAATAGACCAACATATGTACAATCACTTGATTTACATCAAAGATATCACTGTCACTCAATGGGAAAAGGCAGTGGTGGTGAAATAAATCAATCTCCCTATGGAGAAAACAGACTCTTAACATGTTGTTCTTACCAAACAGTTAATTTGAGGTGGGTCACAAATAACATAGGTAAAATAAAGTTTCCAAAAGAAAACATAAGAAAATATCTTCAGGACGCTGGTAAAGAGTTCTTAAGAAGAGCACAAAAAGTACTATCCACATAAACACAAGGATAGATGAGACTGTATTAAAATTAAGAACATCTGTTCAACCCAAGGCATCATTAAAAAAGTGAACAGGCCGGGAGTGGTGGCTCACTCAAGCCTGTAATCCCAGCACTTTGGGAGGCTGAGGCAGGCAGATTACGAAGTCAGGAGTTTGAGACCAGCCTGGTCAACATAATGAAACCCCACCTCTACTAAAAATATAAAAATTACCTACAATGAAACCCCATCTCTAATAAAAATATAAAAATTAGCTGGATGTGGTGGCACACGCCTGTAGTCCCAGCTACTTGGGAGGCTGAGGTGGGAGAATCACTTGAACCCGGGATGCGGAGGTTGCAGTGAGCTGAGACCACACCATCGCACTCCAGCCTGGGTGACAGAATGAGACTCCGTCCCCAAAAGAAAAAAAAAAGTAAATAGATAAGCAACAAAGAGAAAATATTTGCAATACAAGTATCTAAGGACTCATATCCAGAATATATGAAGAATTCCTACAAAGTAATAAGAAAAAAAGACAACCACTTTTTAAAAAATAGGCAAAGGCTTTGAAAAGGCTTTTCACCAAGAAGGCAGACAAATGAGCAACAAATATATGAAAATCTGTTTGGTATCAATATGCTTCAGGAAAATGTAAAAACACAAGATCCTACCTCCTACCTTTCAGAAAGGCAAAAAGCAAAATGATGGAAAATATCAAGTGTGCAGAAAAGAGTTAACATCCCATGTCTGAGACCGCCATTCTTAGAGAGCTACTTGCAAAGTTAGTCTTTGGCTGACATCCGAGAACCTGGATTTTGAGAAGGTTCCCACCATTCCCACAACTGATGAAATAACTCACTATGTCTAAACAGTTTGAGCAAATAATATGGTTTATGCTGAACATCTGCTTTCTTCATGGGACTCTAGGATTTTGGTATGGTTAATCCTATGCTTAAGCAAAGGATGCCTACTTAACCAGACCCTACTGATAACTCTCAGTGCTTTGCCTCTAACAAGCTTCCCGGAGAAGACAACATTTCACACAGGTGGTCACAATTTGTTGCTGCAGGAATTAAGCGCACTCTGTGTAACTACACTAGGAGAAGCTTTTTGGAAGCTTACGCCTCATTTCTTCCAAACTTCATCTCATGTGCCTTTTCTCTTTGCTGATTTTCCTGCAATAAATTATAGCCACGAACATGATTACGGGCTAAGTCCTATGAGTCTTCCTAGCAAATCACTAAACCTGGGAGTGCTCTTGGGAACACATCAAATGGGGAAGATTATGCAGAATAACCACATTACTATACATTGTTGGTGAGAAGGTTAATAATTAGTTCAACCACTTTGGGAGACTATTTAGATAGATATACTAGAGCCAAGACATATTTCCACCATATAGCCCAACAACTCTACCCAAAAGAAAATGAGTGCCTATGCCTACCAAAAGAAACAAGAATGTTCATAGCAGCTTTATTCATATTAGCCGAAAGTGAAAACAACCCAAATACCCATCAACAAGTGAATGGATAAACAAATTTTGACAAATTCATAGAACAGAATACTACAAAGTAGTAACACATGCACAAACACTGAAGCCTGCAACAAGGATGAATCTAACAGACAGTGGTTAAATAAAAAAGCTGAATGGTATATAATATATGATTATAGAATGAAAGAATACACAATGTATTATTACATTTATATACAAAAGAGTAAGCAAAGTATGCCATTTAAAAGGTTCAAAAACTGACTATGGTGATAAAAGTTAGAGAAAGAGTTGTTGGAGGGGAATATTGGGCTTCACTATCCAATACATCAGACTACTAAAACTAAAAATTCAATTTCTTAGAAACAGCCACATTTCAAGCACGCAATAGCTACATTGGATAATGGCTATTGCATTACATGGGAAAGACAGAGAATGTAGAGCATTTCCATCTTCACACAAAGTTTTATTAGTCAGCACTGTTCTAGGATGATGAGAATTTTCTATATTTTGATCTGGGAAGTAGTTATATGCATGTATCAATATGCATATATTGATAAAAACTCACCAAGTGGTATACTTAAGAATTTTATTTTTTTATCTTTATATTTTGAGATAGGGTCTTGCTCTGTTGCCCAGGCCAGAATGCAGTGGTGCAATCATAGCTTACTGCAACCTCTGCCTCCTGGCCCCAAGCCATCCTCCCACCTGAGCCTCCTAAGTAGCTGGAACTACAGGCATACACCACCACACTCAGCTAATTTCTATATTTTTTGTAGAGATGGGGTTTTGCATGTTCCTCAGGCTGGTCTTGAACTTTTGAGGTTAAGCAATCCGCCCACCTTGGCCTCCCAAAGTGCAGGGATTACAGGCGTGAGCTACCATGCCCAGCCAAGATTTGTACACTTTATGGTATTAAGTCATAACTCAATAATTAAATATATGAACATGTTTTTAAAATGACTAGCAGAAAACATGTAAAATATATATAACTGTGGATTTACATCTAAAATATAAAGAATTCATATGACTCAATAAGAACAGGAGAGCAAACTAAAAGAAAAATCGCGGGCGATTCACAGGAAAGGATGGCTAACAAACATATTGAAAGATGCTCGGGTTCATGAAAATTCAGGAATATACAATCTAAAACACTAAGATAATACTTTTGACCATCATGTTGGCAAAAATTTATATGGTTGATAATACCAATTGTTTATAAGAAATTGAGGCTGGGCACAGTGGCTTATGCCTATAATCCCAGCACTTTGAGAGGCCAAGACAGAAGGATCACTTGAGGTCAGTTTAGGACCAACCTGGGAAACATAGCAAGACCCTATCTTTACAAAAATTTTTAAAGTGGAAAAAAATCAGCCTGGCATGGTGGTGTGCACTCCCAGTTACTTGGGAGGCTGAGGTAGGAGGATCACTTGAGCCTAAAAGGCAACAGAATGAGACCTTGTCTTAAAAAAA
>NW_016107410.1:6162881-6176799 GCF_001604975.1 Cebus imitator | reverse complement strand
CTTTTCTAAACATCTGAGCATTCCCCACTCACTTTAAGAAATAATAAATCACCTTATATATGATGAGGTAATCTACTTAAACTTCAAAACATTTCTCAATTTCAGAAATGGCAAACCTAAAGGCCCCAAACTAAAAGCCCCAAAAGTTTATTTAGACTTCTTTAATCTTTTTTTGTTTAAGGCAGAGTCTTGCTCTGTCACTAGGCTGGAGTGCAGTGGCGCAATCTCGGCTCACTGCAACCTCCGCCTCCTGGGTTCAAGCAATTCTTCCACCTCAGCCTCCTGAGTAGCTGGCACCACAGGCACGTACCACCATGCCCGGCTAATTTTTTTGTATTTTTAATAGAGACGGGGTTTTACCGTGTTGGCCAGGATGGTCCCGATCTCTTGACCTCATGATCCACCAGCCTCGGCCTCCCAAAGTGCTGGGATTACAGGCGTGAGCCACCGCGCCCAGCCGACTTCTTTAATCTTTAAACGTAGGCTTTGTTTAATCTTTTAAAGGTCCTTGATTAAATCAAGACCATATTTATCTGTGTCATTGGGAAATCTTTACCTGTAGTTTTTTTAAACATAGTCTGTATCTGTAAACATAGGCTGTGCACCACTGCGCCCGGCTATTTTTGTACTTTTAGTAGAGACAGGGTTTCACCATGTTGGCCAGGCTTGTCTTGAATTCCTGACTTCGAGTGATCTGTCCACCTCGGTCTCCCAAAGTGCTGGGATTACAGGCATGAGCCACCACACCTGGCCTAAACATAGACTTTTTGGAGAATTTTCCTTATCCAAAGCACCATCTTCTACTAGGATGAAGTTATATAAAAAACAAAATACATTAAAATGGAAAGAACTAGTGTATCCCACCTGGGTTACTGGAATGTAGAGAGGTTCTCCATTATGCAGCAGTGTAAGTTTCCCATGCTGATAAAGCCTTCCTTCTGGCCTTAAATTTGACATCTCCTTAGGTCCTCCTTTCTTGCCACTGTCTTGTCCATTTCCTTTAAGTTCTTCAGTATCACTTAGGCATTCAAAAAATTCTTCTTCACTGTCACTCCAGGAATCCCAAGATTTTCCTACCTCTCCCTTTTCCTTATCTGTTTCTTTTAGATTATCTGGGCCCAACTGGTCTCCAGCTTTTCCAGTATCCCCTGGATATAGATTAGTGACATTATCTGAAGTACTTGTCTTTTTCCCCTCATCACGTGCCTTCTTTCTTTCAATACAACAATTTAACATCTTAAGAAAAGAGAAATAACATTTATACTTGAATTAGTTACAGAAAAATAAAAATCTATCTACCTACTGCTTGAATATTTAATTTTCACTCTCTACTTCTTAGGACCTTGTGAACTGCAGTGATTACTGACTATAGGCAACCTACAGCAGCACCATGAGAACCGAATATAACCCATTCTTACATTCAGTATTAGAATAATCTCTGATTAAATCAAGACCACATTTATGTATATCTTTGGGAATTCTTTACCTGTAGTTTCTGATGCAGTAAACAACACCTCAGATCTGGGGGTCCATTTGCTAATCTATCAAATAAAGTAAGGAGAAAAGAAAGATTAATTTTAGTAAAATTACTTCAGATATGATTATCTATACAACCATAATTTTAAACTATACTGATAAGAAATCAAAACTAGATTTCCACAGGTAAGGTAAGTGAATTACAAAGGGGAAGCACATAGAATTAAAAGATGAAAATTTATTTTATATTCCTAGTCCACAAATCACCAATAGCAAATATAATAGATACTTCAAAGTATAAAAGCAAATTATGGGTAGTTTTCAGGCTTATAAAAATTTAAAAAGAGAACAAGTCCCTAAACCCATCCCAGGAAGTACCTAGCATGCAGTATGTCATACCATACAAAATAAATCAGTTTGTGTATTCAGTACTAAATTTTTAGAGTGGATTCTTACTATAAAAACCAAGATCTCCACCTGTATTTCAATAGGACCTCAAACTGTTTCTAGTTCTAGGTTTCTCTAGATGATTAGATTCCCAGCAATCAGCCAGAGGCACTCCCTCATATTCAACATGCTTCTGGGTCTGTAACAAGTTCCAGAGCCAACTCTCTAGAACCAAGAGAGAATCCAGCTAAGCAGAGATTGGCAAATGATGTAAAATGTTTTTGGATCGGTAATCATTTTATATTGCTAATAATCATGATTCTCCTCTCTTAGCATGGGTAGATGAGCACTGAAGTATGCAATATCAACGTATGTGCTAATGAAAATGTTCTGTTCATCAAAATACAGATTTATTACAAAAGACTTTGAAAACACATAAAAGTATAAAGAACAAAATAAAAATATAATTTCACACTGGGAAAAACTGATAGCATTTCACTGTATTTCTTTCAAATCTTTTTTCTGTGCAAATATAGCAACATAATTAAAAGCATTTTGTATATGTATTATATTCTACTTTATTAGAAACAATATGAATATCTGTTATAAAGATTCTTGGGAAAAAAATCATAATCTGTAATTTTCTATTATAGAGAGACAGCAAAATTTAACTATATTTTTATGTTTGATATTTAGGTTTTCCCTTTTTTTCTATTGTATTAATAAATTTGCTGCAGTGAACACCTCTGAACATAAATCAGGTCTAAGCTTCTTACCATTTTCTTAGGGCACATTCTCCAGAAGGGGAGAAAAAAATGGGTCAAAAATCAAAAGTCTGCTAACAAACAAAATCCTATTTAAACAATTGAAAATTGAAATTATTACCCGGGAATCAGAAAGTTGTTTTCCCATCGGAAACGCATTTCAAGAACAAATTCCTGCCAGAGGTGTGCCACTCCTTTCAACCCTCCATGGTAAAAATTGATCATACAGAGACACAAAGCCAATTTGTATGTTAAACTGTCAGATGGTGCAGACTTGAACTGATTGTAGAGATTCTAAATTTCACAAAATAGAAACAAAGCAAACTTGTTAACAAAATATTTTACACGTATAATTGAAAAGTTCGTAGGGAGAGATTATAATTCTAAAATTAACCTATCCCACCTAACCTAGGCATTATCAAATGTCTAATACACTACTGCATACACTATTCTTAGGCAGTCCCATATTTTCAAGATTTCTGCTAAGATTAAAAAAAAAAAAAGCTATAGTTAAAATAAAGCTAAAGTTATAGCTTTCAATATCTTCTGTGGAATCATTAGGAAGTATTCCAAATTTCATGTGTTGCTTTAAAAATCTTTTAGTTACAAAATGAGCATATCTAAACAAACAACAAAAATTATAATAGTATAAACTGAAAATGTAAAAAGCCTTTGCTTTTTTTTCTCACCTCATGAAATCTACTTCTCAGCAGTAACTACTGGAAAGTTTGATATATATCTACACTTGTCATTTAAATTCTTCCACTTCTTAATTTTTCAAAGACTGGGCAAAGAGACCAAGAAAATTTTACCGAATTTTACACATTTTACTTAAAGAGGTTTTGTTGTTTTTTGGGTTTTTTGTTTGTTTGTTTGTTTTTTGAGATGGAGTCTTGCTCTGTCACCAGGCTGGAGTACAGTGGCGCGATCTCAGCTCTCTGCAACATCTGCCTCCCAGGTTCAAGCAATTCTCCTGCCTCAGCCTCCCGAGCAGCTGGTACTACAGGCGCGCAGCACCATACCCAGCTAATTCTTGTATTTTTAGTAGAGATAGGGTTTCACCATGTTGGCCAGGATAGTCTTGATCTCTTGACCTTGTGATCCGCCTGCCTTGGCCTCCCAAAGTGCTGGGATTACAGGCGTGAGCCACTGCACCTAACCCTTCATTAAAGAGTTTTCCACTCACTAACTAGTTTTAAAATATAGAAAAGAAATAAAGCCAAAAAATATATAGAAAAGAATCTGTTGAAAAACATAAATTTAATGAAGTCACCACAACTCTACAATGAGGGAAATCCCACAGCTGTGCATAGTATATTCATGCAATTTTTTCACTGTTTCCAGAAAAATTCTTGCTACCCAAAATATGTATCTGTGCTAGTTCGTTATCTAGGTGGAAACCATGATCTCCCATCCAAAATTCTCAAGGTAATTTTTAAAAGAAAAAGATATTAGGCTATTAAGCTAGAAATATATAGAACCTCTGGAAATTCAGTGCATTTAAAACATTTTAATATTAACTCCAAATCAACTTACATAGTCTTCACTCTCTGATGGTGGATTATTATTATCTGTTGAAGTAGTTCCATCTAATGTTTTCTCAGAAGCAGCATCAGGGAATAAGAACTTGAAGAAAAGAAAAAAAATAATCAGATTTTAGAGCACATTTCCTACTTTGTTGATTTTTATAACTCATATAGACATTATTTAACTTTTATTGGTTTTGCTGCTAAAACAATGGAAATGTTCCAGTTGTACTGGCCAGTTTGTTCTACATTCCCAAATTTTTTCAATTTTTCTTTGAAAATACACAAGGTTTCAGTGACTAGCCAATTTTAGAAATCAGAATTTTTTTCTTACAAGTAATCACTTGATTCTGTAATCTGAATGGTGCAAAAGCAAAATCTCTTCACTGTGACTTCATGCTCATCCAAGGCCATTACATTTTTTTAGTGTTACTACCATTTAAAAAACAAAACTATAAAACACAGTTTGAAAACACTCATGTACTCGTGAGAATCTGAAGTTATATCATCCACAGGCTTTCATACATAGACTACTAAGAGATGATATTCAAGACTCACAACTTTATGATACCCCCAGAAAGTAGGAAGCAGTCTAAACCTATAATAACCAAGGTACCTTTTCCATGTGGTTTCTGTTTATATATATGCGTGGGAGTAGTCAAAAAAATTCAGTGTACATGATAACTGAGCTATATGATTTGAATAGCATTCTTTAAGAATACAGTCTTAAGAAGGAGGCTCTCTACAGAAATTTATTTACAGTCCTTTTATCACTGTTCCTCTCAATTGTTTTGTGGTACTGCTGACTAGTAATCCCCCTTACTATGTATACTTTGCCACATATTGTAGAACATGTCCAATAGAGTTTTAAAAATTAGAGGACCTACTATGTGCCAAATGCCAATACTAGGCATAATTACCATCATTATCCTATTCTCATACAACTGTGTAAGCTAAGTATCACCGTCCATATCTTACGATCTACAAGCTGAAAAGTTGGCTACGAGTTTTGTTCAGATAAATGGCAGGGGATAAGATTAACATTAAGTTTCCAAGTCCAGTTTTCTTTTCAACATTTTTCTTGAAGGCTTTTCCCAAGGCTGTCTTAATGCACAAATTTGCGGGAGTATGATTTTAACCATAATTACAGTAAGAATAGCTATCATTTGTCAAAGGCCCATACATGCTAGGCAGTGTTACAGAAGATCCTTTAATCCTCACAACAACCTTGCAAGATTTTGTTAAGCATATTTTATAAATGAGGAAACTGAAGTGACTTATTCAAAGTCATGCAGTAAGTCATGTGACATAAAACCATGTTGTAGAAGGCCCCCAAGCTGGGGCCATTCCACCATGTTATCCCTAGGAGCCACCTTAGCCCTCTACTCTAACTCCCTCTCGTTCTCACTAAAAGCTTTCTCTCAACTGTTGTCAAAGCAACCTTTCAAAAATATAATTCTGATCATGTTGATCTTCTACTTAAACTGTAAGATAAATGCCAGCTTTTCAGCATGGCAGGTTACCCGTTACTTCTCCAGCCTTAACCCTAGTCACACTCCTGGAAGCACGTTACAAAATATCAACTGTTCAACATGCTCTTGGACTTCTACTATTCCTCTGCTTCTAAAACCTTCTTTTCTTCCAAGATTCAGCTCAAATGTCCCTATTCATGAAGCCTTCCCTGATTCCCACTGCCCAGACAGAGACAGATGCACCTCTGCTGTGCTGTCACAGCCCCTTTGCCAGATTTCTCACATGTAACAGGGTATTGTAACTACTATTTACTTTCCTTCTCGCCACTACACTAGTAGGAATTTTCTAAATGTGATAACTCTTTTACTCATTTTATATTCCAAAGTCAGTGCCTACCACATAGAAGGAACTGAATACATAATGAATATATGATTATGCATATAGACCTATAAAGACAGATCATTTATTACCAGAAGAATAGTATTGAGGACATCATTATTCAGCGGTGACTCTTCTACACCTCTGTGTTTTCGAATTTTCTTCTTTGCAGTATGTACCATATTTGAAACTGATAATTTATGAATTGGAACTGGTGTTGGCTCTGTCAATTTTGACAAAGCATGAGATATATCAGCAATTTCTAAAAAAAGAACAGACATAAATATATCACCAACCTTAGCAGGTCAGAGTGATGAGCAAATTGATGACTGTATGGAATATTTTATTCATTCTTTTTACTAGCGTTACATGGTCTCAGAATTATAAAATAGTAATATACATATTCAGCTTTATATGCAAGCATGAGTGACGACGGTATCACACAAATTATTTCTCCCCAGGAGGCTTCATAATTTAACCTCTAAAACTCTGCTTTTCAAAATATTTTACAGGTTTGGTGCAAAGAACTTATTAAATGCCCTTAATGTCTTCACAAGCGCTTAGGTACAGCCTGGAAAGAAACTGTAGCTGTCTAGTCCATCAAAACTTGATTCTCCAACTTAATTCAAAAGAAAAAATAGATGAAAAGTTGCTGAAAAACGTGCCAAGAAAAAGGACAAGATATTTTAAAATAATGTTTAAAAAAAAAGGTAGGTTACCTTTGCCTTCTTCCTCAAATGCTGATCGTCCAAGAATCTCATCAGTTGACTCTTTTCGACGGCAAATTTTAAAAAATTCAGTGACAAAATCACCTAGGTAGAAAAAGTTAATCATTTTTGACACTTAATTGAAAAAAAAAAAATCAGTCCTATAAAGTATTTTTTCCAAAAAGCTATTAATTAAGATATGGTAGAAAGTAAAACTATTCATTTTTCCACTAAAAAAGACAAAAATTAATCCTATATCAAAGGTAGTCTTGTTCTCTTTCTCTCCATGTCCTAGGACATTTAAAAAGCTTTTCCTTAGAACTCCTTCCAGGAGGAAAGAAAAAAAGAACTGTACCTAATAGTAAGTTCTTACTCTATGCCTCAATGAGACAAAGTATCCATTTGTCATTAAGTTATATAAGTAAGAAGAACTTACTCTATATAGTAGTGATCCTTCTCCAACTGCTACACTACTAGAATCTAAATCCATTAATAAATAAAAAGAAACGCTAAAGATATGTTTCTAGAGGATTAGGAAATCATGTAGGATAAAGATATTTCAGTTTCTGTTACATATTAAAGATATGCTTTCTGTTATTATTATTATTATTTTTGAGACAGGGCTTACTTTGTCGCCCAGGCTGGAGTACGGTGGCATGATCATGGCTCACTGCAGCCCTGACCTCCCAGGCTCAGATGATCTTCCTACCTCAGCCTCCTGGGTAGAGGCTGGGACTACAGGTGTGCATCACCATGCCTAGCTAATTTTTGTATTTTTTGTAGAGATGGGGTTTCACTATGTTGCCAAGTCTGGTCTCGAACACCTGGGCCCAAGCAATCCGCCTGCCTCAGCCTCTCAAAGTGCTGGGATTATAGGCATGAGCCACTGCACCCAGCTGTCGGTCATTATTATAAAAAGAGGTAATGCAAGTTGAATCTTCTAAAGAGCTCCAATGTTTACACAAGTAAATGAATGCTTAACAAATACTATCAGTACTAAAATACATCAAGTACATCTAAATTTTACAATTCACCAACTAATTCTGAATTAACCCATAACTCTTTTGGGGCTTCTTCAGAAAGGCAGGAAAAGTCTATAATCTAGTCATACAAAATATTAAAAGAGGTAGGGTAAGATCATGGAACATTAAACTAAAATGAGAATACTTTCAGTTCTAAGGTCCTCTGCAACTATCACAGAAGTCAAAAGACGAGGAATAATAATGTTATTAAGAAACAACTTAGAACGTAAATATAATGTGTAGTAATTCAACAATTAAACAACACAAACCATTTACTGTTCATTCACTATAACAAAGGCACTATGTTAAATGTGATATATACATACACACACAGGCACATAATCTCATTTGATTCTCCCAATAATCCAATGAAGGATGTACCAGCGTTATTGCTATTTTACTTACGAGGACTCTGGGGCTTAAAAAGATTAAGAAACTTGCCCAACCTGGTCAATCTAGAATTTGAACTAAGGTCTGTATAACTGTAAAACTCGACACTGACCCTATACTGTTGCCCTAAAACCCCAGACAAATTTGCCAGTGGTGGGACTTACACCTTATACATCTTTGTTTTTGCTATTATATAGTCAGCGCAAATGGCAACTACTAATCAGCATTTGACAAATAGCATATGAATGCTAAAGAGCTCAAGAAAACAATGCTTTAGAGAAATGCATCATTATTGTCATAATAAATATTTTGGTAACTCCATCAGTTAAATGATAGTATATCAAATGATAGGGAGTTAAGGTGGCATGGATGAACATTAAAAAAAGGACAAAATATTTTCATGTGTACTAAATATAAGGAGGAAAAAGATGACAAGGCACACTGAGGAGATGAGTTCAAAAGACTTCATGAAAGAGATACAGCTAAAAAAGGGAAGGGGATGAATCCCAGACATAACACACAATAGTATGATCTGAATAGCAATTAATATTTTTCAAAGTACTTCCATTTACGTTATTTCACTTGATCCCTGAAATAACCTTGTGAGGTGTATAAAATTATTTACACTTCTTTTCCCATATCAGAAAATAGGTTACAGAGTGACGCAACTCTACAGAAGGGCTCTAATGTGCGCCATCAAGAACAGTGCTCTTCAGATAACACAGGTCTAGAGGGACAACAAAAGTCAAAAAGGGGTTCATTAACAGGAATAGAGGATTGAGACTATGCCACAGGAGGAAGGAAAGCAAGTAACGTAAAAGCATCAGAAGGCCGAGAGCGGTGGCTCTCACCTAACATCCCAGCCCTTTGGAAGGCCAAGGCAGGCGGATCACAAGGTCAGAAGATCAAGACCGTCCTGGCTAACATACTGAAACACTGTCTCTACTAAATATACAAAAAAATTGGCCAGGTGTGGTGGAACGCACCTGTAGTCCCTGCTACTCAGGAGGCTGAGGCAGGAGAATCGCCTGCACCCAGGAGGTGGAGGTTATGGTGAGCTGAGATTGTGCCACTACACTCCAGCCTGTGTGACAGAGCCAGACTCTGTCTCAAAAAAAAACAAAAAGAAAAAAGACATCAGAAAAATAGAGCTAAGATAATGAGAAAACAGTGGAGAATTCTAAGGTATAGAACTGGAAGACAAAACTGGAAGACAAGAAAGAAATCCTGCTGGCTCTGTTCAAAAAAGGATTCACTGCCATTAGCAATGATTTTTGTCCTACATGATGTTAACTGAGGAGATGACAAAGTATAAAGAATGTATGCAGTGTTTCTGATTTGGAAGGTAGGCAGATCAGTGGTATTTCAGGAAAGGAGCATAAAATACCTTACCTAGCAAACACTGAGGATTCTCAGCTTTTCGAACTCTAACAGACCAATGCGGAGCTTGAATAGGATCCAAATCACTAAAATGCAAACCAATAAACGTAAGATCCTAATTATGACAATCTGCAAGATTCATGAACTTATCAAAATGTATGAAAACATAAAGAATAAACAATCCATTTAGTCTCACTTAAACTTACTGTTATCCAGATACATAGAGCCATTTGGATAAGTTTTTTAAAAGTTTTTAGACAATAAAATACAAAAGGGAACACCAAAATCAAAACAAAATAAAAAATGCATATAAAAATTACTAGCAATTTGGGACTTAATTTACTCTACTGAAATTTTTTAATTTCAACATACTACTCTTAACATACTTACGAATAAACATCATTATCCACAATGATCCCTTCAGTCAGATGAGGCCAGGTAGTAGCTAAATGGAGTTCACTAAAATAAAACATAAAATACACCCAAAAGCTTTAATATTGACTCAGCAATTCTATTCAATACCCAGAAAACTATCCTAAGGAAATAAAAATATGTTAGAGTGGCATTATTTATAACACACAAACTGGAAACAACTTATTTAGCAATGGTAGCACATCCTTATGAAGGTAATGTTTTACAAACATTAATCACATTATACATAATAGACAAAAAGCATAAATAACTCACCAACTAATGAATGGATAAACAAAATGTGGCATATCTATACAATGGTATATTTACAGCCATAAAAAGCACATAAGTACATTAGTTCCCCCTTATCCACAGCTTCACTTTCTGCACATTCAGTTACCCCAAATTAACTGCAGTCTGAAAATATTAAGTGAAAAATTCCAGAATAAAACAATCCACAAATTTAAAATAGCATGTTGTTCTGAGTAGCATGAGGAAATCTTGTGCCATCCTGCCCCAGGAGGTGAACCATCCCTCTGCTGAGTGCATCTACACTGTCTATGCTATCTGCCCTGTTAGTTACTTAGTAACTGTCTTGGTGACCAAGGAGATTACAAGGGGAAGAGTGCACATAGTACAGTGAGATATACTGAGAGAGACAGAGAGATCACATTCACGTAACTTTTACTAAGGCATATTGTTATAGCTGCTCTATGTTATTGTTAGTGTTGTCTGTCTCTTACTGTGGCTAATTTATATTGTTTATTTATTTATTTATTTTTATTACTACATATGGAAATTTTACTGTACCAAATTTATAAATTAAACTTTATTACTGATATGTATGCACAGAAAAAAACAGTACATTTGGCCATGCATGGTGGCTCATGCCTATAACTCCAGCACTTTGGAAGGCCAAGGCCCACAGATCACGAGGTCAACAGATCAACACCATCCTAGCTAAGATGGTGAAACCCTGTCTCTACTAAAAACACAAAAAATTTGCTGGGTGTGGTGGCACACGCCTGTAGTCCCAGCTACTCGGGAGGCTGAGGCAGGAGAACTGCTTGACCCTGGGAGGCGGAGGTTGCAGCGAGCCGAGATCATGCCATTGCTCTCCAGCCTGGGAAACGATAGCGAAACTCCGTCTCAGAAAACAACAATAACAACAAAAAAAAAACAGTATATTTAGTGTTTGGTACTATCCATGGCTTCATTCATCCACTGGGGGGCTTGCAACATACCCACTGTGGATAAAGTGGGACTGATTCATGCTACAACATGGACAAATCTTGAAAACATGCTAATTAAAAGAAGTCTGACACAAAGAAAGCCACATGTTATATGAGTTCATTTATACGAAATGTCCAGAATGGGTAAATCCAAAGAGACAGAAAGCTGGAGGGGGCTGGAAAGACGGGGGTGGGGGGGAAATGATGGCTAAGAGGTAAAGAATTTCTTTTTAAGGTTATGAAAATGTTCCGGAATTCGATGGTTATGATGGTTGCACAGCTCTGTAAATATTAAAAACCTTGAATTGTACACTTTTAAATAGTGAATTTTATGGTAGGTAAATTATATCTCAAGTCTGAAAAATGTTACAGAAGTTGGCAAATATTTTCTATAAAGAGCCAGACAGTAAATACTTTAGGCTTTGTGAGCCATATACAGTCTCTATTTTATTTTTTATAACCTTTAAAAATACAAATACCATCTTGATTTCACTGGCCATATAAAAATAGGCTAATGGCCAGATTTGGCTCAAAGCACACAGTTTGCTGAACTCTTATTATAGAGGAATATTAAATCTCAGAAAGTTTTCATGTAAAATTACAAAATAAAGAAAGCAAGTGTAGTTCTCTCTTTCTCTCTCTCTTTTGAGATGGAGTCTCGCTCTGTTGCCTAGGTTAGAGTACAGTGGTGTGATCTCAGCTCACCACAACCTCTGCCTGCTGGGTTCAAGTGATTCTTGTGCGCTAGCCTCTTAAGTAGCTGTGATTACAGGCATGCACCACCACACCCGGCTAATTTTTTAATTTTTCAGTAGAGATGGGGTTTCACCACATTGGTCAGGCTGGCTTTGAACTCCTGACCTCACAAGCCACCCGCCGCAGCCTCCCAAATTGCTAGGATTACAGGCTTGAGCCTGTGCCCCACCCAGGCGTAGGTCTTTATTTCCAGTACTACATTCATCCCAGCAACCTATAGCATCATAAAGCACAGTAAAATCAATATCAATATAAATTCAAAGTAAAATAGTGCCACAATTCAAATGACAGATTGAAATTCTCACCTAATAGGATCCTCGCAGGCACCAAATGGCAACTTGCCAAACTCCAAGCCTCCAACTTCTCCTCCTACGAGGGCATCTATGTCTAAACAAAAGAAATATTTTTCCATTATTTGGCAAAAAGCATAGAAGAGTCTAATCTAGTTAGGTTAAGCCCTTTGGAATATTATATCTTTAAAAGTGTCTATAAGAGAACACATATAGCAAGACACAGCAAGTTACAGCACAAGTAGTCTAACAAATATTTGACTTCCCCAGAAGACAAATAAAGTAAAAAATAGTAAAAGGGCACACTTATTTCCTATTTATCCAGTATTTCATTCAAGCCATGTATTCTAAATTTTGCCCTTCTGAAAATATTCCTTAAATATTACTCAAGAGAATATTTCTGTAAATTTTTTTTGCATTTTAAAAGAATATAATATAAGCCAAAAATAATATCCAAATATTTAAAGATCTAATTACTAACTACATTAATCAGTTTTGCTATCAGTAATTTCTGAATAGCAAATTAGTACATTTGTCGTCATAACATTGTATTTTGATTGATAGTAAATGGAAATATATAAAGATCAGAAAAGAACCTCCTTGCCATTTTCAATGGTAAATTACACTGGAAGAGAACTTAGAAGGTAAATCATTCCTCTTAGTTCTCCCTCTCCTGAGGAAGTCACAGACATTTCTAAAAGGCATCAAAAGGATTTTTTTTCTCTTTGAAAGAATACAAATTGTGCTCAATTATTCACACTACACTAGGATTTCCTAAAATTAAAGCCTGTTAAAAGAAAACTTCCCATATTTGCCAAAATCACATCTGACATTTATCTACATACTAAGTAAATGATTAAGATTAGTCATCAAATATTAATCAATTACTTGATTCAGTAAATTTCTCAAGTCAATTTCATTTTACCAAGTAAAGAATGCTTATAAGAAAGATCACAATGACTAGCAGTTACAAGTGTGTTTGTAAAAGCTTCAAAACTATAGGCAAATTTTATAAATTAGTAAACTAAAAATTATTACAAAATATAACTGTACAAAAAAGTTTTAGCTGAATTAAAAAGGGAGAAGCAATTCGTGGAATAAAAAGCACATCAGGCTTGGAATTTGACTAGTGTTTGTATGCAACCTTTATCATTTGATTATATGACTTTAAGCCAGTTACATGGGTTCTATAAGAAACTTACAATTTAAGAAACTTACATCTCTAAGAAAGATAATAATACTTGTCTTGGGCTGGGCACAGTGGCTCATGCATATAATTCTAGCACTTCGGGAGGCCGAGGCGGGTGGATCACCTGAGGTCAGGAGTTCGCAACCAGCCTGGCCAACATGGTGAAACCCCATCTCTACTAAAAAATTTAAAAAATTAGCTGGGGTGGCGATACAAGCCTGCAGTCCCAGCAACTCAGGAGGCTGAAGCAGGAGAAACGCTAGAACCCAGGAGGCAGAAGTTGCAGTGAGCCAAGATCATGCCACTGCACTCCAGCCTGGGTGACAGTGAGAGTCTGTCTCGAAAAACAAAACAAAAGATAATAATACTTGCCTCAAAAGTAAATGAAAATTATACAAAATAAGATATAAAATATGAAAAACACAGTGTCTCGTCCATATTATATGACATGTTCAGTCCCTCCCTCCTTAGAAGGGAAAATGTTAAGAATTTATATGGCCGGGCGCGGTGGCTCAAGCCTGTAATCCCAGCACTTTG
>NW_016107410.1:6159143-6162651 GCF_001604975.1 Cebus imitator | reverse complement strand
GAAAAAAAGAATTTATATGGCTTTCAATCTATTGAGGGAGAAGGTTAATATTTTTATCCCCGTTTAAAAAACCTGATAATAGAAGATTAACAAAGAACTTATTGGCAATCTTATAATACTAAGGTTCTAGCTCTTGGGCTTCTTCACAGATCATGAGCAGAACACAATATCTTAGGAAATCTTTAAAACTGGTTTGTTGCTTTTTGGAAGAAACAGAAAGGAGGATAAGAATGGAAACTTCTAACTAGAAGTAGGCTGTAGATTGTCCAGTGAGTATTGTTACCCGGGAACTAAAATTACCAACACCAACATTTGAGTATTTCTTCTGATATAAACCTAAAGCTTAGCATTTATTTCTCTGTTGTAGTTTAGATACGATCCTTTTAGTGTACATTAGAGTTGCAAATTATTTTGTGGTATATAAAATAAAACAGTAGTAGTATATAACTTCCAAAAGCTAAGGATGTATTACATTAATTTTTTTTTTTTTTTTTTTTTTGAGACAGGGTCTCACTCTGTCACCCAGACTGGATGGAGTGCAGTGGTGCAATCTCAGCTCACTGCAACCTTTGCCTCCCAGGTTCAATTGATTCTCCTTCCCCAGCCTCCTCAGTAACTGGGATTACAGGTGCCTGCCACCGTACCTGGCTAATTTTTCTGTTTTTAGTAGAGATAAGGTTTCACCATGTTGGCCAGGCTGGTCTTGAACTCCTGACCTCAGGTGATCCGCTGGCCTCGGCCTCTCAAAGTGCTGGGATTACAGGCGTGAGTCACCATGCCCAGTCTGTATTATATTAATTTATATCACCTCATGCCTACCAATTATTTTCAATCCTATAAATAGCCAACTACTTAGAACAAAAATAAACAGTAAATAATATTAGTTTATTTTATTTCTTTCTGGGGGATGTAGGTAAAAAACTTTTCAGGCTAGCAAAATTCTTGTACTTTATAAGTTTGTATTATATTCCTTATTAGATGCGCTTCGGTATAATCAAATGTGAAAGAAACACCCAGGAATCTATTAATTAGGATATATGTCCATAAAACGGCTTTTCTAGAACTTAGGTAATGTGTTGTTCATATTGCTGTCCTTCGCACCGCCTAGTCTATTGCAGGTTAGTAATTAATGATTGTTGAATGAATCCCTTTATCAAGGGTAAGCAGACAAACTGATTTTGATTATATTTTTATAAAATACAAGTTAATTATTATTTTTCCCTACACATATTTTTCTTCTCTGCTTTCCTTGTTTTAGCCCCCTTCTTGAACCACTACTCTCTTTAAAGCTTTTTTGCATGTCTGTTCTCTGCTTATGAGGGTGAGCTGAGAATAGCTCCTCTCTTATAATAGTCTGAAAACAGACATGTTAATCGTTCACTACATAGTAATTTATGGCATATGATGTGCCACATCAAGGGATGCCTTATAAATAAGGCTTTCAAAGACAGATTGTCAAATATAGAGTAATACTACCTCTAGAAAACCTACAGTTTTTCTTTAAGAGAAAAAAAGACATAAGGGCAACGAAAGTAGCAATATTACATTTAAAATGAATTGCAAATATTTCTAATGCAAAACACTTGACACTCCATTAATTTTAATTTCTGAATGTATCTTCTTTTCCATTTATATTTAATAAGTTAAATATAGTTCTAAATGATCTCACCTGGAGGTTGCTGAGGCCAAAAATACTGCTGCCAATCTTGAAGTACATAGGTAAATCGAATAGCAATACTAACTGGAGGCAATGGAGTTAAAGGACATCCCTAGGAAACACATACAAAGACAATACCATGTAAATGCTGGTACCATTTTCCTATTAATTCAACATCAAAATTTCAAATTTATGGAATGGATTAACACTACCTTTATGAAACCTGAATTTTTCAGATTCTAGTATTAAACAATAGTGTGCATATTCTAGTTATTAAAAACATGATATTCTAGCCATTCCAAAGGAAAAATAAGTCACCAAAATCATTACAGCCAAAGATGCAAAATTTAGGAAATCCTTTTCACCAAAGAAATTCTCAAAGTCCAAAAGCTCAAGAGGTGGATCAGGGATGAACAAAAGGAAAGATCCTACAGTAAGGAACAGTACTGCAATTGCGAGAATGGGTTTTAAAAAATGAAAAAGTAAATTTTCCAAAGAATCACTGTATTTTTGTCCATATATTTGTGTGTAGAGAAGGATTTCCATAATTTCTGCATACTGCTTCTACACGTTTTCATTTGATGCAGCTAAAAAAAGTTTCAAAAACAATGCCATAGAACAAATTACTTTCAAATAAAGCGGTTTAAACTGCGATTAGAAAAGGAGATATTAAATTATATTAAGCAAAATGCTCTTTAAAATATTTTACAATTTTAATTATAAAATATAATTTCTTACTATTCACTTCAGACATACTAAATGTGAAAGGTGATTCATTTTTCAAATAAGTAAAATTATTATAAAGCATAACACTTGGTTTGGAGAGATTATGTCTTTTCTTTCTTTTAAATGAAAATAAACTCAAATTAAAGCCAGCCTTGAATATTTAACCAGAATTTCACACTGAGACAAATGAACAATCACTCACACAAAATAGATTAACAAATCAGTTAACAAAAGAAAACTTAACAAATTAGTTAACAAAAGAAAACTCTGTCAATTCACTAAAAATCATAAAACTTAATACTATCATTTAAATATCCTATGATCTCAGCTTCCCTTCATAATGCTTAATCTAAACTAATATAATGTAGGACTTAAATATGCATAGGAATCACCTAGGGTACTTATGAAATGTAGATTCAATACTCTCCAGCTTCCAGAAGCTGCTATTCAAGAGACTACAGTTTGAGTAGCAAATGAACACATGACATTTACATTTAGCTCAGCAGCAGCATCTATACATGTCACTAGTAGCTTTAAGAATATAAACTCAATCTGAAATCACAATAGAAGACAACTGCTCCCAAAAAACCTAACTCAGTTTTGGGCTCCTGTGTCCCAGACAGCAAGGTAAGATTTTGGGTGGTCAGTATATCAACTTTTTAGTCAGGTCCAGAAATGAAATAAGCATTCACCCATAATAAGAAACAAATGTTCTAGAAGCCATAACAAGGCCACTTTGACACATAACATCTCATCCAATCACACAGATAAATACAAAGAGATACCCAGAAAGAAATAATTAGGGCCAGGCACTGTGGCTCACGCCTGTAATCCCAACACTTTAGGAGGTTGTGGCAGGTGGATCATTTGAGATCAGGAGTTCAAGACCAGCCTGGCCAACATGGCGATACCCTGCCTCTACCAAAAATACAAAAATTAGCCAGGCGGTAGTGACATGTGCCTGTAATCCCAGCTACTTGGGAGGCTGAGGTAGGAGAATCCCTTGATCCTGGGAGGCAGAGGTTGCAGTGAGCCAAGATCATGCCACTGCACTCCAGTCTGGGCAACAGAGTGAGACCCTGTCAAGGAAGGAAGGAATGAAGGAAGGACGGAAGGAAGGACGGA
>NW_016107410.1:6155989-6159017 GCF_001604975.1 Cebus imitator | reverse complement strand
GAGGAGGAGGAGGAGGAGGAGGAGGAGGAGGAGGAGGAGGAGAGAAAAGAAGCAATTAGGATGAAAAATGATGGAAATATCTTTGTGGACCCTGGAGGATAAGTGGGGTTCAAGGCACATGCCTCAAGGTGTGGAAGGCAGCATTGACAACCCAGGATGAAACCAAAAGGGCTCCTTCCGGAGTGAGGGCATTGCAAGACTCTGCTTATGCCAGACACTGGGACAGGTCACTCCTGCTTGCACAATGGCTTTAATAGAAGGCATAGGGCTGGGGGTTGTGTGAGGGGAAAAAACCCTTACCCACATGTGGTGAGCAAGCAACCTAAATTCTAAGACCAGTTATCAAAATCCCCAACATTACCACAGAGCAAGAGACTCCAAACACAACTTTAAAACCTAGTTCTGAAATATTCTGCAGGTAGGGAATAACCATAAAACTATGAAACCATTAGACAGGATGAATGGAAGTGAACATTCAAAATTTAAAATAAAACTCATTCCAAATAAGTCTGCAAGCTAAATTTCTCAAAACATAAAAAAGTAGTTCTAAAAGAGACAAATATCCAAATCAACAGTCATAATATAATACCATAAAATGTAAAGAACATCTCAAGAACTAAGAATGTCTGAACTGAAAAAGAAAAGATGGTGAAGTTGAGAGTTTTCAAATATTTAGAGGATTATGGCAGAAGAGGATTAAACTTAAGAATCTAAACCAGCTCTCACTTAAGTTCAATTCTTCTCAAATCAATTTTGAGAGATGTTTCATATCAGAAAAGTAAGTTTTAGGTTTGTCAGATGATATGATAAACTGACTAAAAACTCTGTTTTTTCCTTAAAGTACTAGTAAATAGCCAAGATCTAAGTTGGGTTCAACAGATCAATGTAGTCCCTAGCTTCAAAAAAGAGATGTGACATAAAAGATCTGAAGATAATATTCATTAATGGTTTCTTAAGAAGAAGGAATAAGGCCCAAAGTGGTAGCTCATGCTATTAACTTGATGCTTTGGGAGGCTGGACAGGTGGACTGCTTGAGCCTAGGAGTTTAAGACCAGCCTGATCAACATGGTGAAACCCTGTCTCTACAAAAAATACAAAAATTAGCTGTGTGTGATGGTGCACGCCTGCAGTCCCAACTTCTTGGGAGGCTGAGGTCAGAGAATTCAGTGAGCCCAGGAGGTCAAGGCTGCAGTGAGCCATAATCACACCCTACACTGCAGCCTGAGTGATAGGGTGATAAGAGTGAGACCCTATCTCAAAAAAAGAAAAAAAGAAAAAAAAAGAAGGAATAAAGTATTATTTCCATGTGACTAGAAATTTGATCTAAAAAATTTAAATATATACCTGAATTGAACCTTAGAAAGACTGAAAAAAAATAATAATAAATAAAAAATTTAAATATAATCGACTTCTGACGAGAACAAAGGAAAACTAATGGAGAAGGTACTGATACATGCCTGCCTTTTTCAAAAATTTTCCAAAGTATATGTGGAATTAGCAGTACCTACAGCACTTCAGAATCCAGAAGGTTTTTGAAAAGAAAATTACATATATACATGGAATTCTCTAAAAGCATCTGTAATTTTTCTAATGGAGATCATCACAAGCCACTGATAACAGTTGTTATTTTGAGGAGAGAATTGGGAGAGGAGTGGAGAGGTAAAAGGAAGCTTTTAATCTAATTTGCTATCCTGGTAAATGTATTATGTTTTTTTAATATCAGAGGGATTTATCTGGTTGGTGATAATCCTACAACTACACTATTTAGGTCCTCAACACTAAAAACATGTTTTTATGATTAAATTCTAATCCTAAATATCTTTTTAACAAATGTTATGTATTAAAAAACAAATTTCAGCAACTTTTTTCTTGTAATTCTTTTTCTTTTGAAAATTCTCAAACCTTCAGAAAGGTTGGAAAACTAGCACAATGAACACCCATATGACTTTCACAGAGTTCATAATTAACATTTTGCCGGCTGGGCGTAGTGGCTCACGCCTGTAATCCAAGCACTTTGGAGGCCAAGGCGGGCGGATCACCTGAGGTCGGGAGTTCAAAACCGGCCTGACCAACATGGTGAAACCCCATCTTTAAAAAAATTAAAAAATAATAATAATAATAATAAACATTTTGCCACACATTCACATATATATGTATTATGCATATGACATTTTTTTGGCTGAACCTTCTAAAAGTAAATTGTAGGCATCAGAACAATTCACCCTTAAATACTTTAGCATATCTTGAGTTAATTTTTTTAAAAGGTGTAAGAAAAAAAGAAAAAGAAAAAAAATACTGTAGCATGTAATTCCTAAGAACAAGGGCATAATCCTATACAACCATAATACAATTATGACACTCAATAACTTTAACATTGATACTATTTTCTAATATACAATCCATATTAAAGTCATCCTAACTGTCCCAATAATGTCCTTACTGGCTATTTTGTTTTGATAAAGGATCCAATCAAGAATCATGCATTGCATTTAGCTGCCAGGTCTCATTATCCCCTTAAATCTAAATAGCTTCCAGCCTTTATTTTGCCTATCATGATACTGACCAGTTACTGTTGCAACATATGGCTCACTTGGGAAATGTGTGATTGTTTCCTCATGTTTTGATTTATAGTATGTTAAACATTTTGGCAGGAATGCCACATATGTAATTACATATCCTAATTAATATATTTATTCATAATCAATATACTTCATTATACTTATATATTTAAGTACTAAAACTTAATATAAGTATATAATCAATATACTTATATATTTAAGTGCTAAAACTACCACTATCTCACTTAAATGACCAAATGTGATTAATAGCCATCATGCAACACATGATGTCAGTTTATTAATCAAATCTGGTCACTTAAGTGAGATAGTGTCACGTTTAGCACTTAACATACTCCAAATTTAAATCAGCATCCTAATAACCTAAGAGTAATATTTCTCTAAGCAGAGGATCCCCTCCACTACTTGGTTTTCTAGCTTTCTCTCTTTTCTTTTTTTTTTTTTTTTTTTTT
>NW_016107410.1:6151066-6155059 GCF_001604975.1 Cebus imitator | reverse complement strand
AACACAGTCAATAAATTCTAACAGACTGAACAAACAAAACAAATCAGTTGTGGCTTTGACATTAGTACACTAAAAATATAATTAGGTATGTTGTTTCTTTGAAATTACAAAGTAATTTATGTATTCACAGCTTTCTTCCAAGCAATTACATCATCGATCTTATAGAGAAATGCTTCTATATACTGAATAAAATGATCAAATCTCTACTTTTATCTGGATCTCAGATAAGACTGACAATATCAATGCCAACTCACAATCTTTGATTTGAAGATATCCAGCAGACCTGATAAGTGAGTGTACTGATTTGGCACTTTTCTAAGATGAACCATTTCAAAATCAGTTCGTACACTAGGACCTTGACATTCTCCTACATACATTCTTCGCCATTTCTGGTGAATTTGCACGAAGAGTGGCACCTGACTGCAAGACATGATTAAACGGGAATAGAATACAAGCTCATTAAACATTAAACCTGAACTCCTGAACCTCAAATTTTTCCCAAATTATTTTAATCTCAAGAATTTAAAAGCACTAAACTGGAAACAACAAAAACATAGGTTTATAACAAAAACATTCTTAATTCCTTTTTCTCCTTACACTACTAAACTGAAGAAACTATCATCTAGATGTACTTTGATTAGTCTGAAAATTGTTTTAGAACAGCTAACTAAAAGTCAGAAAACATGAGAATGAAAACTGTCTTGAATAAAAGTGATTATTTAATATTAGCCTTTCCAAATTAATAATAAAACCTAGCTCACAGGTATTAAAGAATGTAAGTTAAGCCAATATTGTAGTAAAAGATTTTTCATATCATCTAAAGATAAAGGCGGGCTCCTAAGCACAAGAAGGCTGTGATGTGCCTTACAGAGAAAATAGGTATGTTAAGCTTCGTGCATGCACAAGTTACACTGCTTTTGGCTACAAGTTCAATGTTAATGACTCAACAATGTATATTAAATAAGCTACCTTTAAACACAAACACACATAAAAGAAGGTTATGTATTAATTGGTTGACAAAAATGTGACCAGAGGCTCACAGGAACCTAAGTCTGTATCTCACCTAGGAGAAATAGGTCAGGAATTGATAACTCAAGTGTTTGTGGCAACTTTGTAACACATAACTACCTTAAATAACAAGAAAGGATTGTGCAAATACATCCTCATGTTAATAATGCTACATCAGTAAATATTCTAGCCATTCCTTTTTTTAAAAGGCAAAATTACACACTTAGGATATACCACGGAGTACATCCACTATAATAAATTAATTATTCCCCAGTAGATTTAGAGTTATCGTATCATAGTCTATTCGCTACGCAAATGAAACACAACTCAAAATAACAGAATAGTGATTAAACAAATTTCATTTTCCTAAATACATTCATTTAAGAATAGAGCCTAAAGGTACTGAAAATTAACTTTTAAAGAAGTTATTCCAAATACACATTGAATTATTTCAGTAAGATTATCTTTAGAAATGGCCTTCATTAGCTGGGCTTGGTGGCTCATGCCTGTAATTCCAGCACTTTGGGAGGCTGAGATGGGTGGATTACCTGATGTCAGGAGTTCAAGACCAGCCTGGCCAACATAGTAAAACCCCATCTCTACTAAAAATACAAAAAATTAGCCAGGTGTGGTAGCACACACCTTTAATTCCAGCTACTCAGAGGCTGAGGCAGGAGAACTGCTTGAGCCCAGAAGGCAGAGGTTGCAGTAAGCCAAGATCGCGCCACTGCACTCCAGCCTGAGCAACAGAGCAAGACTGTCTCAAAAAAAAAAAAAGAAAAAGAAATGGCCTCCATCTAGGTTTTATTAGTTTTGTCCTTATATACCAAATTCCAGTATAAAAATATGCAGGTATATTGTTAAAAGAAAAATTTTCAACTAAACAGAGTTTAGTTGGGGCCAGGTACAGTAGCTTCCACCTGTAATCCTAGCACTCTGGAAGGCTGAGGTAGGCAGATCATCTGAGGTCAGGAATTTCAGACCAGCCTGGCTAACATAGTGAAAACCCAGTCTCTACTGAAAAAAAATGTATATGTGCATATATTTATATATATGTACTAAAAATATATATGTACTAAGTTTCTAATTACAATAAAAAAGCTAACTTTTAATAACTGTTTGCTTTCGTAAATTATTAAAAATAGTTTTGTCTAGGTTTTAAAAAATGTCCACTCACGAGCCAGTGTTTCCCAAGGCAATAGAAACAGAACTCAGAAGAAGGTTGCACTTAGATTCACTGAGAACAGCATCACTGTGTGCAGCCGGAGCAATCACCACGAACTCTCGCAGGCCGTACCTTAAAAAAAGAATTACTGTATTAAACGGGGGAAACCTCAGGACACAAAAATCCATTACTTGAACAACACAAAAAAAATTTCCCTACAGAAAATTTAACAAGTCAGGTTTAAACTACAGGTGTTTCTTTTAATGGCAATCCAACCTACAAAGACCTCAATTTTAAGAAGCACTTCCATCATCCACCTATTAGTTCCCCTCTATTCTTTACAAATTAGAAACAATTTGCAGACATCACAAAGACCATTAAACAAGAGTTTTGCCTTCAAAGTAAAGTTTACAAGATAAAAGAAAGCAATTATGGAAATTTTGCTTTAACGAACTGACAGCACTAAGTCCCCAAATGAAGAAAGTTTGACAGATTCCCTAAACTGCAGGAAAATTATCAGCAATCATGTACAGGTCTTGTCTAAATGTGAGAATACAGCTTACTAAGAATCCTAATTAAGGAATTCTTGTGTTTTTTTACTCAACACATATTAAAAAGGGGTCAAAAAATTATCATACAACAGCTTAATCTTGCTATGACAGCTACGTTAATTAAAACTTCTCATTCAGTTGCCACATCCTTTAAAGTCACAAATTTGTTGCCAAACTATTAGAAAAACATAGTCAAATTGATTATCTTGTCTACTGAAAATTCCTCTCCTATTCACTCTGTATTTTTATTTAATAATTTTAAATAAAGAAAACTTATGAACGATATTACTCATTTGTCTAAATTATTTTAATCTCTGGTATGTGAAGAGTTATTAATGCTTATTTTTATAAACATTCTTCTCAAGCAATCCCTAAAACAGCAGTAATGATTTAAAAAATAAAGTCTAATTGATAGTATATTATTTGGATGACAAAAATTATTTCATTTCCTCACGCTGCCTCTACCCTCCTAGCCCTAAAAATCAAAATTAGTTATGTAGAGGCAGCATAAAATAATGAAAATAATCCAGAGCTTTAAAAATTAAGCTCTAAAGATCTTTGAAAAATATAGTTTCCTTTTTTCCAAATGTCCCTGAAAGAAAGAAAACAAAACAAGTGAACATCCCCCTGTTCCATCCCCTGTACTAGTGTTAAATTACTGTCAACAGTTTCTTGGTTATTCTTCCAGAAACGGTCCATTTATCCATGTAACCATCTACTCACAAATAAGATTATATATATTTATATACTTCGTAAAGCTTCGTTTCAAAGGACAATCCCCTACTGATCAGTACTTTATTTCCAGTTTCATGTTGCTGCAACAATACTGCAACTGTCTCTTTCTAAAAACATACCTCTATAATAAATTTCTAGTGGTTGCTGGATAAAAGAACATTTGCATTTTAACACTGACAGCTGTTGTCAAACAATCTTCTTACTGTATACACACACACACACAGTGCCACTATATACTTGAATAATTATTGCTTAAACAATCTTACACTGTTTTTAAATTATGAGAATATATTTATTGTATTTACTAGAGTATTTCCAATGTTATTCATTCCTTCCTATGGATTCAAGTTGCCCTCTATTTCTTTATTACTTGTAAGGCAAGGATGAATTCTGTCAATTTTTCTGTCAATATCATTATTTAACCTTTATTTTTGAAATACAGTTTCACTGGATATAGAATTCTTGGTCAATAGTGGGTTTGTTTTTTGTTTTTTTATTTTTGTTTTCCTTTCAGAACTTTTTTTTTTTTTTTTT
>NW_016107410.1:6109278-6146056 GCF_001604975.1 Cebus imitator | reverse complement strand
TGTTGACCAGGATGGTCTCGATCTCTTGACCTCGTGATCCACCCGCCTCGGCCTTCCAAAGTGCTGGGATTACAGGCTTGAGCCACTGCGCCCGGCTGTTGCTGGCTTTCTAAACTTTAAGAAAGATCAAGTAAGACAAAACTGAAAGTGACTTCCAACCACATGACAGGACTTCCAACCAGCTGACATGACACAGGCCCTCCTTGCCCCAAAACACAAAGAAATACCTCATCAAATATGAAAATTTTGTAAAATACACAGCTGAATTTGAAAGAATAAAAAGGAGTTTCCTGGATAACAGAAATAAACAGTATAGTGAAAGGCAAAAGTGAGCACAGAAGGTGACTGAAAAATACTAGGGGAAGATCAGGTCTGGCTATAGGCCCTAACAGCTGAGCAGTGGGAGCTGGGATTTTACAGGGTAAGCCTTTTACTGTTAAAAGTCTGTTAGTTTGACTTATAAAAATGTTTGCAAAGCTCAGTATGCTGGGCTAGACTGGAAAGAACAAGAATGATAAAAGAAAAGTCTGTTTATATCTGACAATACCATGTATTTTAGCCTAGCAGTCGTATGTGAATTATATAACTCTGAGGTGATAAGGTATACCCAGGCAGGGAAAGTGGTCTCTGGCATGTATCCAGATTAGGCTATGTCCAAGAATGTCCCAGTCTCATAATAAATATAAATAAGGCTAGGCCCAGAAACTCGGCTTCCCGAAGCACAATATCACTCAGATATTATCATCCACAACTGTGCCTCTGCTTATGAGGCCCTGGGACTTGGGAGCTAGCTGCATATCTTTCTGATAAGGTTACCAATTTCTCTGCTATATAACCTAAACACACAAGCTTCCTTCTATATCCTTTAGATTTAGGTTTATTCCATCAATCCAAATCACTATCACTATGGAGGTTGTAATGTTTTGAATGATTTCTCAGGGATATGGGTATACATGAGGCAAGGAACTGGAACTGAGACCTCTGCTTAAATCCTAGACCCTAGAAGGAATTGACAACTCCATAAAATGAGAATGCCAGGCCCAGAAAGTTTCAAAGGCAAATTCTATTAAACAGTTAAAAAAGAAAAAAATCAATTTTACATACTCTCTCAAAGAAAATAGAAGAGAACAAAATACTTAAATACTTTCTGACTCACACTATGAGGCCAACATTACTCTGATACCAAAATCAAAGCATGAGAAAAGAAAACTACAGACCAACATCCCTTCTGAACATAGACACTTAAATCCTCAACAAACTATTAGCATATCAAATACGGCAATACACACACACACACACACACACACACACACACAGAAATACAAATTACACCACAAAGTAGTGGAGTTTATCTTGAGAATGCAAAGCTGGTTATGTATCCAAAAATCAATCAATGCAATCAACATATTAAAAATCTAAAGGAAAAAAAAAATCATATCAATTTAAACAGAAAAAGCATTTGACAAAATTCAACATCAATTCGTAATAAAAAACTCTTAGCAAAGCAGAAACAAAAGGGAACTTTCTCAACCTGATAAAGAGCATCTATGATAAAACCTACAGCTAACATTATACTTAATGGTAAAAGACTAACTGCTTTCCCCCTGAGATGAGCAAATCCTATTCAATATTTTACTGGAAACTCTAGCCAATTTAAAAAAAAAAAAATGACTAGATTGCTTGATGGTATGTTGCAATACGTATTTTTAAAAAAGAACAGAGATTAGAAAGGAAATAAAACTATCCATATTCAGAGACAATGATTATATATACAGAAAATCCCAAAGAAATGACAACTCCTAGAAAGGAGTTAACCTAGTAATTGAGGTTAGCAAGGTTACAGGACACAAAGTCAACCCCTCAACATCAGCCATATTCCTACATACTAGTAATGAACAACTGGAAATGAAAAAAATTAAAAATATCATTATAATAGCTCCTTTATAAAAAAGCAGCAAGTAGAAACATAATATAACATTTATAGGATCTTCATGCTGAAAACTGTAAAACACTGCTGAAAGAAATCAGGTAAGATCTAAATATCAAAATGGATATACTGAGATTAGGGGTTTTTGGAAATAATACTACAGGTGACCGCCACCCCTTTTGCCAACCTGGTAATGGATCTGCTACCACCATCCCCAGCATCCATGAACAGCTGCTTTCACCCTCAGATTTTGAATAATTCCAAAATAAAATAATTTTTTAATAGGAGAAAGATTTGTGCCTAGAGCAAAAAGTCCTCAGATATGGCACCAAAAGCACAACCCATAAAATTAAAAATTGATAAAATTGAACTTCACTCAATTTTAAAACTTTTGTTCTAGAAAAGACATCGTAAGAGAAATGAAAAGGTAAGTTATAGTCTTAACTGTTACAAACAACCCAATTAAACTATGTGCAAAAGACTTGGACACTGTAATATAAAGAAAATATAAATGGGCAAATAAACACATGAAAGACATCAAAATTAAAATTAGGATCAGAGGCTGCGCGTGGTGGCTCATGCCTATAATCCCAGCACTTTGGGAGGCCAGGCGGGTGGATCACAAAGTCAGGAGTTCGAGACCAGCCTAGCCAAGATGGTAAAACCCCAGCTCTACCAAAAAGACAAAAATTAGCCAGGCACGGTGGTAGGTGCCTATAATCCCAGCTACTTGGAAGGCTGAGGAAAAAGAATCGCTTGAACCCAGGAGGCAGAGGTTGCAGTGGGCCAAGATCTAGCCACTGCACTCTAGCCTGGGAGACAGAGCAAGGCTCTTGTCCCCCCCCCCAAAAAAAAAAAAAAAAAAAAAAAAAAAGAAAAAAAAAACAAAAAAAAAAAGAATGGCTAAAAAAAAAAAAAAAAAAATACTGACAATACCAAGTGCTGGTAAGGATGTAGAAACTGGAACTTTCATACATTGTTGGTGGGAATGCAAAATGGTACAGCTACTCTAGAAATGTTTTGCAGTTTCCTATAAACACACACTTACCACATGACTTAGCAGTCCCACTCTAGGTATCTACCCAAGTGAACTGAAAATGCATTTTCACACAAAAACCTGTATACAAATATTTACAGTATAGCTCTGTTTAAAAATTCCAAAGCCTAGAACAATCCTAATATCCCTGAACAAATGAATGAGTAAACAGTGTGATATATCCTTACAATAAAATACTACTCAGCAAGAAAAAGGGACAAACTATTGATAAGCAGAATCACCTCAAAAGATTTCAAAGGCACCATGCTGAGTTGTAAAAGCCAGTCACAAATGGTTATATACAGTAATTCTATTTATATATAGAATTCTATTTATATACAGTAGACTCCTATTTATATGACACTCTCAAAAGGACAGAACTATAGTGACATAGAAAGATCAGAGATTCCAGGAATTATAAGTGGGGAGTGTGGCCAAGTACAGTGGCTCACACCTATAATCCTAGCACTTTGGGACACTGAAGGAGGAGGATCATTTGAGGCCAAAAGTTTAAGACCAGCCCAGGCAACATAGCAAGATGCTGTCTCTACAGAAAAATTTAAAAACTACTTAGCCAAGCATGGTGGTGTGCACCTGTAATCCTCTCTACTCAAGAGACTGAGGCAGAAGGATCACTTGAATCCAGGAGTGATTGCACCACGGCAATCACTTCCGACCTGGGTGACAGACCTGTCTCTTAAAAAAAAAAAAAAAAAAAAAAACAGTGGAAGAGTGTGCCTATGCCTAAGAGACAAAAGAGACAACAAGAGGTTTTTGGTGACAGGGGCAAAGCGGTGTTACGGAACTGTTCTATCTCCTGATTTTGGTACTAGTAAAAAACTACCCAGTGTTGAAGTTCAGAGAACTGCTCACCTCCACAAAAAAGTCCATTTTACTACATGTTAATATAAAAAATGTTTTTAAAAGTAAATGGAAACAGAAAAAGAAAAAAACAAGTAAATGGAAAGGTTACCAAAAAACACCCTACTAACAAGTTATTTATATTAATATACAGAAAGGTTTCATTACTTCATTTAGTATTTTGACCACGGACTATGTGTCAGTTTGAGAAAATACATATCAAAAGGCCGAAATCATGTAATAGCATTTAGATTTTGATAAACATACTAAGAGCCATTATTTTATTTGATCCTCACAACTACCTGAAAGTGCATATTATTTATTATTCTTACTTTACCAGTGTAGAAACAAACTACAAGAAATTAAGTAACTTACCCAAAGCTGTAGAAATACTAAGTGACTGGGCTAGGAATTAAACCTAATTCAGTATGTAGCCAAACAGTAAGTGTTAATGTTGAATGAATGAATGCATACAAAGCTCATGCTCTGATACTATGCTGCCTTCTGATAAATTTAGTCATGTTAAATGTACATATTCATATTTTAAAAGGCCAGAATAGAATGTGGAAGGATTAAATTACATTAATACATGTAATTATTAAATTTTTTTAGTTGTTTAAGTTGCTTAAGTGCACAATTTTTAAAAGGTCATACTAAAAGAGGAATATTTATGAAACAGTATACAATTTACCTGCATTTGCAAATAATTTTCTTTTTTTTAAGTACTATACAGCCTATTTACTATATGAAATGAAGAAAAAGATAAACACAGATAATATCATTTTCCCCTCCCTTAGAATTCTTCTTTAATTAAAAACAATTAAAAGGCCAACTGATACCAATAGAATAATTTCAAACCAGTATATAAACTTCCTTTAACTAGGTCTCCTTTCTTAAGCATATACTCTTTTTACTAGGGACATTCTGGTGGTAGTATGTTTTAAGACCAGTCCATCCAAAATAAGCAAGTTCACAGACACGTGGAATAACTGAAAAAGATGGAAGAGACCTTTTAAATGTAATATAAATAGTCCCCCCTTATCTGTGGGAGATAAGTTCCAATACCCCTAGTGGATGCTTGAAACTGCAGATGGTATGAAACCCTGTGTGTACTGTTTTTTCCTATATATATACACCAATAGAACAATTATGACAATATTTTGTAATAAAAGTTATATAAATGTGGTCTCTCTCTCTCTCAAGATATTTCATTGTACTATACTCACCCATCTGATAACCAAGGTGGCTACTAAGTGCCTTTGGGGCAGGTAGTGTACACAGTGTAGATACACTGGACAAAGGCATGATTCACCTCCAGGGCAGAATGGCCCAAGACTTCACCATGTTACTCAGAAGAGCATGCAATTTAAAACTTGTTTTTGTCTGAAATTTTCCATTTAATATTTTCAGACTACACTTGACCTCAGGTAACTGAAACCGCAGAAAGCAGAACTGCAGATACCTTAGGTGGGGAAGACTGTACCTCTTATATTAATATATCACATTTATAGTTTAAACACAATGAGTTTTGATTTTGTCACATAACAGATCAATATCCAATACACTGAGTTTATTTCAATATTCAGTAATATGTATTAAAATTTCTATGATATTTAAATATTAGAACATTTAAATGCTTGTCATGAGACTATTGTAAAGCACTACCCTGGATTTTGAAATACATTGTGCAGAAAAGATGAACCAGCAGGCCTGTGACTGCTAGCCTTAAAAAACCCTGCTTGCTGAAAGGAAATCAGTATACTGAAGGGATATCTCCACTTCCATGTTTACCACAGCGGTATTCACAATAACCAAAATATGGAATCGACCTAAATACCCATCAACAGATGAATGAAGGAAGAAAGTATGGTACATATACACAATGGAATATTATTCAGTCATTGAAAGAATGAAATCCTGTCATTTACAACAACATAGAAGGAACTGGAAGACATTTAAGTGAAATAAGCTAGGCACGGAAAGACAAGTATAACACATTTTCACTAATATGTGAGAGCTAAAAAAAAAAAAAGTGAACTCATGGAGATAAGAGAACAGAATGATGTTAGTGTTTTATGGATAGTCATGTAAGTGTGTAAACATGGGTTAGAAGTGGGAAGCTAGGTAGAAGTTTTACAAGAACATTTAAGATGGCCAGGGGGCCTAAAAAACCTAGATATGGGAGGTGATAAAGAGATGACATATCTCTAAGTAGAATTACCAGAGGCTTAGTGGGGATCAGGGCATAAAGAGGAGATAGTAAATGGGACAAAAATACAGTTAGATAGAAGAAGTAAGATCTAGCATTCAGTAGCAAAATAGGCCACCAACAGTTAACAATTTGTTGTATTTTTTAAGATAATTAAAAGAATGGAAGTGGACCGTTTAATTGGCGACTCCATCACCTCAAGCATTTATCATTTCTTTTGAAAAAAGATAAGTATGTACAACTATTATATATCCACAATAATTAAAAAGAAAAAAAAAACGAAAAAAGAAAAACCTGTTTGCAAGGTTAGCTCTTGGCCAACATCTGGGAATTGGGATTTGGGGGAGGGTTCTCAGCATTCCCAGAACTGATTACACTGCTCACTAAGCCAAAATTGTTTATGCAAACAATGCGATTTATGCTGCATACCTGCTTTCCTTCTGGGAACCTGAAATTTTGGTATATACCAGTTAAAGTGTGTTTATATGACCAGCCCCCTAATTAAAAACCCGGGGTGCTGAGCATTTAACATTATTCCTGATAGACATTGTTTCACATCCGTTGTCACAACTTGTTGCTGATGGAAATGTACATCTTGCCTGACTCCATTAGGAAAGGGCTCTTAAAAGCTTGTACTTCCTCTGGACTTTGCCTCATGTGCCTCTTCACCCTGCAGATTTTGCCTTGCATCCTGTCTCTGTAATAAATCAGCTGCTGAGTCCTCTGAGTCTTCTTAGCAAATCAGTGAACTTGGGGGCAGTGTTGAGGTCTCCTGCAACACACATAACTAAAAGATATGGAGTAAAATAGATACCTACCATCTTACCAGGCAATGTGCTCTTGGAGGAAAGTCATTATTCATACACAGCAAATCTTGCATAGATTGTGGAATAACATCTACAAAAACATATGATAATAAAAAAAGTTAGTGTGTTCATTATAAGGCAGAGTTCTAAAATAAGCTTTGAGGATAAATATGTCTTGCTAGACCATGAAGTTATGATATTGCTTTAAGATTTATATGTAAAGATAGCTCTTGAGTAGGGGGAGAGGGATTTCTCTCTCATTTTTTTTTCTTCAAACAAAAGTAGCCTATGCCACTCCCAAGTTTATAATATTTTTTTGCTTCTGCATCACAACTCACACAATTCCTCAGTATTACCAGAAAGCTTTATTTATTCTTCTCGGCCTTCCTGCCCTTGCCTCTACTTTTCTTCAACATTCCATTTAGAGAGATGTCAACTCTGTATCACCTCCCATATCTAGCCTTTTTAGGCCCCCTGGCTATCTTAAATGTTCTTGTAAAACTTCTACCTGGCTTCCCACTTCTAACCCATGTTTACATACTTAAATTACTACCCATGATAAGGCACTAACATCAATGATCATAATACTCATAAATACATGATAAATTCAATGCATAAAGAAGAGTCTCCATGCATAAAAATAATTTCTGTTGTACGGCTATCATTGCTTAGCAAATCCATACTTTTTATTTTGCTAAAAGACTAAAGAAAATGCTAACAATTTGATGCTTTTCAGACCAAGAGCAATAGCCAACTCCAACAAAATAAATGATCAGTGCTCAAATCTCCTAACCTCTGATAATATAGTTTTAAATGTATATCTCTAAAACTGAGCTGATGGTTTGGCTTGTAACTCTCACCATTAGTTACAAACTCAATCACAACCAAATTAAAACTACACTGTACATATACACATGAAACAATGCCTTAACTAGCTTGCAATTCATTCACCTTCATTGTGCTACAGTCTCTTTCATCTGTTCCTCTCAGAACACGGATTCTAAGCCTCTTTATTACAGCAGCTTTTCCTTGATGTATGATCTTCCCTTAAATTAACAGCACTTAAAGGCGGGGCGCAGTGACTCACGCCTGTAATCCCAGCACTTTGGGAGGCCGAGGTGGGTGGATCACGAGGTCAACAGATTGAAACCATCCTGGCCAACATGGTGAAACCCTGTCTCTACTAAAAATACAAAAATTAGCTGGGTGTGGTGGCGCGCACCTGTAGTCCCAGCTTCTCAGGAGGCTGAGGCAGGATAATCGCTTGAACCTGGGAGGCAGAGGCTGCAGTGAGCCGAGATCGTGCCACTGCACTCCAGCCTGGATGACTGAGCAAGACTCTAGTCTCAAAAAAAAAAATTAATAGCACTTAAATTTCTGATATCTTGAATAGTTTCCTTCATTAACTGGCAGAATGCTGAACCCGAAAATTGCTGGGCTATTATAGGACCTCCCACCAATTGCACACACTTCCCTCTTCCTCTTAAATTTCTCATATTCACATTCTGGCTTAATTATTTTATTTTGCTGTATAATTACCTTCCGTATATGTATACATGGTTAATGTTACCTGTCCTGGTTTATGAATCGGAATGTACATGTTATCTAACTGTTTTGTTTCTAAGAAGAATATATATAATAGAAAAGGTGACATAATTCTATTGCTACACAAGAAAAGGCACAGATATTTCAGGTCTGAGCTTAAAAATGATAATCCGTTATGATCATAAAAAATTTAACACATTCTGCCTATTTATTTGCTGAGTGAATAAAGAAGGTTATTTAACTTGCAGCTCCAAAGTTCATGTTTATTCAGTATCTTGATCACTCCCTGTTATGTACTAGATTACCTAAGAACAGAAGATTTTGGATGATTTGACCTATTAACAATTACAGACACCATTTATTGAGTATCTGGCATGGGTCAAGTACTGAGATAGTTGCTTATGTACAATTTCTTATTAAATCTTCACATTAGCCCTCCACGTAGTACTACTTCATTTTACAACTGAGATACTCAAGCTTAGAAGGGTCAACTAACTAGCAAATAGAAAAAAACAAAATTTTAATCCACTTGTTTTGACTCCAAAGTCTGGAGTAAATCCAAAATACTAACCTCTAATCAATAGACAGATTTTCCTTTATTTATAATCCTTCAAAGCTAAACTTTTTTGCTTAATTCTCCGTAACAACTTCTCTGATCTCCCAATTAAAAGTAGTATTTTCTCCTCTGAATTCCAGTAGAACTTCATCTGAACATCAGGATGCACTTATCACCTTCTGCCTATTACTGTTACTTATCTGTCTTATCTCCTGTAAGTTTCATTTCAGTTTGAGTTCTACAGGGCTTGTAAGTAGGTACTCAATAAATATGAGCTGATTTAATCAATTAAAAAAATGAATGACACTGCAGTTCATCCTGCACCTCAGATGTAGTGAAACAACTCTGCTTATATAAAACAACTCCAAAGGACACTACTGAAGAAAACTAAATTCATAATTTAAAATTATAGCCATTCTTAAAAATCAGAAGTTAAAAATTATTTAGAAAAAACTTACCCTCTAATAACTCATCCTTTCCTTCTTTATCAGTGGACTCTTGTACAAGATAATGATGAGTGACTGAGAACTTGAAGTCAGCAAAGGAAATTTCATCTGATTTCTCTTCCCATGTGCCAGAAGTAAATATACCCTATATGTAACAATAAAATGGAAAAACATTTACCTTAATCAATAGCTATCATTATATTTACTAACCACAGGAATATTTCTCTTTTCTGCCATATAAATATCCTCCATACAACCAAAGAAAAAAGAAAAACATAAAAATGAATACAACCAAGAGAAAATTATTTTAAAAATGATTTATGACAGTGTTGCTTTGAAAATTCTTCTAGAATATTAACTATCAAGTGACTTACAAAGATTAACAATATTTTTGTACAAGATGTTTCTATATAAAATCATGACTATGTCACTAGCATACAGCATTATTTGACACCAGAAATTGCTTCATAAAGAAGCAATCTGCACAATCAACTTAAGTGGCATGACACCTGTAGCACTTAATTAACAGTTTCCTGCTTCTTTATCAAGCTTTGGCATTCAAGTCTTTCCATTTGAACAGCAACTTCTTGAATGGAAAACATATTAGTTAAAAGTTCCAAAGAGCCCCTTTCTTAAACATAACCCTAACCATAAAAAAGGATTTTTCCCATAGGGCTTCTAATGCCCATAGCTATTTTTTCCAATGAAGAGGTAAACAGTCATTACAGCATAGCACCAACCAAGAGGAAATATCAACCAAGCAACTTGCCAAGCACAGATACTCCCAAGCTAGACTGAAAATGTATAAGCAATGAATCTGTGAGTTACTATTTTAAAAACGTTTTCATGGCTATACCTAACGTAAACACCTGAATGTTTTATATATATTACTGGCAAGATATGTATAATTCTAAATTAAATTAAATCCTATTTTAAGTGTTCTAAATGTGTATTATTACATAAGTATATCAAAGATCAATCTGTGGCCGGGCGCGGTGGCTCAAGCCTGTAATCCCAGCACTTTGGGAGGCCGAGGCGGGTGGATCACGAGGTCAAGAGATCGAGACCATCCTGGTCAACATGGTGAAACCCCGTCTCTACTAAAAATACAAAAAATTAGCTGGGCATGGTGGCGCGTGCCTGTAATCCCAGCTACTCAGGAGGCTGAGGCAGGAGAATTGCCTGAACCCAGGAGGTGGAGGTTGCAGTGAGCGCGCCATTGCACTCCAGCCTGGGTAACAAGAGCGAAACTCCATCTCAAAAAAAAAAAAAAAAAAAATCTATCTGTTCATTAGGATTTGAATTGTCATGTACGATACACATAAAAAATCATAATTTTACTATTCTTTAAGTTCTGAGATACATGTACAGAACTTGAAGGTTTGTTACATAGATATATATGTGCCATGGTGGTTTGCTGCACATATCAACCTGTCATCTACATTAGGTATTTCTCTTAATGGCTAACCCTCCCCTAGTCCCCCATCACACACCATGACAGGCCCTGGTGTGTGATGCTCCCCTCCCTGTGTCCATGTGTTCTCATTGTGCAACTCCCACTTATGAGTGAGAACATGCGGTATTTGATTTCTGTCCCTGTGTTAGTTTGCTGAGAATAATGATTTCCAGCTTCATCCATGTCCCTGCATAAGCTCATCCTTTTTTATGGCTACATAGTATTCCATGGTGTATATGTGCCACATTTTCTTTATCCAGTCTATCATTGATGGGCATTTGGGTTGGTTCCAAGTCTTTGCTATTGTGAACAGTGCTGCAATAAACATTAGTGTCCATGTGTCTTTACAGCAGAATGATTTATGATCCTTTGGTTACATACCCAGTAATGGGATTATGGGGTCAAGGAAATAAGAGAAGATACAAACAAACAGAAAAACATTCCATGCTCGAGGATAGGAAGAATCAATATTGTGAAAATTACCATACTGCCCAAACTAATTTATAGATTCAATGCTATCCCCATCAAGCTACCACTGACTTTCTTCACAGAGTTAGAAAAAACTACTTTAAATTTTATACGGAACCCAAAAAGACCCCATATAGCCAAGACAATCCTAAGCAAAAAGAACAAAGCTGGAAGCATGCTACCAGACTTCAAACTATACTACAAGGCTACAGTAACCAGAACAGTATGTTGCTGGAACCAAAACAGGTAGATAGACCAATGGAACAGAACAGAGGCCTCAGAAATAATGCTATACATCTACAGCTGTCTGATCTTCGACAAACTGGACAAAAATGAGAAATGGGGAAAGGATTCCCTATTTAATAAATGGTGTTGGGAAAACTGGCTAGCCATATGCAGAAAACTGAAACTGGACCCCTTCCTTACACTTTATCCAAAAATTAACTCAAGATGGATTAAAGACTTAAATGTAAGACCTAAAACCATAAAAACTCTAGAAGAAAACCTAGGCAATGCCATTCAGGACACAGGCATGGGCAAAGACTTCGTGACTAAAACACCAAAGGCAATGGCAACAAAAGCCAAAATTGACAAAAGGGATCTAATTAAACTAAAGAGCTTCTGCACAGCAAAAGAAACTATCATCAGAGTGAACCAGCAACCAACAGAATGGGAGAAAATTTTTGCAATCTATATATCTGACAAAAGCCTAATATCCAGAATCTACAAAGAACTTAAACAAATTTACAAGAAAAAAACAACTCCATCAAAAAGTGGGCAAAGAATATTTTATTTTATTTTATTTTATTTTATTTTATTTATTTTATTTTTGAGACAGAGGCTTGCTCCGTTGCCCAGGCTGGAATGCAGTGGTACGATCTTGGCTCACTGAAACCTCTGCCTACCAGGTTTAAGTGATTTTCCTGCCTCAGCCTACCGAGTAGCTGGGACTATAGGCGCCTGCCACCATGCCCAGCTAATTTTTTTATTTTTAGTAGAGACGGATTTCCTCATATTGGCCAGGCTGGTCTTGAACTCCTGACCTTGTGATCTGCCTGCCTCAGCCTCCCAAAGTGCTGGGATTGCAGGCATGATCCACTGCACCTGGCCTAATTTTTTGTTTGTTTGTTTGTTTGTTTTGAGACAAAGTCTCGCTCTGTTGCCTAAGCTGGAGTGCAGTGGTGCGATCTCAGCTCATTGCAACATCTGCCTCCCGGGTTTAAGAGACTCTCCTACCTCAGCCTCCCATGTAGCTGGGATTACAGGCATGTCCTACCAAGCCAGGGTAATTTTTATATTTTTAGTAGAGATAGGGTTACACCATGTTGGCCAGGCTGGTCTTGAACTCCTGACCTCAAGTGATCTGCCCACCTTGGCCTCCCAAAGTGCTGGGATTACAGGCATGGGCCACCACACCTGGCCAAAAATAATAATTTTTATGTGTGGGGTTTCTTTAACATGACATTAACCTATGTTAAATCAAGGCATCAATGATCTATACCAAAGTCTCAAGAGGCAATAAGTAATATGATAATGTACATAAGAGCTTGTTTTGCTAGAGAAATGCCCAATATAAAGCAATTAAGGCTAAAACTAGGTAAGAGAAATTCCAGAAAAGGAGAGAGAAATACCTTTTTCAAGTTTGCAGTAAATCTAAAATACTCTTTTTAAATGATACAGAGATATTGTCCGACCCTAAGTCTGGATTCTCGGTACTATTGTCAACCTTACCAACAGCTATCTAGAGGAAGATTTGATTGTATTCAATAAAGATAAGGCATCCAAGTTCTGTCTCCAAAACAGACTCAACTATTAAACAAGACTCTAACATCCCATATTCGATTCCATTATGATATAGTTATTCATTATGATATAGTTATTTGATAACAAATTCCAGTATGGCATATATCTGCTATGAGAACCATAAATGACAACTCCAGTTCTTCAAAATTAACACAGTAATTCATTAAAAATTACCTTTGAGGATCCTAACCAAAAAATAAAAAGAGATAAAAGTATAGATTGAAAAGAAAATTGTCCCTATTCACAGATTACCTGATTATATATGTAGAATATCCAAAAGAATCTATAAACACATGACTAAAACTGATGAGTTTACCAAGTTATGAAATTCAAGGTCAATATATAATAACCATCTGTATTTTTATATACTAGCAACAAATGCTTGGAAAGTGAAGTTTTTAAAAATACCCCTTACTACCATAAGAAAAAGAAATGATCTAGGAATAAACTTAATGAAAGATGAGCAAAAATTCCACCTAAAATACTTAAAAACACTGCAGAGAAATATTAAAGACCTAATAGGGATACATCATATACATGGATTGGAAGACACAATACTGTGAACACATCAATTTTCCCCAAGTTAATGTATATATTCAACATGATCTCAATCAAAACCGCAGCAGGCATTTTTGAAGAAATTGACAAGTTGATTCTAAAACTAATATGAAAATCCAAAGAACCTAGAACAGTTAAAATAATTTTGATGAATAACACTGATTATAATACTTACTTTGCTATAATAATTAAGACCAGTATAGTATTGGCATAAAGAAAGAAAGACAGATCAATGAAATAGAGTCCAGAAATAACATTCACGCTTATACTTGACTTTACAACAGAGGTGCAACTGGAATTCGGGGGGAAATACCAGTCTTTTCAACAAATGGTCCTGGAATAATTAAATATTCACATGGAAGAAAACAGGAGAGTATCTTGGGATCCTGAGAATACCTTGGGATAGGCAAAGATTCCTTTGACCAGACACAAAAAGCACTAACAATAAAATTAAAAATAGACACAATGAACTTCACCTAAGTAAAATTTGTGCTTACCAAAATACACAGTTAAGGCAATGATTAGGTGGCTGGACACAACGGCTGACACCTGTCAACTCAGCTCTTTAGGAGGTCAATCAGGGAGGATTACTTGAGGCCGGAAGTTCAAGACCCCCTTGGGCAACAAGACCTTGTCTCTAGTCCTAGCTACTCAGGGAGACTAAGGCAGGCGGATCACTTGAGAGCAAGTAAGGTTTAAGGCTACAGTGAGCTATGATTGTACCACTGCACTCCAGCCTGGGTGACAAAGCAAGACCTTGTCGCTAAGAAAAAAGAAAAAACAGAAAGAAAAAAAGAAAATGATTAGAGGAAAAACATGATTAGAAAATGATTAGAGGAAAGAAATGGATTTCAGGAAAAACAAAATACATACCTGAAAAAGGACTTGCAACAAGGATATATGAGGATAATAAAAAAAAAAAAATTTGAACAATCCAAATCTGTTAATGAGCAAAAGACTTGAATAGACAGCAGAAAGTGCCATGAATGACCAATAAACAGTAATTGTGATAAATTACTAGATGACTACTGACTATCAATAGTTATCAGTGAAATGCAAATTAAAACCACAACGTGATACCATTTCACGCCCAACACGATGACTAAATATAAAAATCTGTCAATGCCAAGTGTCAGAACAGTGGAACTTGAAATCTCATACACTGCTAAGAGCATAAAATGATAAAACACTTTAGAAAATAATTTGCCAGTTTGTAATAAAATTAAACATGTAATTATTCTAAGACCTAGCAATTCCACTCCTAAGAATATACCGAGAAAAGAAAGCAGGTATCTACAAAATTCTCCACAGAAGTTTTGATAATAACAATAGAGAAATGGAGACAATTTAAATGCCCACCAACAGGAGAAAGGATGGTGTATTGTGGTGTAGTTATACAATAAAAAGAATGATACATACAATATGGGTGAATTTTAAAATCCTCATGTTCAGCAAAAAAAGTTGATACAAAGAGTGCATACTGTATGAATCTATTTATAAAAAGCCCTAGAACAGGGAAAAACTAAAATACACAGCAAAAGAAGTCAAAACTGTGGTTGCCTCTGGAAATGAGAAACAAGCAATCTTTCAGCGATAATAAAAATGTTCCATATTTTGATATGAATAGTGGTAACATGGTTATATACATTTGTTAAAACAATTATATATGTGAGTTCTGTAAACTTTTTCATGTATAAATAACCTAACAAATTTAAAAAATCAATAAAATATCCCTTAAAAATGAGATGAAGAAGCAGTGTTAAAATAACTTCTGAGGAAAACGTGAGGATTGGTGAGAGAAAAATGCTCTTTTTCCAAAAGAAAAGACAGTAATGGCAATTATGTATGACGATATGGTACTAATCATCATAATTTGGCACCAACAATCCTTTCCACTTATCTTTCAACCTACTCAATAAACATTAGGTAACTAAAATTGAGTCTAAGCCATAACTGTGGAGGGCCAAAGACCACAGTAGGATAAGCATCACTCCCTTAGTTAAGCCCTTCACAACATGTTTCCTAGACTGTTTTAGTGGCCTTCCATCCCTGTTACACATGGTTATCTTCCTAAAATACAAATCTGCTATTTTTCCTTCTCCACTTAAAATATTTCAGCAGCTTTCTGTAATCTATAATAGTGACCTCTATCAGTAAAAATCTGATTATACACCTCCATATATGTATTTTTTATTTCTAATTATGTATTATAATAATATGTAATCAATATATTATATATATTGTATAAAAACAAAAAAACTTTACATTAAAAGGATATAAAAATGTAATATAATTACAAGTTATAATACACAAATGTTTCAACACGAGCATCTTCAAGATAGCCAAGTTACTCACGTTGGTGGAAATACACAGCTTACAGATCTGACCCCATTCCTTTTCAGTTTTACCCCCACAGCCACCTTCCCTTGCCCTTGTACTACAATTATGCCTAACAACTTGTTTTTCCCAGAGGTGTGCTTTCTTTTTACACCTGTGCATAGGCTATTCCTACTGCTCTTCTCTACTTCATTCTTTTTTTTTTTTTTTGAGACTGAGTTTCACTCTTGTTGCCCAGGCTTGAGTACAATAGCATGATCTTGGCTCACCATAACCTCTGCCTCCCGGGTTCAAGCGACTCTCCTGCCTCAGCCTCCCAAGTGGCTGGGATTACAGGCATGTGCCACCACGCCTGGCTAATTTTATATTTTTAGTAGAAATGGGGTTTCTCCATGTTGGTCAAGCTGATCTTGAACTCTCAACCTCAGGTGATCTGCCTGTCTTGACCTCCCAAAGCGCTGGGATTACAGGTGTGAGCCACTGCACCCAGCCCCATTCTTTAAGTAAACTTTTAGCTCATTCTTCAAAACTCAACCTAAATATTAATTCCTATAGAAAATCTGCTCTTGATTATTTTCAAGCAGTTAATGATTACTTCTCAGCATCTTGTTCAAATACAAGAACCATATCTTATACTAATTATTTGTTTATATGTCTGTTTCTCCACTAGATTGCGAAAAGCAAAGACTACTTACTGTTCTATTCATCTTTGCAGCCTAGTACTTAACAGTACCTACATGCTTAATATGTATTTAAGGAATTACCATTCTTCAGAACTAATAATAACCCCGATAATTTCCAAAGGTACTAGAAAATATTTCCTAACCAGTATACTATTCAGTAACATATTGGATATCCATATACTGAGTAATATATACACTGTGATCTAATAAGCTGAAATAGCACACAACTCCATCCAAAAGGTATTCTTGTCATGAACTGCTGCAACAACTAGATATGCACATGCAAAAGAATAAAGTTGGATCCTTTCCTTACTCCAGACTTAAAAATTAACTAAAAATGGACTGCAGATCTAAATGTAAGAGGTAAAACTATAGATACCATCAAGAAAATAAAAGGATGACTCACAATGACACATGCTGGAACAAAGAATGGGAGAATATGTTTGCAAATTACGTACCCCATAAGGGACTTGTATCCAGATAAAGAACTCTCACAACTGGATAATCCTCAGGGAAAAGAATAAGCCAGGTATTGATTCAAGGAGGCAAAAGGTATACTGGTTAACACAAATAAGCCTTCTTTAAAGGGGCCAAGTACCCTTTAGCATCACCTCGGGTACTCGGATCTAATAGGCACTTGGCCTACCTTAGCAGTCAAAATCTATATCCCTTTCTGAGCCAGTTTGGCTTCATTTTAAGCCTGTGTGTTTTAGCATTATTCACAATAGTCTAAAGGTAGAAGCAACTCAAGTATTCATTGACAGATAAGTGAATGGATTTTTTTTCCAGACACAATCTTGCTCTGTGGCCCAGGCTGGAGTGCAATGGTGCAATCTCATCTCACTACAACCTCTACCTCCCAGGTTCAAGCGATTCTCCTGTCTCAGTCTCACCAGTAGTCGGGACCACAGGTGTGCACCACCATACCCAGCTAATTTTTGTATTTTAAGTAGAGACAGAGTTTCACCACATTGGGCCGGGTTGGTCTCAAACTCAGGCGATCTCCCTGCCTCGGCCTCCCAAAGTGCTAGGATTACAGGCGTGAGCCACCATGCCTGGCCCATTAATGGATTTTAAAATGTGGTATATACATATACGGAATATTATTCAGTCTTCAAAAGAATGAAATTCTGACCACATGCTACAATGTGAATGAACCTTGAAGACACTATGTTAAGTGAAACATGATAGACCCAAAAGGACAAATACTGTATGATGCCTTTTATATGAGGTTGTTATTGATTAATGGGTAGAGTTTGTTTGGGATGATAAAAAAAAAATTCTAGATATGAATGATGGTAATGACTGTACAACAATGTGAATATATTTAATGCCACTGAACTATATACTTAAAAATGGTAAAAATGGAAAATTTTATATGATGTATTTTGCCACAGTAAAAATATATATAAACTCTTGTGAAGCACAAGACATTCAAATTAAAAGAAAAATGACAGATGAGGGAAAACATCTGCAACTCAGAGAGTCAGCATTCATTAAAAACATAAAAGCCCTTGTACAATCTAATGAGACAGCAGAAAATTGGTCAGTGTATCTAATATGCCATCAAAAAGGAAATTCTAATGTCTAATAAACACTAAGGAATGCTCAATCTCAACAGTCCTCAGGAAAATATAAAAAATGAGATAGTTTTAGTCTGTTATATTAGCAAATATACAATAAAAATAAAAAATGTGGACATAGTAAAGATATGGGTGCTTTCATACACCATATGTGGAAAGAGTATAAACACAGTCAACTATTTTGGCAGAAAACATGGCTGTATTTACCAAAAATAAGAATCATGTCCTCTTTGACCTTGTAATTCTACTTTTAGAAATCTGTTACAGAAATATTCATACAGATATGCAAGAGTATTCACAAGGAGAAGGAGACTGGCGGGCTCAAATGAAAATGCTTACAGAGACTGATACTCAGAAATAAAAGTTTTTGATCCTATGAATCCCACGAATTTTAGTTCCTCACTCTCAAATGAGTACATAGATATCATCAGATATTTGAAGAAAGCCCCCATATGAAGGAAACAGTGACCCCCTTCCCCCAGAAAAAGGAAAACATGCAAGAGTATGTAGAACAATGCTTACCCCCTTCAGGTTGCCCTAAGGACACTCCTCCAGGTAACTGCCACCAGTGCAGAAGGCCAGGCCACTAGAAGGCAAACTGCCCAAATGAGATACATTGGGAAGAGCCCTGCACAGCTTGCCCCTCTACCACATGCTCAGTCACTAAAAACAGGACTGCCTGAGGGCCAAAGGGCCACCAGGACAATACCAACCACTGATAGCCCTGAGCTGAGGGGTCTCTCTTCTCTAGCTGGCTTCCAAAGCAGACATTGGCATCAACAAACAAAGCCAAGGGTAACTCTGTAGGATGCAAATGAAATTGTAAATTTCCCTTTTGGGTTCAAGAGCTGCCTACTCTGTACTAATCTCCTTCTCTAAGCAACACTCCTTCAAACCCTGTTGGGTAATGGGGGCAAATGGTACTCCCTCCTCTCCCTCCAAAAGAAAAAAAATCACGCCCCTTTATATTACTTAAGGGACCAATTAGCATTCTCCCACCAGTCCTGGGTAATGTCTAAATATCCCACACCCCTTTGGGGCAAAAATATACTTTCTAAGACAGGTGTCTGCTTAATATTTACCCAATCTCTGAATTCATTTTTCCCTCTAATAGCTCTATTTCTCCTGGGAAAGCTACCTAAATCTTTAACCAGTAACTTCGACCTAGATAGACCTACCCCTGGGGTTAAAAATAGCCCACACTTATTCAGAGAGAAACTAGCAGGAAATCTAACTAAGCAATGTCTTGAGGGGGAATAACTCCTACAGTATATAGATAACCTCCCTATCTGCTCCCTTTCACAGGCTTACACAGAAACATGTAATACAAACCACAAATTCCTAACAGAAGAAAAACTTCTACAGCATGTAGAAAACCTACCTATCTCCTCCCCTTCACAGATTCACACAGCACATGTAATACAAACCATAACTTCCTAACAGAAGAAAAGTAACTTTTGTCTAATTCAAAGGCTATAAAGCTAAAGAGGTATTTGTAAGGAAGGTTATAAAGAAATTTTACATGAGAAAGATCCTGTATGGTAAATTCTTGCCCTAAAGTAAAATGACTGGTTGTTTAAAAATAAAGGATGCTTAGGACAAGTCATAAAGTCCAGGCACATAATAGATGGTATACAAAAGTAATAAGAAAATCATGACAGGAAATTTATTTATTTTATTTATATATATTTTTTTTGAGATGGAGTTTCGCTCTTGTTGCCCAGGCTAGAGTGCAATGGTGTGATCTTGGCTCACTACAACCTCCACCTCCCGGGTTCAAATGATTCTCCTGCCTCAGCTTCCTGAGTAGCTGGGATTACAGGCATATGCCACCATGTCTGGCTAATTTTCAGTATTTTTAGTAGAGATAGGGTTTCTCCATGTTGGTCAGGCTGGTCTCAAACTCTTCACCTCAGGTGGTCTGTCCACGTCAGCCTCCCAAAGACCTGGGATTACAGGTGTGAGCCACCGCCCTTGGCCAGGAAATTTATAAAAGGATTATTGTATATAATTAAAACATAATAATCTCTATAAAATTGGTTCCCTACGTTGTGTCTGATTAAACACTTTTTCATTGAATTTATCTTCCAGGTTACCCAAATGAGCTTTCAATAAGGAAAAAGTCACACTACAAAATGTTTTTCTTTGCCTTTTTGATAACTGGCTTGAAAAAACAAAACTTTATCTTCTAGAATTCCACAGTTTCACCTATAATGATGCTGCAAAAGGGGTATCCGTCTCTCCCTAATGATGCCTTCTACCTTTACGAATCTCCCCTTGATTGAGCTGAACACTAGTTTTGCCTTAACGTGCTCCCCCTCTCTGATAAGTCTCTTCCTCCAGCAAGACCCAATACCTGGCAGGGCACCATGGCTCATGCCTGTAATCACAGCACTTTGGGAGGCTGAGGTGGGAGGGTCACTTGAGGTCAGGAATTTGAGACCAGCCTGGTCAACATGGTAAAATCCCGTCTCTTCCAATACAAAAAATTAGCCAGGCATAGTAGTACGTACCTGTAGTCTCAGCTACCCAGGAGGCTGAGGCATGAGAATTACTTGAACCCCCGAGGTGGAGGTTGCAGTGGGCCAAGATGATACCACTGGATTCCAGCCTGGGTGACAGAGCAAGACTTGAAAGTAAAGTAAAGTGAAGTAAAGTAAAGGGAAAGAGACAGAGAGACAGAGAGAGGGAGGGAGGGAGAGAGAGAGAGAGAGAGAGAGAGAGAGAGAGAGAAAGCAAGAAAGCAAGCAAGAAAGCAAGCAAGATCCAATACAACATCCTAAGTCCCACAATCCAGAACAATGACCCACAGAGCTTCCTGACAGACCCAGCCATCGGCAGGGCCAGCATTATACCCACAGTTAGCAGGAAGTGGTTAGAAAATGAGACCTCCACCCCCAATGTTAAAGACATTGTTGTTCTATTGGGGGGGAATGTGGACTCCTGATAAGTAAGCAACAAGGAAGGGGAGCATGTAACCCCAGGAACATGACCTCATCCTGCAGTCCCCTCAAGATCCTCCCTCTTTGCAGATAGCCCCTTCCCTGCTATGCTGCACCTTGCACCCTTGTAACATATCTTTGTATTTTCATACTTTCTCTAATAAATCCTCCTTTTTTTTTAACCTACAACTGTCTTAGTAAATTATCTTACTACCTGTAACACCAGCCCCAGCCAGTCGCACCAACAACGGAAAGGAATTCAAAGACAGGAGCCTAAAAGCAGTTTCTGTGACTATTTTAGTGAAATATGAAACCAAACTAATTTTTGTAACATCAAGTAATTATTATCCATTCAAATATTTTAAATAAATAAAACTGCTTTCCACTGATTGGGATTAGCATAATATTTTGGACAGGGGACGAAAATAGGGAATAGATACTGGAAACAAAGGGGGAAAAAGAAGTAAATAATTTTGGAGCATTTAACATTTAAGGGCCAGTAAAATGAAGCTCTGGGCCTCAAAGCTAGGATACTAGGATTAGAAAAAAGGATAAAAAGTTAGAAGGGTATCAAGGACAAATTTCACCAACTTAAAAACTACCAGTCCTGTATGTGAGTAAACTGTCGCTTCCACACAGACCTGTAGTCTATCATACAAACTGTCGCAAAAGTACATTTTCAAGTAAGCCTTTGTATATATATTCTGTCAAAATGAAACACATTAATTTTTAAAATAATAAATATATACCAAAATATTTTTAAACATTAGCTTTTATTTAACGTTTCTTGGGGTCATGGGCTCCTTTGAGTATCTGACTAAAGCTGTGGGCCATCTCCAAAAAAAATTGCACATATTCAAAATCAAAATTAACAATGTATACAATTGTTGGGTGCAGTGACTCATGCCTGTAATCCCAGCACTTTGGGAGGCTGCGGCGGGCAGATCACCTGAGGTCGGGAGTTCGAGACCAGCCTGACCAACATGGTGAAACCCCGCCTCTACTAAAAAGAAAAAATACGAAATTAGCCAGGCATGGTGGCACATGAATGTTCTTGAAGGAGGCTAAGGCAGGAGAATCGCTTGAACCCAGGAGACGGAGGTTGCAGTGAGCCGAGATTTCGCCATTGCACTCCAGCCTGGGCAACCAGAGCAAAACTCCTCAAAAAAAAAAAAAAGAGAGAGAGAGAGAATGCATACAATTTAAAGAGACCCAAGACTCTGGATGAAGAATTCCTTTTACAGCCGGGCACAGCAGCTCACGCCCGTAATCCCAGCACTTTGGGAGGCCGAGGCAGGCAGATCACCTGAGGTCGAAGTTTGAGACCAACCTGATCAATGTGGAGAAACCCCATCTCTACTAAATATACAAAATTTGCCAGGCCTGGTGGCACTTGCCTGTAATCCCAGCTACTCAAGAGGCTGAGGCAAGAGAATCACTTGAACCCGGGAGGCAGAGGTTGCAGTGAGCTGAGATTGCACCAGTGCACTCCAGCCTGGGCAACAAGAGCAAAACTCCACCTCAAAAAAAAAAAAAAAAAGAATTTTGTTTATAGGCCAAGAATTTCAGATCGGTCTGGGCAACAATGCAAGACCTCATCTCTACTTAAAAAAATACAGAGAGAACACCCATTATATACCGTGTAAAGCCCTTCTATCCACAATGAGCCATGTAGCTTCTAAACTGGTTGAACTCTAACTGCCTGAACAGCTCCAAGTCATTAGTTGCACATGTTGACCTAAAAGAAGAAGCTGAGGCAAAATTAACAGAGTGACATTATTTGGGCCAAAGTTGAGGACTTGCAGCCCGGGACACATTTCCAAATTGCCCTGGGGAGTGCTCTGTCTGTCTACCTCTGTTTCAAACATGTTTTTAAAGGAAACAAGGAGTGGGCTGATACCAAGTTGTCTGACAGGAATTCTCATTGGTTTACAGAGATAACATTGATTAGTGATTGGCTATACATTGTTGAACTACAGGGCATGAGTTATAATGCCCATCGTACGGCATTTTATGGCTATTTGGCATCAATTAACCAACAACCCACATGGCAAATGGCTTCAAAGTAATTATTTAGCTCAGGAAAGGTTCAACTGCTGTTACATTTTAAATGACTATCTGTGCTGGCTAATTGAAAGAAGCTCCCATTCCTCAAATAAAAAGTTTTTTCTTCCTTTCCTGGAGGGAGACACAGAAAGAATGACAGCTGAATTAAAATGACTGTGGAGCAAAGAGAAAAAGGATTTAATAATCTGGAGGTGAGGGAGGACAGGGGGAGAAGGTTGTTTCAATAAGCAGGAAGTAGGGGGGACAATTCCTATTGCACGGTAGGCTCTCTACAAATAAATGGGGAAAAAAACGAATAAAACAAAAGAACAAAAAGAAGTACTTGACAAGATGAAGAGTCTTTTATGACATGGCCCCCAGAAGTAGGGAGAAAAATTTAATATTTTATTTGCTACCCTGTAAGCATATTTTAAATACATCCATTCTATGGAAAAATGCAATTGAAATTCTCAACAACCATTTTCACAAAGTTTTAGAAAATGACTCATTCATAAAACTTGCCAATTTATATAAAATTCATTAGAAGGAAAAAATAAATTACTAAATCATAAACTAAAGGGAAAAATTAATTACTAAAGAAAAAAAGAAAACACTTTTAAAGAAAATGGTTAATTATAAAACTAAATGCAGAAAAATTAAACTACACAGTTACTTTAAAATGTACCAGACCATCTAGAAGACTTTCCATCTTCTGTACAATGCTTTTTAAAATGCTACCATCACCATATTTAAACAAAATTCCCAGGTAAGTAAATGTGGTCTGTTTACACTGTGTATCCTATACAAAGGGAACATGACAAGTTCAAGGAGTTACTCATGTATTCTGGCGAGTCAATCAACAAACATGTACTAAGCACACACCAGGCAATGCGTCATGTAATAAATGAATTATCAAATTAGCTGTTATTCCTAATGATGCTGAATTACACCCTCTGTATGCCAGACCATAAAAAAGGTTAAGAGTCACAGCAATAGAGATGTAATTGCCAAAATCCCCCATAAATGATTATGGCTTTGTTAATTTATTTTTTGTGAAAAATCTTTTTTTGTTGCATCTGTTATAATAAAATGTGATCCCTAGCAAGCCAAGTGGTAAAATTTAAGTTAGGGCATCATGTATTGAAAATGAGTATTAATTTATGAAAAGCTCTCATAGCAGACTAATGTTTGTTGTTTAGAATCACAAATAAATTTAATTATATCAATCAGTGTCTAAAATAAGTATGGACTTTTTTTTCTTTTTGAGATGGAGTCTCATTCTGTCACACGGGCTGGAGTGCAGTGGTGTGATCTCAGCTCACTCCAACCTCTGCCTCCCAGGTTCAAGCAATTCTCCTGTCTCAGCCTCCCAAGTAGCTAGGATCACAGGTGCCCAGCACCATGCTCCACTAATTTTTGTATTTTTAGTAGAGACAGGGTTTCACCATGTCAGCCGGGCTGGTGTTGAACTCCTCACCTGAGGTGATCTGCTTGCCTCAGCCTCCCAAAGTGCTGGGATTACAGGCGTGAACCACGGTGCCTGGCCTTTTTTTTTTTTAAGAAAGATTTTTATAGTCTACTTGCTTTAATGGCATACACCCTAAACAAAATTTAAGTTTAAAGTGAAATTCATAACGCATATTGAAAATTTAACTTATCACACTGAGAGAACAATCTATCACATATTTAGTTACTGTGCAATAACTAAATGCAAGCAAATCATTAAAAATATATAAAAGAGGCTGGGCATCGTGGCTCATGCCTGTAATCCCAGCACTTTGGGAGGCTGAGGCAGGTGGATCACGAGGTCAGGAGATAGAGACCATCCTGGCCAACATGATGAAACCCGGTCTCTACTAAAAATCCAAAAATTAGCTGGGCATGGTGGTGCATGCCTGTAATCCCAGCTACTAAGGAGGCTGAAGCAAGAGAATCGCTTGAACCCGGGAGGCAAAGTTTGGAGTGAGCTTAGATCACACCACTGCACTCCAGCGTGGCAATAGAGTGAGACTCTGTCTCAAAAAAAAAAAAAAAAAGAAGAAGAAGAATATATAAAAGAATTAGGAAATAATTGAACTAAAAATGTCTACAGAGATATTTTATTCTTATCTATCTCAGAATTAAACTTGAGCTTTTTCAGTCAGAATATATTACATAAATCATTTTTTCCCCCGCTAGGTGCTATGTTTTTAGCTGCTAGGTACTCTAAGAAACAATGAATCATTTTTATTGCAATAGAGTGTTAAATTATTCTATGTTTATATTCTACTTTACTTAAGCAAATATCATTTGCTGCCTCTAGTAAATACTTATAAGAGAGGCCAGGCTCAGTGGACCATACCTGTAATCCTAGCACTTTGGTAGGCCAAGGCAGGAAAACTGCTTGAGCCCAGGAATTCAAGACCAGCCTGGGCAACATAGTGAGACCTTATTTCTATTAAAAAAAAGTTTTTAAACCAATTAGCTGGACGTGGCGACAGGTACCTGTAGTCCCAGCTACTCAGGAAGCTGAGGTCAAAGGATAGCCTGACTCTAGGAGGCTGAGGCTATAGTGAGCCAAGACTGTGCCATCTAGCATGGGTAAACAACAAGACCCTTTCTCTAAAATAATAACAACAGTTGTTAAAGAAAGGCAAAAACAATAAATAATGGCTAACAGTAACTGAGACAGCACAAAGCCACAAAGCAAATAAGCAGCAGAACCAGGATTTCAACACAAGCTGTAGGACTTTAGAGTGCATATTCTTCATCACCTATGCATGTTATTCTGCCTCTTAAAGATATCTCCTGCCATTTTTATATTACAATAAAAATGTTGACAAGAATAACAGCAAAAAACTCCTAAAACTTCCCATTTGAATGAATAGGGAATATCCAAAGAAGCTATAGACACTACGGTTATGATTTAAAGGAAAAGTAGAAATGAAGGGGAAAAAAAACAAACTACAAACCCTATCTTACATGTTCTATTCCAAATAAAGTTGTGAGCAGCTCACTGTTGCTTTCATTTTTATTTACTTCATTTCAGAAACACTGCATTCTCATCCATGACTGATCCTCAAACTTCCATAGTTTCAAAAAACTTCAGCTTTGATAAAACACACACTCCCCCACTTTAATACTCCATAAAACACCTAAATGTTCTGAGAGAATGCAAATAAAGGAATCTAAACTATTTATATAAAGTTTACATAAGTCCCAAATTTGACTTACTGTTATAACTTAGTTTGGGAAGTTTCTAATGGAGAAAATTTATAATTCAAATTTATTTTAAATTTGCCATATGAACTTTAAGTGCTAAAATGTTATTGCAATCTACTGAGTGGGTATGAAAAATGTGAACTCATTTCAGCACTATTGTAGTCATTATTCTTCTATTAATACTCTAAAGTTAATTCTTCTCCCATGAATTTTTCAGGGAGATACGAGTCAGTCACTGACTAAACAGTTCTATTACTGGATCATGACATACCTAAGCTTAACATTTCATTAAAAGTACTTAAAATTTTTGCTAGCTAAATAGAATCATAAAATTACAAGGTTAAAAGGAATTGAAAAGGTCATTTCTTTATTTGCCCTGCCTTCAAGAAGGATCATACTCATACTACCAAAAGTTTTACCTATTTTATAAAGCCCCAGAAAACGGAATTCCAAAATCTGCCTTAAAAATCTATTTTAATACTCATTCTAAGTAATTTTACATATGCTTAATTTCTGAAACCAAAAGGACAGAGTAAAATAGAACCAACATGGGTTTTGAAGGCAAGACCTAAGTTTAATCCTCCTTTACCAAAACTACTGGCAAAATGACACTGGGCAAATTACAGTACTACATGAACTCAAAGCCTTATTTCTTATCCATAAAATGGGGTTATAATTAACTGTTGAAATCCGTTTAAGAATTAAGTAAACAGACACAGTCTCAACCATAGTGCATGATACCAATACCATAGCTGGTGCTGAATAATTGCCATTTCCTTCCCTTTTAAAAACCATTTCCCAGAACTTTGGGTTCTAGCAATGGTGAAGCAGCTTGGTCAGATAAACCTTCCTATAAAACCTGGACAGAAACACCATTTTTCAATGCTCTGGAGAGACACCAAATGTAGGCAGAAACTGGGAAGAGTTTACCTGTGAAAAAAAGAAAGTGTATCTGACAACAAGCACTTGTTTATACCTTTTCATCCAAGAGCAATTCTCAAACTTTCTGGACTCAGGACCCCCTTACACTCTTAAAAATTATTGGCTGGGCCTGGTGGCTCACTCTGGCTCACTCCTGTAATCCCAGCACTTTGGGAGACTGAAGCGGTCTGATCACAATGTCAAGAGATCAAGACCTTCCTGGCCAACATGATGAAACCCCATCTGTACTAAAAATACAAAAACAATTAGCTGGGCATGGTGGTGTGTTCCTGTAGTCCCAGCTACTCAGGAGGCTGAGGCAGGAGAATCACTAGAACCCAGGAGGCGGAGGCTGCAGTGAACTGAGATTGCACCACGGCACTCCAGCCTGGCAACAGAGCAAGACCCTGTCTACACACACAAAAAAAAAATTACTGAAGATCCCATATTAGAAATTTAGAAAACAATCCTTTCATAGTTCAAAGGCATGACATTTTAAGTTTTCACACACACGAGATGTGCCTCCCTTGAACGTTGTCATGACATCAGTATATTACCATCTGACATGAAATACAAAAAACTGAAAAGGAAAAAATTATGATTAAGTCATTAAAAATAATAATGGACTTTTAATATCTTAACTTATAACTTCTAATGACATTTTCTAGAACAAACAAAAATATTAATGAGAAGAGTAGCCCTGTTCTACCTTTTTGCAAATCTGTTTAATGTACAGTTTTTAAAAAGTTAACTGCATTCTTATATCTGCTTCTGCAAAGAATCATAGCAATCTATTATTAGTTGAAGTATATGAAGAAAATTTGGCCTCAAGTACACACGTATCTAACTGGGGCAGGGGCCCTGATCACCCTTTGCAAAGCTCCCAGAGACAGACAAGGGGTCCTCAGATCACACACTGAGAATTCCTGATCTCAGGGGGCGCTTATCTGTGTATAACTCGGAATCAGAAAGATACAACTTTACTGAACTTAAGTGACACCGAAGTTTGAGGTTGGCAGGGCAATTCTAACACTGAGGTGTAAATTCTGGAAGTGAAGAAGCCAACAGTGGGTAAGTCCCAAAATTCATACATAAATTGTCCCAAACCTTGGCTATCTGCTAAAGTATGCATGTGCAGAGGAGATTCCAGGGTACAATGACAATGAAAGAGCTGGAAAGAAAAAATTTCAGCTGCTGCCATCACTGAAAAGAGAAGGCAGTTTTAATCTAGCCAAGCAAACCACTGACTAGAAACAAAAAAATACTCTTCAGAGGAACATAACATAAATGTTATAAATTTTATGAATTAAAATTTATGCTTACATTATAAATAAAATATAGACTACATTTCATCTCTACACTTCATAATGTAAGCATGAAATTTAAAAATTACTGAATACACATACCAAAAAAAAAATACTTCAGAAAAAAAAAAAAAAAAAAAAAAAAAAAAAAAAAAAAAAAAAAAAAAAAAAAGGAAAATGTGACCTATACTCAAAAAAACAATAAAAAGAAACCAACCTCAAGAAGACATAATCATGCAACTGGCATTAGACTAGCTATAAAAAATAAGCTCAAGGACTAAAGAAACTATTTTCAAACAAACTTAGAGGAGTCTCAGAAAATTGGAAATTTTTCTTAAGAAACAAATAAAGATTCTAGGCCTAAAAAAGTACAACAACTGAATTGAAAAATAAGCAGGTAGGCTTAGAAGCAAGTTGGAAACAACAGAAGAAAGAATACATGAATTCAAAATCAAGAGAAATTATCCAACCTGAAGAAGAGAGAGAAAAAAGACTGACAGCAGAATCTCAGAGACCCACCTGTGTGTCAGGATGAAGAAGCCTAATGTTCTCATGTTAAGTATAGCTCAAGTCGCAGAAAGAGTAGACAATGGGGCAAAAAATTTTGAAGAAATAATGACCGAACACGCCCCCAATGTGGTGAAAAACAAAAACTTATATCAATATAAATCTTATGCAGCAAGAATACGAAGAAAACATACCTGTGCACATCACAGTCAGATGGCTTAAATAAAAATTTTTGAAAGAAAAAATCTCAAAAGCAGTCAGAGGAAAAACAATAAAGTCAAACAAAAATATGAATATACAGATATCTACCTTCTCCTTAGAAACTACAGAGAACAAAAGACAATGGAAATACATCTTTATAGAACTGGAAAAAAATAACCATCAAGCCAGCACTCTTCAGCGAAAGTATCCTTCAAAGATACGGCAAAACAAAGATACTTTCAGGAAAACAAAAAATTTGTAGCTAGCCGAAACTATGGCAGTTCCCCCAAAAAGCTAAAAATAGAATAATCAAATAATTCTGCAACTCCACTTCTGGGTATAAACCTAAAAGAACTGAAAACAGGAATGTGACAGAAATTTGTACATTCATATTCATAGCAGCATTATTTATAATGGCTAAAAGGTAGAAGCAACCCAAGTGTCCATCAACACATGAATGAACAGATAAACAAAATGTGGTATGTAGACACAATATTATTTAATATTCAGCATTAAAAAGAAAATTCTGACATGTGGTATATCCCTGGATGAACCTTGAAGACATTATGCCATGTGTAATAAACCAGACACAAAAAAACCGAATACTGTATAATTCAATTTATGTGAGGTACCTAAGTTAGTCAAATTCATAGACAGAAAGAGATGAGTGGTTACCAGGGGAAGGAGTTCTTGTTTATTGAGTAGTTTCAGTTTGAGCTGCTGAAAAAGTTCTGAGGGTAGATGGTGGTAATGATTGTACAATAATGTGAAAGTATTTAATGCCACTAAATTTTCACTTAAAAATTGTTAAAATGGTAAATCTTGTATTTTACATCCAAAATTTGTTTTAATCAGCATAATTTACCATATTCAGAAAATAAAAAAGAAAAACCATATGATTATCTCAATAGATGCTAAATAAGATTTTACCAGCTGGAATACTCATTTACAACAAAAACAAAAAACTTTCAGCAAACTAAGAAAAGAATTTACCCAGTCTTACGGACACCTATTAAAAAACCTACAGTTAAGTGTTGAAGCACTGAACATATGCCCCACCTCACACTGGTAAGAGGGCAAGGGTGTCCACTTGCAGCAGTTCTACTCAACATGTTAGTGAAGGTTTCAGACAGTACAAAAACAATAATAAAGGTATAAAAATTGGAAAGAAAGTAAAACTACCCCTATGTGTGTGCAACATAATTATTAATGTAGAAAAATGCAGAAGAATTAAATAATTATGATTAATAAGTGTGTCTGCCAGGCCTTATAACAAAAAATTAACATACAAAATTTTACTGTTTATCTATGTACTAGCAACAAACAACTGGAAAACAAAACTAAAAAAATTCCATTTATATTTGCATCATACAACATAAAATGCTTAGTAATAAATATAACAGAAGATATACAAGACCTCTACCAAAACTACAAAATGTTGCTGAGAAAAATTAAAGATGACCTAAATAAATGGAAAGATGTGCCATGTCCATAACTGGAAGTTTCAAGACTCTTAAAATGTCTCCAAAGTGACCTGCAAATTCCACGCAACCCCAGTTACAGTCTCAGCATAATCATATTCCTTTCTACAGTAATTAGCAAGCCTATCCTAAAATTCATAATTGAAACAAAAAGATCTAAAATCTTGGGAAAACAGCAAAGATGGAGAATTTACATTAATGCCAGGTTTACTAAAAAGCCACTGAGTGGTTCTCAGCGGGGGCCAATTTTGTCCCTCAGTAGGCATTTGGCAATATCTGGAAACAATTTTGGCTGTCACAACTGGAAAGACATTACCACCATCTAGCAGGTAGAAACCAAAGATACTATTAAATATTTTACAATGTATAAGACAGCCTCACAACAATGTGGCCCAAAATGTCAATCGTGCCAAGTTTGGGAAATCCTAAACTACAATAATCAAGACAATACGGGCTGGGTGCAGTGGCTCATGTCTGTAATCCCAGCACTTTGGGAAACCGAGGCAGGCAGATCACCTGAGGTCAAGAGTTCAAGACCAGTCTGGCCAACATGATGAAACCCATCTCTACTAAAAACAAAAAATTGGCCGGGCTGGTGGTAGGTACCTGTAATCTCAGCTACTTGGGAGGCTAAGGAGGGTGAATCACTTGAACCCAGGAGGCAGAGGCTGCAGTGAGCCAAGATAGAGCACTGCAGCCTGGGTGATAGAGTGCGACTTCATCTCAAAAATAAAAAAAAAAATAAAAAAAATAAATGGTATTGACATAGGGACAGTCAAACAGATTAATAAAACAGAAAAAAAAAAAAAAAATAAAAAAAATAAATGGTATTGACATAGGGACAGTCAAACAGATTAATAAAACAGAATACAGATTCCAGAAGTAGAGCTCTTAGGTCAACTATTCAATAAAGGTGACAAAGCAACTCAATGGAAAAAGTGTTTTCCAAAGTAGGATCTAGAACAACAGGATATGCATACACAAAAGAAAGAAAGAAACAAACTACTTGATCTCTACTTCCCTCCATATAAATACACAAATAGTAGCTCAAAATAAATCACAGACTTAAATAAAAGTTAAATGATAAATTGATAAAGCTTCTAGAAAAATGCATTAAAAACATCTTCACAACCTAGCAAAACTAATGAGAAAAGGCTTAAAAGCAGAATATATACACACAAAAAAACCTTCAAGAACTCCTACAACTCAGTAAAAACAAAATCCAATTTTTAAAATGGATAAAGAATTTGAAAAGACATTTCAGAAAGGAAGATAAACAAATGGCTAATAAGCACATGAAAATTCAAAGTGGTCAGTATTAATATTCATCAAAGAAATACAAATTATAACCAAAATGAGAAATATAAAAGCACAAACCACATACTCATTAAGATGACTAAAATGTACAATACTGCAAACAACTGATTGCTCGTGATAATGTAGAGCAACACAAACTCCCATATGTTGATGGAAAGCAGGTAAAACAGCACATAAAGCTCTAGCTGTTTCTTATAAAGTTACACCTATCCTATTATCCAGTGACTCCAATCCTAGGTATTTACTCAAGAGAAATAAGTCCACAAAAGGCCTCTACCATAATGTTCTACTTTATTCATAACAGTACGTCTGTTGACAAGTGAAAGAAACCACGTATATTCATAAAACAGACTACTTAACTACACAGCAATAAAGAGAAATGAAATTCTGTTATGTACAACAACCTAGATGAATTTCAAAAAACATTATGGTGAGTAAAAGATGCCAGGGACATTTATGGTCACTTAAATGTAAAATTCTAGAGTAAGCGACAGTAATTTATGTTTTATTTATTTAAAAAAAAAAAAAAAAAAAAGCTGGGCCCAGTGGTTCACACCTGTAATCCCAGCACTTTAGGTGGCCTAGGCAAGCAAATTGCTTGAGGTCAGGAATTAGAGACCAGCCTGGCCAATATGGCGAAAACGCAAAATACTAAAAATACAAAAATTAGCCAGGCAAGGTTGCCACTGCAGTCCCGCCCAAATGCCCGTAGTCCCAGTTTCTTGGAAGGAAAAGGCACAAGAATTACTTGTACCCGGGAGGCAGAGGTCGCAATGAGCCAATATTGCACCACTGCACTCCAGCCTGGGAGACAGAGCAAGGCTCTGTCTCAAAAAAATAATAATAATAGCAGATGACTGGAGGGCAAACCAGAAAGGGCCACTCAGGATCTTCCTGGGGTAACAGAGATGTCCTCTATCTTGATAGGAGTGTTAAGTTACACCCATGTGAACATTTGTCAAAATCAAGCAGTTAGGTTATGTGCATTACAATGTATGTAAATCTTACCCCAAAAAACTATTAAAAAATCTAGTGGAGGTAGGGGAGTAAACAGAGGTACCACTCAAACAAGAAATGGCAAAGTATTAATTGTTGACACTAAGGGATAGGTACATGGGAGTTCATTATACCATTTTGTTCACTTTATATATGTTTGAAATTTTCCATGATTAAAGGTTTTAATAAAATAATTTCCCTTAATTCCCCCTCAGCGGAGGAAGAAAACTAATAATCACTGCCCTTCATATAAATTAAAATCTTCTAAGGAAGTCTCTAAACTTTCTTTTCTACACCAAACCATCCCTGTCCTTTACATTTTCTTCATATCCATCATAGTTACAGTTCACCTTGAAATCTGTCCATATTTTCTGTACCTTATTTATGTACTACTATCTAGTAGGGAGAAATAGACTGGAGCTAATACTTCATTAGCCTCTAGTACACACCCGGCAGTATGCTACCTACTTTAAATATTACCCATTTAAATCCCAAAACAGCATTTAGCATCTAAAACTTTAAACCTTAGAGTGACTATAGTTAACACTAATTGATTGCATATTTCAAAATAGCTAAAAGGCAGAAATTTGTATGTTCCTAGCATAAAGATAAATATTTAAGAGTTCCCAAGTACCCTGATTTGATTATATGAATGTATCAAATTATTACATGTACCCCAAAATATGCACATCTATATCAATTTAAAAAATAAAAATAAAAATGTTAATGTTTCTTTACTGACAGCCCTCTCTAGATTTATGTTCAATGCCAACACTGATCTTATCTTGTTCACTATTTCTTCACATCAGGCACATAGCAGGTACTCAGTAAATACACGTAAATCAAAGAATGAAAGATATCAGAGCTCGTAAGTACAGTGGTTCAGCTCTCTTTTTTGGTAGTGTAAATCATTTCCCATTCTAGCTATATCCAGCTTATTTTGCCTTTAATCTTACTGGCATCAATATCAATTTAACAATTGTTTCAAGTATTTGTATTTTTTTAAAGTGGAATAGAATCAGCCGTGTTTGAAAGCGTCACATTTTCTCTATTTATTCAAACATGTAATGTAGTAAATCAATTTATCTATTTCAACAAGTCTTTAAATAATATATTTTTTATATATGGTGTTACCTTTTCTGTTCATATTCATACAGATAAAGAAAAAAAATCCTAACACTTTTTTTTTTAAGAGACTGGGTCTCACTATGTTGCGTGGCTTCCTAATGCATTTTGGCAGTTTCTTTTTTGACAGTATCGCCATCATCACAAAGCTGAAAAACCCTAACAAATATTTAGAACTCAAGTTCCTAACAGGGAAAGTTATAATTAAATTATTATTGAATTAATAACTACTGAGTTAATAAGTTATCACTGGGTTAATAACATTGAGCTGTAATATAATCAACCATAAATTTTACTTCAAAAGAATTCATCTAACAAACTAAGCATTTACATAAACTTAAGATCAAATTGTTGGATCCCTTCAGTTAATCTAGGTTTGTTCTCAGAGTACATTCTTCAGTAAAGATTGGGGGTGTGGTTTATGAATAAAACTACCAATACTTTAGATTAGAATTCGAGTTCTAGCTCAATTTCAAAGAGTAATTTTTTTCATTCTTAAATAAAATCTTCAAAACATCCATAAGTTAAAAAGTTTAAAAGAGCAGGGAGATGTTATTAGTGATATTATAAAATACAAAAACTGAGTGCAATAGTTGTTAACTAAATTAAGTCGATGGCAAGTACTAGATTTTTCCTCCTTAGTTAAGCAAAATACTAAAGAAGCTGGTCATTGCAATGTTTCTCAGCCAACTAAAAAAATCTTTTAAAAAAATGTTTTAACATTCCAAGGGAGAAGGCAAAAGAGAAGCAAACTTCAGGAGAAACAAACAAACAAAAATCACTCACAAAGAATGACATTGTGTGTGTGTGTGTGTACATATATACACATACACACACACACACACACACACACACACATATATAAAACTTTATTACTTAAACATTTCACAAATGTCTTACATATATCATTTGCCACAGATTTAAATCCAAATTCTTCCAAACGCCATTTGATGTTTATAGATTATACATAACTTTAAAAAACATTTAATTCAAATGTTCCAAATGCAGCAAAGGCAGCAAAGGGCTGGAAAATAGAGGTTTCAAAGTAAATACTCGTTTAGAGACACCAGCAAATAGATCTGACCTTTTCAAGTGGCTTTCCCGAAGAATTTCCAATCAGTTTCCAGTCATTCAAGACTTCTTCCACTTTGGAAATAAACCTAGGAAGTGGGGAGAAAGTTTCTAAATACAACAGCACACATTTTTTTCCTATTATTATACAACTTCTTTGAAAAGGTATTTTTATATTTTAACAATGTAACCAGAGAGCACTCAGTACATTTAGTATTGCTAGCTTAATTGATGGATGTGGGGTAAGAAAAATAATATTTTATTCAAGATTTCTTAAGTTTTGATTCATTTGTATCTATTGCTTACCTAACAAAACATTCTGGCTTCTACAAAATATAAATTAAGAATTAAAGAATCTCTATTGAAACAAATAAAACAAATTTGGACCACAAACAAAAACTGACAGACTAAAATAATACTATTAAAGATAATTATGGGCCAAGTGCAGTGGCTCATGCCTATAATCCCAGCCCTTTGGGAGGCTGAGGTGGGCAGGTCACCTGGGGATGGGAGTTCAAAACCAGCCCAGCACAAATGTAAAAAAAAAAATGAGCTGGGTGTGGTGGTGCACGTTTGTAATCCCAGCTACTTGGGAGGCTGAGGTATGAGAATCACTAGAACTGGGAAGCAGATGTGGCAGTGAGTGGAGATCATGCCACTGCATTATATCCTGGACAATACAGCAAGATTCCATCTCAAAAATAAATAAGTAAAAAAAATTATGAAACCAATAATTTCTCTCCTACCCAAAATAACTGACTGTATTTAGGAATTCCCTTCCCTGATTTACCCCTCTCCCAATAAAAAAAGGAAAATATTATTTGGGAACTTGACTCATAAAACTAAAACAAGTTTTAATGGGCAGCTGACAAGAAAATACAAATAAATTTGTAAACTTTAAAGAATATAATTGGCAAATCATAAAACTATTCACTAATCTTTAAATCCAATGATCAACAAGGCCTACTAAAAAGAGAACTGAAATTTGACTAGCCACATGCTCAACATCAGTATATGAAAACTGTTGAGTCTCAGTCAAAGACACTTTGAGGAGACTCGTTATCACTCTATGAAGCGCTGACTTCTTACATAAGCTAAGTATGATGCAATCTAAAAGCAACATTGCTCCCTAAACCCCTAGAAGTACTGCTAGAGCACTAAAGTTAATTCTAGTCAAACTGCATGCAAAGGCTACAGATTTTTTCCTTCAGTGACATTATGAACTAATATTTTTATGTTTTAAAATAGTAATGACAAATCCAGTTATGATTCAACTGAGGCTTCTTAGTAATTCCTCTTTAAAATTAAATGCAGTATTAATTCATACGCTAATTCACGTGGAGGGGGTCAGTCAAAAGGCAATTATTAGGTTTGAAAATGAGTGCTCTAAGG
>NW_016107410.1:6093837-6108969 GCF_001604975.1 Cebus imitator | reverse complement strand
AAAATGAGTGCTCTAGAAACAAGTTTATATGTTTACAAAAAAGAAAAAATTTAAATATATCCATAGGTGAGCAAAAATTTGCATGAAATGTATACTGCATTTATGAAGGTAAAAAACTGGAAGTTACCTTAATGCCCAAGTGCAGCAAACACTTGTAAATTAATGGTATATTCGTCCACTCAAAGGACTAATATGCACCCATTAAAAATCATGTTTTGAAGAATGTTTGAGGAAGAAAATGTTCAGTATGTTAAATAAAAAAGCTATAGAAATAAATATTAATATTTGATCCAAAAAAGTTTTTAATACAGGTTAGAAGGAAATATGTCAAAAAATTACCAGTAGCTATTTCCTGGTGGTAAGTTTACAGGTGACTTTTATTTTGTATTCTACAAGGTATTATTGTTATAGTAAAAACTATTTAAAATATAATTTTTACAGTAAAAGAAGAATTTTTTTCTTTTTTTTGAGACAGGGTCTCAACTGTCACCCAGGCGGGAGTGCAATGGTGTAATCATGGCTCACTGCAGCCTCATCCTCTCGGGCTCAAGCAATCCTCCCATCTCAGCCTCCTGACTAGCTGGGACTACAGATGCACATCACCACGCCCAGCTAGTTTTTGTATTTTTAGTAGATGGGATTTCACCATGCTGCCCAGACTGGTCTTGAACTCCTGAGCTCAAGTGATCTGCCTGCCTCGGCCTCCCAAAGTGCTGGGATTACGGGCATGAGCCACCATGCCTGGCCAGGAATGTCTTAAAATACTTATTATATGAATACTGAATTCTATCAGTACTAGCTGAGAGACTTGGACTTTATCCCACAAGTACTGAGATTTGACTAGAAAAATTAAGTACCTTTCTCCTTAAAAGTGCTCAGGAAATGAAGGGTCCTTTCCTGATTCCTTATACTATATTAGGTTCCTTTGCTATCCGCTCTCGTAAGACTAGGTTTCTTTCCTTTCTTAGCTTTTATATAAATTTCTAATTACAGACCTGCATTATTTGTGTCTGTACTGCACTAGACTGTACATTTAATAACAGCAGAAACTGTTTTACTAACCACCACATCCCTAAATCCCTAATGTGCACTGTGCTTGACACATGGGCATTCAATAAACATTCTGTCAATGAACAAATGATAAAGAGAGTCATGGGCTTCTACACAGTTCTCTCAATAAATGATCTATATAGTTCATAGCATGCTGTACTGACAAGAACTTTCATTCAAAATTAAACTCAAAGTTTGAGACTCCAAAGTCTTATTCCCATGAATTATAAAATGCATACTACAAACAGTGTAAAAGCCAAAAACCAAATTTTCTATTTTGCAATAGCTCTTATAACTGCATTAACAATTATTTCCATATGCAGGTCTTTAGCTTAATATTCCACTTCAGGATATTTTTAATATTTAACTAGGACAAAGTGATCATTTTTCCATTCAAAACTCTGATGTTTCCTCATCCCCACCCTCCAAGATTTAAGTTACATTTTTCTAACAACCTTCAAGACATCAAATTATTTCAAATTCAACAGATTCAAAACTGCAATCCTCTCACTTTGACACTTCCTTATCTTCGTTCTTTCAGGCAAAAAACTGTAGTTCATGTTTGATTTTTCCCATTCTTATGGATCGTTAAGTTTATTACCTAAGTCTTCTCTGAAATATTTTACAATCCTCCCTTCTAGCCCCTTTCCCTCCAGTCCCCAAATCACCATCCTAATTATGAATCAAGTTAAGTCTCCCACCATTATTCTACATCGTGTCCTAAAAACACTCACATCATATCACCTGGCCACTCTAATATCAAGGGTCTCTCACTATTGTCTTAAGCAGTGGTTCTTTCTAAGTGTGGTCTCCTAACCAGCTGCATCTGAATTACTTGAGACCATGTTACAGAAGCAAAAATCTTTAGTCCTACCTCAGACCTACAGAATCAGAAACTCAGAGGATGGCCCCCAGCAATCTATGACTCAGACGTATATTAAAGTATGAGAGAATCACTGGTCATAGGAATACCGAATCTGGATTCCTATATTTAGTTTGGGAAGCTGTCCATAAGCCAACTCCATCTTCCTCGTTAACCTATTTCCCTTCAATAACAGTCTTCAGGCCAGGCACAGTGGCTCACGCCCGTAATACCAGCAATTTGGGAGGCTGAGCAGGTAGTTCACAAGGTTAGGAGTTCAAGACCAGCCTGGCCAAGATGATGAAACCCCATCTCTACTAAATATACAAAAATTATTTGTGCATGGTGGTGCACACCTGTAATCTCAGCTACTCAGGAAGTTGAGGCAGGGAATTGCTTAAACCCAGGCGGCGGAGGTTGCAGTGAGCTGAGATCGTGCCACTGCACTTCTGCCTTGGTGACAAAGTGTGACTCTCTTTTAAAAAAAAAAAAAAAAAAAAAAACAGTCTTCACTGTAGTGAAATTTCTTCATTAAGTCCTTTGAAAAGTTCATTCTCACCTATGTCTTTGCCCATGTCAGTCCATTCTTATGTCCAACCACTTTCCACTTTCAAGGCCTAGCTCATTTCCTATCTTTTCTATGAAAATATCTCCAACTATTGTAGTCCATAATATCACCCCTATCTAAATAATAATTATTTTAATTATGTTTATAGTAGTACCAACTGGCTTACATTTTAACTATTTGCTGTTTGTTGTTTTTTTAAAAAATATATGGGTTGGCCGGGCACGGCGGCTCACATCTGTGATCAAAGCACTTTGGGGGCCAAGGCAGGCGGATCACCTGAGGTCGGGAGTTCATGACCAGCCTGACCAACATGGTGAAACCCTGTCTTAAATAAAATAAAATTAAATTAAAATAAAAATAAAAAAAGAGAAAATATATATACACGGGTCAAGTTTTTGCTTTTCCCTTTGTATATATATCTATAGCTCTAGATACCCAGTACCTGCTCAATGAAGTCTTGCCAGTGTGGTTATGTCTTACTGACACTTTTATGAAGGGTACCACAACTCTATTATTCCAACAAAGGCCTTTTATATTTTCCTATGCCACCTAATGACATGACAACCACAAATTTCCTCTCCCAACCAGAAAGTTTACAAAATGTTGTAACAACATAAACACCGACTTCGACATCCAGAAAACTGAAGGGTTTCTGTGACACTGAACAGAAACCTCGATCTAAGCTACCACTTCTCCAAAAACTTGGTTTTCAACTCATTTCAGTGATACAACAGTTTCACCCAGACAGCTGTTCATCTGAGTCTGATAGGCACAGGAAGCCTGGGAACAGTACCCACTGAAATGTAACAACTTGAATCAAAGCATTCCAAAGCCATATGCAGACTTTTTTAAAAGGTTATTCAAAAAGACAGGATGGGCCAGGCGCGGAGGGTCACACCTGTAATCTCAGTACTTTGGTCAGATGATGCTTGAGCCCAGGAGTTCAAGACTAGCCTGGGCAACACAGAGAGATCTTTAAAAAATTAGCTGGGCGTGAAGGCGCGTGCTTGTTGTCCCAGCTCCTCCCGAGGCTAAAGGGGGAGCTTCACTTGAGCCTAGGAGTTCCAGGCCACAGTGAGCCATGACCTCGCCATTGCACTCCAGCCTGGGTGACAGACTGAGACCCTGTCTCCAAAAAGAAATAAAAATAAAAAATTTAAAACAGCATGGAGATGGTCGGAGTGTGGACCATCACCAATACTCTGAAAAGACTTTCTCCTGAAAATGGTATACCAATGTGGGCGGGATGGGGTGGGGGACGCACCTGCGAAGTTTACTGCTTAAGACAATGCGTTAAACGGTAATGAAAACCGGAACAGTAGTTGCAGCCTCGGAAATTGTTCTTGCGAGTGGGTAACAACCAGAAAACCAAAGTCTAAGGAGAGCGGTAAGACAGGAGAGAAAACAAAAACTTTCTGAGAGCCTTAGCCTCAAGGATTGGCTGACGGGGCGGGCCTGGGCTTGTCAGACGCGAGACGCGGAAGAAGCTTGCGGTTGACCAAAGAAGAGAGGAGGAGGAGACCGGAGACCCATGGTATTACCGTTCCCGCAGAAGTGGCGTCACTTGTGGTGTGTCTGGGGTCAGGGAAGCAGCTAGGGGACGCCGGGACTCACGGAGCTGGTAACCAAAGATGCGATTCACTCACCTTTCCCATTCCGAGGCAGTGGTGAAGTCCGTGATCTCAAATACCTCGGATTCGGGCTGCAGGAAGGAGAAGGAACGAAAAAGAAATTAAGCCCCAAGGCGGCGACACAGAGGAATGAATTTAGACAGTAATGAGGATTAAGTAGGGAGCAAAAGAACTAACCTCACTGTCAGCAGCCATCTTGAAGAGCACCGGGCCGGGCGCTAAGGCTGCCGGGAAGACGAGCGGAAGAGCTTGGGAAGGAGGGTGGTGAGCTGTGCTGGGCGCGGAGGGTGGGGGGTATGGGCGGGGCTCCGCGTGGCCCCGCCCCCTGCTCATGAGTCTTACCCTAGTAAGAGACGTGTGCTGTTTCTTCAGAAGCCCAGGGCTGGAAGACTCCGCTCTAGCTCGTTTAATAAACTTTGAAAATTTCCTGTAAAGTAATGAATACAGAAAGGGAACAGAAGCAAGGCGGTCAGACAAGACCCTAAACTCATGTGAATAAGATTGTATCAAAAAACCTAAAGCATGTTGGGTTTTTCATTCAACCTCTATTTGTAGTTAGTACCAGTTGACTTACATTTTAACTATCGGGTTTGTTTTCATTCAGCCTCTATTTATTAATTCTAAGGCACTAAGCTAGGTGCCGTAATACCACTTCTACCCTCCGCTCCCTGTCCCTGCAAGAACTTGCCCAGTTGATTCACATGAAATAAAATCATCATACTAGTTACCTGGTTTCTGAGAAGAGCAACACGGTGTTGAAGAAACGTTTCATTTTTTAAGCTGTTGAAGAACAGAAAGGGTGTCAGCTAGCAGTTAAGAATTCTATCTCTGGCCGGGCGTGGTGGCTCATGCCTGCAATCCAAGCACTTTGGAGGCCAAGGCGGGCGGATCACCTGAAGTCGGGGGTTCAAGACCAGCCTGACCAACATGGTGAAACCCCATCTTTAAAAAAAAAAAAAAAAAAAGAATTCTATCTCTTACTGAAATATATACAAATGAAATGCTGCCACATCTGGGGTTTGCCTTAAAGGAATAAGGGAAAGAAATGAGTAAGGCTAGGAATGAAATAAAAGATATAAGTGGATAATTGTTTAAACCAGTGGTAATACTATTTCCTCTACTTTTGCTTAGGTTTGAATGTTTACATAATTAAAACTTTTTAAAAATTTAATCTCGTTTAATGAATTTTGCAATCCACAGAGGTAATTTGGAGGTGGGGAACTAGGAGATGCAGCTTTAGTGATAAAAATTATTATTATTATTATTTGAGATGGAGTCTCTATTGCCCAGGCTGAAGTCCAGGGCACAATCTCCGCTCACTGTAACCTCCGCCTCTCAGGCTCAAGAGATCCTCCCACCTCAGCCTGCCAAGTAGTTGGGACCACAGGCGCAAGCCACCATGCCTGGCTAATTTTTTGTATTTTTGGTAGAGATGGAGTTTTGCCATGTTTCCCAGCCTTGTCTTGAACTCCTAAGCTCAAATGATCTGCACCCCTCGGCCTCCCAAAGTGCTGGGATTGTAGGTGTGAACAACCACACCCAGCCAAAAATTATTAATCTTAAAATAGGAATGAAAGACATAAAAAATTTGGTGATGTAGATAGACCAGATGAGGAAACTAAAGGTCAGAAGAATTTTGACAACAGGTTGTTACTGCCAGTGCCAAGCCTTGACCTCCTGTCTCTTGATGATCCTTGTGGTTTCTATCCACTACGCTAGTGAGGAAGCATGGATTGCTATTGTAGCAATCTTTCCCAAAACATCTCAACTTGCACCTTTACTCATTTACAGGCATTCATTAAACACCTACTATAAGCCAATCACTATGCTAGACTCCAGGGATATGAAAATGTATTATGGGTACAGAATTTGACTTCAAATAACTCAGGGTCTTGTAGAGAAACTGGAATTTTGCTGCATGAGCAGAGAGAAGTGCCACAGATGTCAACATGGCTATTAGCAATGTGGAGGTCAGTGGTAACCTTGACAAGAATAATTTTGGAGGAGAGCCAAAGGATAAGATAGAGGCAAGCGAGTTAGGAGTGGGGAAGCCTTCTAAGCAGAAGAAATAACTTATCCAGAGGCTCAAAGGTAGAAAAGTCTGATTCATCTAATGAACTGAAGGAGTATCTTGCACCTAAAGCACAGTGTTTATGATAAAGTTGAAGAGATTGGCATGAGCCAGATCACATAGGGCCTTCTACACCAGGGTTGGACTTTCTTTTAAGTACAATGGAAGTCACTGAAGTGTTTTAAGCAAGAGAGCAACGTGATCCAGTTCACATTTTGCAAATATCTGGACGCTACATGAAGAACACATGGGAGGGGCCAAAAGAAGAAGAAGGAATAGCAGGAGACTGTTAAAACATCCAGTGAGAGAGGGTGGAGAGGCTTTGACTATAGTGGTCAACAGGAAAAGCAAAGTAATTTGATATGACCTTTTGGAGATAGGTCAGACAGGACTTGATACTGTATTGAATTCAGGGATAAGGGAAAGGTAAGAATCAAGGATAATTTTCAGATACTTGTCCTAGGCAACTGTGTGAAGATGGTGTCATTTCCAGAGATGGGAAAAAGTAGAAGGAGCAAGAAAATAAAAGTTGAGTTTGGCAGATGTTAAGTTTGTCAAGCTTGTAAGATAGTTTAGGGGAGATACCAAGGAGAAAATTAACTGTAGGAATAGGACTCAGAGGCAGGACCTCAAGTTGAGATGGTATTTTATACAATCAGGAGGAGAAGAAAAAAATAAGTATCGAAAATTAAAAAAAAAGAAAGAAAGAAAAGAGATGGTATTTTAAATCACAAGCCTAGGTGAAGTGATTCCAGAAAAGTATAAAGAAAGAGAGGAAGTGGCGCCTCATATAAAACCCTGAAGAAATTCTATATTTAGAGAATTGATAGAGGGAAAAATATCAAACAGAGAGAGAGGAAAGAAGTGGCCAGAGAAATAGAAAAGGCAAAGAAAGAAAGAGTGATGGTGGAGAACCCAAAGAAGGAAATTATTTCAAAAAGTGAATATGGACTGCTGCTGAAAAAGCAAGTAAGAGAGAAATGTAGAGCGTAGGATGATTGGTGGTTGTTTTTTTGTGGGTTTTTGTTTCCTTTAGAACAGAGAATAGCAGACCTGTTGGTATGTTGGTGGAACTACTCTAGGAGAGAGAGATGGATGGCAAAGAAGAAATGGGAAAGCTGAAGGAAACAATTCTTAATGTGAGAAGAAAGGAAATTCACAGAGCTGGTAGTCACACAACTCCAAGGGACACTACTCACATTGTGTTCTGAAGTCTCGCTTCAGGAAGTGCCACCCGCAGAGAACACCTTGTGAATCACACCCCTGGAGTTGTGCGTCTGGCCAGTGGAGGAACTCAGAGCCCAAGTAGCAGGAGGGGGTGAAGCATATGTGCTGAGGTTAGCCTTTTTTGAGAAGAGAAAGTAGGAAAGGAAAAGATGGGTAGAGACATAGGGAGATTTGTGCATATACAAGGAAAGGAGTTTCTTGTTCACTTACGTTTTAAGATTCTCACCAAGTGAAGTAATTCCTTGGGTTTTAAGGTTAGATAGATCTGGGTTCAGTCATTTATTAACTATATGATTGGCCGGGCGCGGTGGCTCAAGCCTGTAATCCCAGCACTTTGGGAGGTCGAGGCGGGTGGATCACGAGGTCAAGAGATCAAGACCATCCTGGTCAACATGGTGAAACCCCATCTCTACTAAAATACAAAAAATTAGCTGGGCATGGTGGTGCGTGCCTGTAATCCCAGCTACTCAGGAGGCTGAGGCAGGAGAATTGCCTGAACCCAGGAGGCGGAGGTTGCGGTGAGCCGAGATCGCGCCATTGCACTCCAGCCTGGGTAACATGAGTGAAACTCCATCTAAAAAAAAAAAAAAACTATATGATTTTGGGAAAATTCCTTAACTCCTCTGAACCTGTTTCTCCAGTAGTAAAATGGGACTTTTAATGCCTATTTCTACATAGGATTGTGGCAAAGATTAAGTTCTATGTTCATATATAAAATGGTTAGCACAATGTCCTGGCATGTAATAGATGATCAATTATCATAGTCACATTTATAATGAATGTACCGGGAAAACCAGGAAGTGCTACTCACATGTAAGGCACTACTGTTTTTCCTTCTGAGTTAGCCATGAAGAAGTTTCAATACAGAAAAAAGTCAGAAACTAAAAAAGTTGATCACAAAGGCTTCACTGCATGAAGTTAAATCTTAGAAGCTGTATGAAGCCTATCAGGTTGCTAGGTAAAGTTTTCTTCTAAGATGTTTTTGGCTCCTTGTCTTCTCCCTGGAGAAATTTTTAAAATAAGTTATTTATTAAACCAAAGTGAGAAGCCAGGATGCTAATGATGTAAAATGCCCAGGGGAGACATACTTTTATTAGATTTTACTGGTTCACAATGCAGAAAAGATTCTGTTTCTTCAGTATTAACAGAGATTTTGCTACATGTCCAAAGGCAAGGGCTTTTCCATGCAAGTGCATTTCCTTTCTGGTATAATTTAGTTATTTTGAGGTGTTACCAGTAATGGCCACAGGGAGATAGTTGGACACATAGGCAATTTAAGAAATTAGAAGCCTGGAAAAATCACCCTTAGCTTAGTCCTCAGAGGAATGTGGGTGCATAACAGTTTAATTAGATCTTAGTTATAGAGGAAACACTGTTTGTGAAAGGAGCAACAACTATGAGACTGATTACAACATCCTCATCTATCTGGACGGCCTTTTGTACAGGGAGAATCAAGAATTCTCTATGGGCCAGGCATGGTGGCTCACGCCTGTAATCCCAGCACTTTGGGAGGCCTGAGGCTAGGAGTTCGAGACCAGCCTGACCAACATGGTGAAACGCTGTATCTACTAAAAATACAAAAATTAGCCAGGCATGGTGGCGCATGCCTGTAATCCCAGCTACTTGGGAGGCTGAGGCAGGAGAATCACTTGAACCCAGGAGGCAGAGGTTGCAGTGAGCCGAGATCGCACCACTGCACTCCAACCTGGGTGACAGAGTGAGACTCCATCTCAAAAAGAAAAAAATGAAGATGCTGCTATGACAACCAGTGCAATAGAAGGTGCAGCTGGAAGAGGAAGACTTGTATGAGAATAAGAAACTCTTCAGAGAAAAATTCTCTAAATTATCCAGACAGCATTTTTTCATTTGGTAATATTTTTTTTCGATGTCCACTGTCGTGGCCCTATGGTCAGTCCTATGGAGGGATTCAAAGAAGAATCCCTAACTAGTGGGTTCTCACAATCTGAGCATCTAGAGATAAGACATAAATAACTATATATGCTTTAGAAATGGATGTGTGATGGCTATCCAGCTTCTTAAAGCTCTTTGTAAAATCAATGGCAAAAACAAAAAAAAAAAAATTCAAGGACTTTTCAGAACACACACATAATACCTTATATGCTTAAAAGAAAAGTAGTCCAGGCCCGGTGCGGTGGCTCACACCTGTAATCCCAGCACTTTGGGAGGCCGAGATGGGCGGATCGCCTGAGGTCCGGAGTTTGAGACCAGCCTGACCAGCGTGGAGAAACCCTGTCTCTACTAAAAAATACAAAAAATTAGCTGGGCATGGTGGTGCAATCCCAGCTACTTGGGAAGCTGAGGCAGGAGAATGGCTTGAACCTTGGAGGTGGAGTTTGTGGTGAGCCTCGCACCATTGCACTCCAGCCTGGGCAATAAGAGCAAAACTCTGTCTCAAAAAAAAAAAAAAAAAAGTAGTCCAGTATTTCTTGAACCTGAAACCAGTATAGTCACCCAGGCAAGACATTTCCAAAGAATTTATTTTTTTTCTTTTTTCAGGTCAGATGGGTAATGTGCTATGTTGTAACGAGGGTCAAGGGTGGCACATCTCACACATGCACCTGAATATCCAATCATCATGCTCGTGAACTACAAAAGGATCACGAATCTCCACAGAATTTCAAAAGAAGTGATGCAACCTTCATTCACGCATCAGTCATTCAGTCATTTCTTCATTCAGAAAATATTTCTTAGCAGCTGCTATGTGCCTGGCACTGTTCCAAAAACTGGGAAACGAAAATATAAAAACAAGGTGCCTTGCCCTCAGGAAATTTCAAATATAAAGTAACTGAATTCTTCTAATTGGTAATATCCAGTCAAGAGCAGCTAGTTTCAGTTCTTAAGTGGGTAATTTGTTGTCTGGCAGGTTCGAATAAGACGTAACCGCTACCAGGTTGATGTAGTTTGCTCAAGTTTATGTGTTTCTAGTTTTAAAAAGTATTTTAATAGATCTTGAACTCAGAATGTGAGAAACAAAATAATTAATTGAAGAGTCATGAGAATTACATATGAGTTTAGAGAATAAGCATGTTCTGCTAAGCATGTACATGTGAGCATATGTCTATGCACAACTTATTACTGCATTTTACACAGACATATTCTTATTTAAACTCTAATCTTTCCTAATTCAGGATGGTGAACTATTCTACCTGCAGATGATTAACAAATGAGGCCGAGCATGGTGGCTCACACCTGTAATCCCAGCACTTTGGGAGGCTGAGGTGTGAAGATCACCTGAGGTCAGAAGTTTGAGACCATTCTGGCCAACCTGGTGACACCCTGTGTCTACTAAAAATACAAAAGAAATTAGCCGGGCGTGATAGCGCTCACCTGTAATCGCAGTGTACTCGGGAGGTTGAGGCACAAGAATTGCTCAAACCTGGGAAACGGAGGTTGTAGTGAACCAAAACCATGTCACTGCACTCCAGCCTAGGCAACAGTCTCAAAAAAAAGCAAAATTTTAGACCTAATCCTGACTATCTTCATCTGTTTTCTATTGCTTATCACAAAATACCTGGAAACTGGGTTATTTACAAAGAAATAAATTTCTTGTTTGTTTTGTTTTGTTTTGTTTTTAGAAATAAATTTCTTATAGTTATGGACGCTGAGAAGTCCAAGGTCAAGAAGGAATCACATGGGGACGGGACTAAGTGTGCTAGCTTAGATCTCTTCTTCCTCAAAGCTACCATTTCCACTCCCACCATAACCCATTAATCCATTAACATATTAAGTGATTAATCTGTGTGTGGATTAATCCATTCATGAGGCCAGAGAACTCATGATCTAATCACCTCTTAAAGGCCCCACCTCTTACACAGCCACATTGGAAATTAAGTTTCAACATGAATTTTCAAGGGAACATTCAAACTATAGCACAGACTTTCCTTTGTGTCACATTGCTCTGACTCCCACTAACTACTTTCACAACAATAACGTCTCCAAATGCTTACTGATCTCCTCAGATTTATTTTAACATTCACTTTAGTCTAGTTACTCACGTTTAAGTATTTCCATCTCTACCGCTTCTGCTGTGCTGCTGCAATTGGTCTTGTATCTTCCACTTGTGTTTGTTCTTTGGAGATACTTATCACTGTTTATCATCAAAGGTACAGCCTGGGAATCTATTTTACATTAAATTATTTAAGTATGATACAAGTAATAGGAATTTCTTCTCACTGTACAAAGTTCAAATGGCTGGGTGCAATGGCTCACGCTACTGTAGTCCCAGCACTTTGGAAGGCTGAGGCAGGCAGATCACTTGAGGTCGGGAGTCCGAGACCAGTCTGACCAACATGGAGAAACCGTGTATCTATTAAAAATACAAAATCAGCCAGGCACGGTGGTGCGCACCTGTAATCCCAGCTACTTGGGAGGCTGAGGCAGAATAATTGCTTGACCCAGGAGGCAGAGGTTGTGGTGAGCCGAGATCACACCATTGCACCCCAGCCTGGGCAACAAGAGCAAAAGTCTGTCTCAAAATAAAAAAGTCCAAATGATATACATAAAATGAATGCCCTTCTTGACTGTCTTTCCAATGCACATACTCCCAAGGTATAATGAGTGATACTAGTTAAGTGTAAATCTTTTCAGATGCTTTCCTATGCTTTTACATATATATTTGCATATAGAGAAATATTTTTTACCTTTTCTTTTATCAATGTTTTGCACAAATAAGGACGTCTGTCATTTGATATGTACATTCTTCTAATTACTTTGGTCATGCAACCCTACTTTATAGATGAGGAAACTGAGGCAGAAAGAACACAGACAACTTGCCCAAGTCATGCACCTAGTAGGTGGTAGGGCTGACCCCTGAGCCTGTTCTCTGAACCCCCTTCATCATACCAGTATGATATTGAGGGAATGTGTTCTCTCCTCAGATCCACAAGGGGGCGTAGTTTCAAAGGCAAGAACTTCCCAGTGCCATACATCCACCCACGGCGGTCTTCAAACAAAGACCTCCAGGAGCTTAGAGGTCTTTATTTAACTTTGGAGCACGCTGGAAGATAGACTGCCCAGAAATCAAAGGTCAATCAGTCCAGTGGAATTTTAAAGAAACTCCTTTCATAGGACAGAAAACTTGAATATGGCGGGAATAACTCCCAGATTAAAAGTCCCCTTTCTCTCTCTCTCTCTCTCTCTCATATCCATCTGGATCCCCTCTCATGACAGCGTGAGCGATCTCTCTCTATTTCTTTCTCCTTTTTCTCTCTCTGCCTAAATAAATAATTTTCTGCAAAACTCTTTCAGGGCCGATATTTACTTAAATGAGCCCACTGCACCCGGGGGGGTCCTCTCCCCCATTCTTGGGTGAGTGAGGGACCAAGGGCCTGGAAGAACGCATCCTATCTGGGAGCTGAGCCTCCCCCACATTCCACAACCCAGTCTCAATATGATAGGCATTATTCACCAATTCACTCTTTTTACTTAAATATATGACTTGGAGCCCAATTAAGATGTGATATAGAGCTCTTTCCTCCTTTTTTATGCTGCTGCACAGCATTCCAAAATCCAATGTATGGATATACCACCTTTTGTTTAACTGTCTGCTAAGTTTTGAACACAGACCATTTACTATTGACAGTCAATAGTAACAGTCAATCGTAAACAGCAATAACTTGCTATCAGTAACAGTCTTAGATGGGTGAGAAATTCATGGGGGCTTATTTTACTATACTGTTTACTTGGTATATTTGAAATTTTCCTAATAAACATTTTAAAATAGAGTCATGTAAGAGAATTACTGTAGGGTAAATCCTGAGAAATGGAAATGCTGGATTGAAGAGAAAGTGCATTTTGCAATGTAATAGGAGCAGATTGCAATATCTAAAATGGGCTTTCCTGATTTACATACTTACTAATAATATACAAGAATACATATTTCTCTACAACATCTAGAACTATCAATCTGTTATACTTTTGCCAATATGAGCAAAAATGGTTTGATTTGCATTTCTCTGGTTCCGGTCAGGTTAAACAATTTTAAGCCAAGCACAGTGGCTCACATCTGCAATCCCAGCACTTTGGGAGACCAAGATGGATGATCACTTGAGCTCAGGAATTCAAGATCGGCCTGAGCAACTTGATAAAATCCTATCTCTACAAAGAATACAAAAGTTAGTCAGTCGTGGTGGCTTGTGCCTATAGTCCCAACTACTTAGGAGCCTCAGGTGGGGGGATGGCTTGAGCCCAGGAGGCAGAGGTTGCAGGGAACCAAGATTATGCCACTGCACTCTGGTCTGGATGACAGAATGAGACCCTGTCTCAAAAACAAACGAACAAAAAAATAAACAAAACTACTTTATATGTGTTTTTTGGCCACATGTATTCCTCTCCTATAAAGAACTATTTTAAATATTTTGCTTCTTTTTCTGTGGAATTGCAAGAATCTGTGTTTTTATAAAATCTCTCCAGATGAAGCTGGTAGTCAACCATATTTGGGAGCCAGGGCTTTAAGGGATGGTCATCTTTGGCTCCATGCCATAGAGTTGGGGACCTCTCTGCTCACGTTGCCTTTCTGAGTCATAAAACACCTAACCTAAATTAATGAAAGTGGCAGCCACTCATTCGGAGTTACAGGAAATCCTGTTCCCTCATATTTCTCCAAATGCATCTGTGACTCTTTTTTTTTTTTTTTTTTTCCCACAGAGTCTTGCTCTGTGGCCCAGGCTGGAATGCAGTGGTAAGATCTCAGCTCATTGCAACCTCTGCCTCCCTGGTCCAAGCGATTTTCCTGCCTCAGTCTCCCAAGTAGTTGGGATTATAGGCGTGTGCCACCAAACCTGGCTAATTTTTGTATTTTTACTAGACATAGGATTTCACCACATTGGCCAGGAAGTCTCAAGCCCCTGACCTCGGGTGATCCACCGGCCTCAGCCTCCCAAAGTGCTGGGATTACAGACATGAGCCACTGTGCCCAGCCCCTCAGTGATCTCTTATTTCTCTTCTCAGCCCACTGAGATGCCCTATTTATCTTGCCCCCTTTCTTCCATCTTCTGCTCCTTCCTGATACCATCTTCCAAGTGGAAAAAAAGATATTTTGGCCAAAGTGTTCCTAGGAAGTTTGTGTTCCTTACAAATAACAGGCTTCTTCATGGTCTTCCCGAAAAATCTTTCACCTCTTCCAACTCTGTTACAGCAGACAAATAGGTCATGCTTAACATGCAGAAGATGTAGCTCACATTCAAACCAGTGCTGCCGCAGCAAAAAAAACCCTCTTTTTTAGAATCTTAAAATTCTTTAATCCTTTTTTACTCAATGCATTGGCGTCACCCAAACATTCCAAAATAATTCATAATGTTCTTCTCTTACAGCTAGCGTTAGATTCAAAATGATAATTGTCATCCCTTTCAAGCCCCTCCTTCCCAGCATCTTATTTGACACTGATTTCCTGAAATTATTTTTCCTTGCTTCCACCTAGCTATAAACACATAGCTCTCGTGAGAACCTGAGCTTCTGTGAGAGTCAGCAAAATGTCACTGCATTAAACTCCCCACTGTTTTTGAGCACTCCTGGGCATATATTCAATTCCAGAAATTCTTAGTAGAGATGGGGTTTCTCTACATTCTCTAAGAAACTCTTTTTTTTTTTTTTTTAGATGGAATCTTGCTGTGTCACCCAGGCTGGAGTGCAAGTGTCATGATCTCAGCTCACTGCAACCTCTGCCTTCCAGGTTCCATTATCCTGCCTCAGCCTCCCAAGTAGG
>NW_016107410.1:6086942-6093102 GCF_001604975.1 Cebus imitator | reverse complement strand
AAAAAAAAAAAAAAAGAAAGAAAGAAAAAATGAAACTGTTGGCTGGTCGCGGTGGCTCAAGTCTGTAATCTCAGCATCTCAGCACTTTGGGGGGCGGTGGCTCAAGTCTGTAATCTCAGCACTTTGGGAGGCCGAGGTGGTCAGATCACATGAGGTCAGGAGTTTGAGACCAGCCTGGCCAACATGGTGAAATCCCATCTCTCCTAATAATACAAAACTTAGCCAGGCACGATAGTGTGCTTCTGTGATCCCAGCTACTCAGGAAGCTGAGACATGAGAATCACTTGAGCCCAGGAGGTGGAGGCTGCAGTGAGCCGAAATTGCTCCACTGCACTTCAGCCTGGGTGACAGTCTGTCTCAAAGAAAAAGAAAAAGGAAGAAATTGTTTTGCTTACTGACTGTGTTGGAATTCCAGATTTTTAGAACCGGAAGTGATTTCTGAAATTATATGATCCAACCCTTTCATTTTAGAGACTGGAAAACTAAGTCCAAGTCACATAGCAAGATAACATTGATGAAGAGAGCTCAGTAATTCTAACTCCTATTCTAGCATCCCTTTCACCAAAACTATTATCTTTATTATTTTAATTTCTCTGTTCTTCTGTCTCTTGGAATATAAGTAACTGATATCACCTATAGTAGGGGGCTCGAAGGCATGTTTAAAAGGTAATTGCATTCAGTAGCCAAACAAATATATGTGTGTATATACACACAATAGATACTGTCAAATCGGACACATAATCAGAGATCTTACCTAGTATCAAGCTTTACTGATAATTTCAGGAATACAATCAATTAACAGGAACAGGCAAGCAGGATCTGAGACACTAAGATCTTAGACAGGGAGGGTCTGAGACACTAAGGGCAGCTCCTGGGTCATTTCTTCCCACATAAGACATATGCCCTCTACAGTGGAACATCTCCATTTTATAGTCATACAGCTGAATAGCTTTTGTGACCATTTTCAGGAAGTTATGCTTTTTAAATCCATGGATTCACTAAAAGCAATTCTAAAGTAGGGATACTCTGCAAAAAGCATTTCATAGATAAGGACACCTCTCCTACCAAATAATGTAGTATATTTTTGAGGAAATCCAGTTATCAATGTATTTACAATACTGAGTCACCTACCTTCTTTCCTTCTCTAGGAACATCTCTAGCCCCCACCTTCACCTCCCAGTAATGGGAAAGAAATGAATCATATACCAGCTGCTTTAATTCCTTCCTGCCCAATATTTACATATTCAGTAAAAATTAAATATGCCCCATACATATACATCTTCCATAACACTACCAGATCTTCATAGGAAAGAGGGAAAAAAAAAAGCGAGAAGTGTGTAGTTGTTTATAGTTATGATCAGAGTGAGGGGAAATGGAAGCATTGGAATTTTGGTTCTAGAGCATCTTTAATCATAATCTATAAAAATGCTAATGTAAATTGGTTTCTTGGGACCAAACAAATAAGAGATGTCCACAGGTAAGTAGTCACTTCCCACTGCCTTTTATTTCACTCTGCCTTGGTTTTCAAAGGTGCTCAAAACAATGTCCTTCAACCAAAAGCATTTTAAAAGTTGTTATATTTTTTCCCTTTGAAGCTTCCACTCATTGGCAGATACTTAGGCAAACCAGGCACCAGCTGCTTTGACATTCACTTCTGACTTCCATTTTTGTGGCCTACGGTCTTTTCTCTATAAAGCTATTGATGTGATCTTTTAAAAAACCAGGTCAGACCCTATCACTTCCTTGAGTAAAATATCCTAATGGTTTCATATTGCATTTGGAATAAAATCAAACTTCTTACTATATCCGTGAGGCCCTTCAGAGTGTAGTTCGTGCTTAGCCCTGCTACTTCAATTCTAACATCTTCCCCATCCTCCTTCTTTCTGTAACTTGAACATTTTATACATATACATGCCTCAGGACTTTGCACGAGCTGTTCCTACTACCTAGAAGTCTCTGCCCCCAACTCTTCAAAGGTCTGGCTGCTTCTTTTCAACCAAGTAACAGATGAAATGCTGCCTCTTCAGGAGATCTTCCATGAACACACAATTTAATAAATTTCCGCTCTTGTCCACAACTGTCAGTCTCTTTCACTTTAATTTTCTTCATAGCATTTACAGCCAATTATTATTAGCTTGACTGTTTATCTGCTTACCTTATCTATTTTGTTTTTCTGATATTTCTCCCGTGCTTATAGCAATGCTTTGCACAAAAAAGGACACTCAAGATATAGTGTTGAGGACAGGTTCAGCAGCTCATGCCTGCAATCCCAACACTTTGGGAGGCTGAGGCGGGTGGATCACTTGAGGCCAGGAGTTTGAGACCAGACCATGACCAACATTGGGAAACTCTATCTCTACTAGAAAATATAAAAATTAGCTGGGCATAGTGGTGCATGCCTGTAATCCTAGCTAATCAGGAGGCTAAGGCACGAGAATCACTTGAACCCAGGAGGCGATGAGCTCAGATTGCAACACTGCACTCCAGCCTGGGCGACAGAGCGAGACTCTGTCTCAAAAAGAAAACAAAAAAAAAAGATATAGTGTTAAGGAAGGAAGAAAGGAAGGAGAGAAGGAAGGAAGGAGGAAAGGAAGGAAGGAAGGAGAGAAGTAAGGGAGGGAGGGAGGAAAGAAGGAAGGAAGGAAGGGAAGAAGGGAGGGTTAGGTCTGCTTCCTTCCTTCAGGTACATTTTGAGGTGATCTCACCCAGTCCCATGGCCATATGTCATCCATATGCAGATGACGCTCAAATGTTTCCCTTTCACCCAAATAGCATCCTTGAACTATAGACTTCCATATCCAGCTGCTTAAATGATATCAATTATTGGAAGACTAACAGCCATCTCAAACTTAGGTAAGTCCAAAACATAACTCTTGGCTCTTTTGCCCTAAACTTTCTCTACCACCATCCGTGTCTCAATAAATACATCCTGTTGAAAGACAAAATTACAAATTTAATTTAAAGATATCAAATGGGTTTATTTTCAATTCTATCATAAGGCAACACTTTTTTCTGTAAAGTAGAATAAGTGTTCCAATGAACTGAAGAGAAAAAAGTTGGTTTTATAGACAGAGAAGGACTGAAGAAAGCAGAAACAACCAATGAAAAATCTGTGCAATGAAAACCATAGCCAGGTGTGGTGGCTCATGTCTGTAATCTCAGCACTTCGGGAGACCAAGGTGGGAGGATCACTTGAGGCCAGGAGTTTGACACCAGCCTAGCCAACAAGATCAAACCTCGTTTCTACTAAAAATTAAAAAATTAGCCAGGCATGGTGGTACACACCTGTCATCACAGCTACTCAGGAGGCTGAGGCAGGAGAATTACTTAAAGCCAGCAGAGACTGCAGTGATCAGAGTTGGCACCACTGCATTCCAGCCTGGGCAACAGCAAGACTGTCTCAAAACAAACAAACCATAAAACGTTGACACAAGAAATTGAAGAGGACACAAAAAAAATGGAAAAATATTGCATGTTAAAATAATTGATATTGTTTAGGCCGGGCGCGGTGGCTCAAGCCTGTAATCCCAGCACTTTGGGAGGCCGAGGCGGGTGGATCACGAGGTCAAGAGATCGAGACCATCCTGGTCAACATGGTGAAACCCCGTCTCTACTAAAAATACAAAAAATTAGCTGGGCATGGTGGTGCGTGCCTGTAATCCCAGCTACTCAGGAGGCTGAGGCAGGAGAATTGCCTGAACCCAGGAGGCGGAGGTTGCGGTGAGCCGAGATCGTGCCATTGCACTCTAGCCTGGGTAACAAGAGTGAAACTCCGTCTCAAAAAAAAAAAAAAAATTGATATTGTTAAAATGTTCATACAACTCAAAACAATCTATGGATTTAATGCAATCTCTATTAAAATACCAATGACCTTCTTCACAGAAATAGAAAACACTATCCTAAAACTTATATGGAACTATAGAAGACCCAAAATACCCAAAGCTATCCTGAACAAAAAGCACAAAACTGGATAAATCACATTACTTGACTTCAAATTATACTATAGAGCTATAGTAACCAAAACAGCACAGTACTGGCATATATGCAGACACAAAGACCAACAGGACAGAATAGATAACCCAGAAATAAATCTGTACATCTACAGTCAACTCATTTTCAAAAAAGGAACCAAGAACATACATTGGGGAAAGGACAGTCTCTTCAATAAATGGTGCTGGGAAAACTGGATATCCAAATGCAGAAGAATGAAACCAGACCCCTATCTCTCCCCATATACAAAAATCAAACAAAATGAATAAAAGACTTAAATCTAAGACCTAAAACTATGAAACTACTAAAGGAAAACATTGGGGAAACTCTCCAGACATTGGTCTAAGCAAAGATTTCTTGAGTAATACCCAGCAAGCACAGCAAGCAAAGCAATAATTGACAAATGAAATTACATTGAGTTAAAAAGCTTCTGCACAGCAAAGGAAACAAAACAAAAAGGCAACCCACAGAATGGGAGAAAATATTTGTAAACTACTCCTCTGACAAGGGATAATAACCCATGATATATAACTAGCTCAAACAACTCAATAGGAAAAAAATCTAATAATCCTATTTAAAAATAGGCAAAAGATTTGAATAGACATTTCTCAAACAAAGACATATAAATGACAAACAGGCATATGAAAAGGTGCTCAACAACATTGATCATCAGAGAAATGCAAATCAAAACTACAGTGAGATATTATCTCACCCAAGTTAAAATGGCTTTTATCCAAAAATAGGCAATAACATGCTGGTGAGGCTGTGGAGAAAAATGAACCCTTTTTCATTTTTGCTAATGTAAATTAGTAAAACTACTCTGGAGAACAGTATGACGGTTCCTCAAAAAACTAAAAATTTACATCCAATCTGATTCCATCTTGCTTCTAATCTCACTGGTTTTGCTAGAATAACAGTGTCTCCCTGAAACTAACCCCCTCCTTGCTTTGGGACTGAAAGTGCCACAAGGTTAGGATTATGGGATGGGCTTGCATTCCACTACGGTGTAGGCATAGTTAAATGTTAACCAGTCATTTTTCCCTAGTTCACCTTTGCATAATCACTTACTGCTCAAGAGTCAAGTAGCTTGAAGTCACAAGAGTTGCAACTTACCTAATTGCTCCTACAGACAACATCACCATTGTCAAAACCAAAGATGGGTCTTTCAGATATTTTTCATATTTTTGCATTTTGATGGCTATCTTCATCCAGATCTGTCACTCACACCTAGAGACTGACTCCTACCTGGAAACTCCCGCCAGAAACTGAATCAGCACACGAAGACAGTTTGGATACTCCTATAACTTCCTCTCCTACTGATCAGCAGCACTCATTCCCTATCCCATCCCTGCCAAATTATCCTTAAAAACCATTTGCTCTGAGCTCTCAAGGAAGTGGATTTGAGAAATATCTCCCATTCTTCTGCTCATCTGGCCCTGCAATAATTAATCCCTTTCTTCACTGCAAAACCTGCTGTTCTCAGTGCATTGGCTTTTTTGGGCAGTGGGCAAGAAGAACCTGTCAGGCTGTTACACTATTGCTTTCTTCCAATTTGTTCTCTTGATTGTGGATCTTGCTAAAGAAGAAATTTGGGGGTGGGAGGTCTGTCTGTTTTCTATTTGACTGGTAATACTCTTACTTTATTATTTGCTTTTACCTATTTATGTCTACTACATTCTTCTGTTTATAGCTTCTTCGATGGAATCTTTGCAGGTGAATAGCTTTAGTCCTTTACTCTCTTTTAATATAATTATTTGAGGTTATCAGTTTCTCTCTAGGCACTACTTTTACCTTAGCCCATGAGTTTTGATATATTTTTATTTTCATTCACTTCAAGGTATTTTAAAATTTTGCAAGTGATTTCTTCTTTGATCCCTGGGTTTATTAGAAGTATGTGTATAATTTCCAAATATTCAAGACTTTACCAGTTATCATACTGTTATCTAATTTAATTACATTGTAAAACTTCGGTATTTTGAAATTTATTGAGAACTGGTTGTGGCACAGCATATGCTCTATCTGTTGACTATACCACATTCACTTGAAAATAATAAATATTCCATAGTTTTTGGGTCTGGAATTCTTTTTTTTTTTTTTTTCTGAGATGGAGTTTCACTCTTGTTGCCCAGGCTGAAGTGCAATGGTGCGATCTCGGCTCACTGCAACCTCT
>NW_016107410.1:6080377-6085042 GCF_001604975.1 Cebus imitator | reverse complement strand
GAGACGGGGTTTCACCATGTTGACCAGGATGGTCTCGATCTCTTGACCTCGTGATCCACCCGCCTCAGCCTCCCAAAGTGCTGGGATTACAGGCGTGAGCCACCGCGCCCAGCTATGTTTAAGCCTTTAATCTATCCAGAGTTAATTTTAGTATAAGGTGTCAGGAAGGGGTCCAGTTTCTGCTTTCTTCACATGGCTTGCCAGTTTTCCCAACACCATTTATTAAACAGGGAATCCTTTCTCCATGCTTGTTTCTGTCAGGTTTGTCAAAGATCGGATGGTTTTAGATGTGGTATTGCCTCCAAGGCCTCTGTTCTGTTCCATTGGTCTATATCTCTGTTTTCGTACCCATAACATGCTGTTTTGATTACTGTAGCCTTGTAGTATAGTTTGAAGTCCGATAGTGTGATGCCTCCCGCTTTGTTCTTTTTGCTTAGAATTGACTTGGCTATGCTGGCTCTCTTTTGATTCCATATGAAGTTTAAGGTGTTTTTTTCCAGTTCTGTGAAGAAGGTCATTGGTAGCTTGATGAGGATAGTGTTGAATCTGTAAATTACTTTGGGCAGTATGGCCATTTTCACGATATTGATTCTTCCTAACAATGAACGTGGAATGTTTCTCCATCTGTTTGTGTCCTCTCTTATTTCTTTGAGCAGTGGTTTGTAGTTCTCCTTGAAGAGGTCCTTTACATTGTTTGTTTGTTGTATTCCTAGGTATTTTATTCTCTTTGTAGCAATTGTGAATGGCAGTTCGATCTTGATTTGGCTCTCTTTAAGTCTGTTATTGGTGTATAGGAATGCTTGTGATTTTTGCACATTGATTTTGTATCCTGAGACTTTGCTGAAGTTGCTTATCAGTTTCAGGAAATTTTGGGCTGAGACGATGGGGTCTTCTAGATACACAATCATGTCATCTGCAAATAGAGACAATTTGACTTACTCTTTCCTATTTGAATGCCCTTTATTTCTTTTTCTTTCCTGATTGCTCTGGCTAGAACTTCTAGTCACTCCTCAGCAAATGCAGAAGAACAGAAATCGTAACAAACAGTCTCTCAGACCACAGTGCAATCAAGTTAGAACTCAGAATTCAGAAACTAACTCAGAACTGCACAGCTTCATGGAAACTGAACAACTTGCTCTTGAATGTTGACTGGATAAACAATGAAATGAAGACAGAAATAAAGATGTTCTTCAAAACCAACGAGAACAAAGACACAACATATCAGAATCGCTGGGACACATTTAAAGCAGTCTCTAGAGGAAAATATATAGCAATAATTGCCCACATGAGAAGGAAGGATAGATCTAAAATTGACACCCTATCATCAAAATTGAAAGAGCTAGAGGAGCAAGATCAAAATAACTCAAAACCTAGCAGAAGACAAGAAATAACTAAGATCAGAGCAGAATTGAAGGAGATAGAGACACAAAAAACTCTTCAAAAAATCAATAAATCCAGGAGCTGGTTTTTTGAAAAGATCAACAAAATAGACAGACCACTAGCCAGATTAATAAAAAAGAAAAGAGCGAATAATCAAATGGATGCAATAAAAAACGATCAAGGGGATATCACCACAGATTCCACCGAAATTCAAACCATCATCAGAGATTATTACAAACAACTCTATGCACACAAACTAATAAACCTGGAAGAAATGGATAAATTCCTGGACACTTGCATCCTCCCAAGCCTAAACCAGTATGAAGTCAAAACCCTGAATAGACCAATAACAAGGTCTGAAGTTGAGGCAGCAATTAAGAGCCTACCACGCAAAAATAGCCCAGGTCCAGATGGGTTCACAGCCGAATCCTACCAGACATACAAAGAGGAGCTGGTACCATTCCTTCTGAAACTACTCCAAACAATCCAAAAAGAGGGAATCCTTCCCAAATAATTTTATGAGACCAACACCATCCTGATACCAAAACCAGGCAGAGACTCAGCAAGAAAAGAAAACTTCATGCCAATATCTGTGATGAACATAGATGCAAAAATCTTCAATAAAATACTGGCAAGCCAATTGCAACAACATATGAAAAAGCTTATCCACCATGATCAAGTAGGCTTCATCCCGGGGATGCAAGGCTGGTTCAACATATGCAAGTCTATAAACATAATTCACCACATAAACAGAACCAAAGACGAAAACCACATGAGTATCTCAGTTGATGCAGAGAAGGCCTTTGACAAAATTCAACAGCCCTTTATGCTAAAAACCCTCAATAAAGTAGGTATTGATGGAACGTATCTCAAAATAATAAAAGCTATTTATGAAAAACCAACAGCCAGTATCATTCTGAATGGGCAAAAACTGGAAGCATTGCCTTTGAAATCTGGCACTAGGCAAAGATGCCCTCTCACCATGCCATCTGTTTGCTTTCAACCTATCTGTGGCTTTATATTTACAACATGTTTCATATATAGCATGTAATTTGGGTTTTCTGTTTTATTCATTCTGATAACCTCTATATTTAAGTTATAATCAATATAGTTATTTGCATGACTGAATTTATGTTTACTACCCCACTATTTGTCTTCTATTTGCCCTATCTATTCTTTGTATCTTGTATCTTCTTATCTCTGTTTTTTTTTTGTTTGTTTGTTTTTTTGGAGTCATAGTCTTCTCTGTCACCCAGGCTGAAGTGCAGTGGCATGCTCTTGGCTCACTACAACCTCCACCTCCTGGGTTCAAGCAATTCTTCTGCCTCAGCCTCCCAAGTAGCTGGGATTACAGGTGTGCGCCACCATGCCTGGCTAATTTTTGAATTTTTAGTAGAAATGGGGTTTCACCATGTTGGCCAGGATGGTGTCAATGTCTTGACCTCGTGATCCGCTTGCCTTGGCCTCCCAAAGTGCTGGGATTACAGGTGTGAGTCACCGCACCCGGCCTAATTTTTGTATTTTTAAGTAGAGACAGGGTTTCATCATGTTGGTCAGGTTGGTCTCGAACCCCTGACCTCGTGATCTGCCCACCTCAGCCTCCCAAGGTGCTGGGATTATAAGCATGAGCCATCGCACCCAGCTCCTTCTTACCTCTTTAACTTTCAGATTACCAGTTCATTTTCCACACAGCAACCAGAATGATCTTCTAAAACAAAGGGAATTGGACCGATGCAATTTCCTGCTTAAAACCCATCAATGGCTATATAAAATTCTAACTCCTCACTGTGGCCTGCATGATCCAGCTTTTTCCTACTATCCAAATCTCATGTGCGACCACTTTTTCCCTTGACCAATCTGCTTGAGTCATGCTCCTCCTTCTAATTGTTTGAACAAAGCTCGAAGTTCTTCCCCTCCCCAGGCCCTTTCCACTGATGACACCCCCTTTCAGAAGTGCTCCTCCCAGGGATCTCTCGTATGGCCTGCACTGCTCACCTGCCAGGTCTCAGCTTTTGTGTCTTTTCTGTCATAGTAAGAAAAACTGAAAATTTCATAAAACAAACACTCAAGTACCACCAGGTAAAGAAGAAGAACACTGCCAGCATTTATGTGCCCATTACCAATTACAGCCTCTCCTTTAGCCTAGAGATAAGCACTATCCTGATTTTTGTGGTGACCATTTCCTTGCTAATCTTTAGTTTTACTACCTGTAACCAATTTATCTGTAAACAATATAGGCAGGGCATGGTGGCTTATGCCTGTAATCCGAGTGCTTTCAGAGGCTGAGATGGGAGGATCACTCGAGGCCGGGAGTTTCAAACCAGCCTGGGCAACATAGTAAAACCCCATCTCTACAAAAAATTTTAAAAGTAGCCTGGCATGATGGCACATGCATGTAGTCCCAGGTACTTGGGAGGCTGAGGTTGGAGGATCACTTCAGCCCAGAAGTCTGAGGCTGCAGTGAGCTATGATCACTCCATTGCACTCCCGCCTGGGTGACAGAGCAAGATCCTGTCTCAACAAAACCAAACGATATAATTTAGTGTTGCCTGTCTTCAATGGAATAATATTGTATTTTTTGTGTGTATCTTTTTTTCAACAGTGTGCTTGTGGGATCCATCCGTGCTACTGTGTGTAATAGTAATTAATTAATTTTATTGTTATAATGTAGTCCATCATATGAATATGTCACAATTAATCCATTATGTGCTCGTATAAACATTTAGATTATTTTTAGGGTGTGGTTATTATAAATAATGCTACTGTAAATATTCCTGCACTCCTGTCATGGTGTATATTTATGAGAGATACTAGGAGTGGATTTACCCCAGGTCATAGGGTATCAGTGTAATCAACATTGCTATATAATGCCAGTGTTTCAAAGTGGCTTATTAAATTATATTCCAGCAATTAATGGAAGTCCCCACTGCTCTATATCCAAACCAACCTCTGGAATTGTCAGATTTAAAACACTTTGTCACCCCAATGGATGGGGAATATCCCACTATGATTTTAATTTTCATGTCCCCGATTTATTTTTATTTTTTTATTTTAATTTTTTATTTTTAATTAATTTTAGTTTTAATTTAATTTAATTTTTAATTTTTTTTTTTTTGAGACAGAGTTTTTCTCGTTTTGCCCAGGCTGGAGTGCAATGGCACGATCTCAGTTCACCTCAACGTCTGCCTCCCGGGTTCAAGCGATTCTCCTGCCTCAGCCTCCTGAGTAGCTGGGATTACAGGCATGTGCCACCACACCCAGCTGATTTTTGTATTTTAGTAGAGA
>NW_016107410.1:6039597-6077882 GCF_001604975.1 Cebus imitator | reverse complement strand
CCAAGTCTCACTCCATGGCTCAGGCTGGAGTGCAGTAGTGCAATCTTGTCTCACTGCAAACTTCGCCTCCTGGATTCAAGCAATTCTCCTGCCTCAGCCTCCTGAGTAGCTGGGATTAAGTCACCAGCCACCATGCCCAGCTAATTTTTGTATTTTTAGTAGAGATGGGGTTTCAACATGTTGGCAAGGCTGTTCTCAAACTCCTGACCTCAGGTGATCTGCCCACCTCAGCCTCCCAAAGTGCTAGGATTACAGGCATGAGCCGCCGTGTCTGGACAGGATTACTTTTTGAGAAGCCAGTTTAAAGATTCATGGATTGCAGACAAGCTGGAACGCCAGGGTAGCCCAGCAGAAACCCTAAAAGTCAGAAACTACAGTGCTTATAATCTCCCCTGTTAAGCTGTGAGAGCACTCATCTTGCTGGGAGCAGAAACAAAGTACTGGAGTTATAGGAAGCAAAACAGAGTAGCAGCCTGTGTGTGCTCAGGTTGGTGTAAAGCAGTTTGAGGCTGAATTGATAATGAGGGAGTTTACTAGATCTAACAATCTCCGAATGCTTTTTACCCTGAAGTCTTCATCTGCTAGAGAAGAGTATGAGTGTGTGTGTGTGTGTGTGTGTGTGTGTGTGCGCGCGCACACACACACACACAGGTTCAATCCCCTACTTAGGTACAATCCCTAGCTCCACCATTCATTAACTTAGAAGTTTTAAGCCTCAATGTCATCTTCTGTAACATAGCAATGATGATGTTTATTGTTTCAACTCCATAGAGTTGTTGTAAGGGTTAAATGACATCAATCACGTCCTTTATGGACTAACCTAAGAACTAGTCAATAAATGTCAGCCATTGTTATTGTGAGAGAATATCGTACCCCATTCAGTTGAGAATATATAATGTTACACCCTACCTTGGAAGAAAAATCCCTGTATCCTTTAGTAAGTGGCAGAAAAGAATTTAGCAGCACACAAATGCCAGGTAACCATAAGGAGTGCCCTGGCTCCACTTCCTCATGAGTATCTTTTAATAGTCCATGATTTGAAGTCTCTCACAGCTGGGTTATTACCATTTGACTCCGACAAAAATGCAGTCCGTTTACTGAAGCTTTTGCTTCAGAATACCACAGCATGTCTAGACAAGAAGTGTGTTGTAATGTAAGGATTTCTGTCTGCTAGCACTTTCTCAAGGCTAAGTCTAAGAATGCAATCAGTTTGGTGGTAATCGATTGGATTCTCACTCTGTGACCTATATGCAGCTTTGAAAGGGGCCTTCTGGAACATTGAGGGGGTTACAAAGGCATGGTTCTCTTGGAGAAAGTCTGAGGGCATCAGGTGATCACAGTAGCTGTGCCAACCATGGAAGTGCATAGGGGTTCAGTAGCTTTAAAGCAGCAACTTGGAAGAGCATACTTGTTTTCCTTCCTGGATGAGACTGTCCTACTTTCAATTCTCTAAGCTAAACGCACAGTGGATGGTTGCCTGGGTGACAGCCTGTAAACTAAGCAGTCTCTTTGCAGCTAACTAAAGACTTTGTGCATGCAGGAGCAGCTTAATTAAAGAAAAAATTTAAAAAGAAAAATTATTTGGGCTGTGCAACACTGTAAAGTCATTAAAGAAAAAAAAATCTGAATCTCTGCTGTTTTTAAATGGATTCCTAGTTGAAGTGTGGGTTACAGCTGTCCCCGAAATCAGTGCCACAATGAATTAGGACGATGTTGGCTTCTGTTTGGCTCGGTGTTTCTTCAACTGTGTACCACCTCCCTCAGCAAAACACAGCACAGGTAAGCCAAATCTCTGATTTTCATCCCATTTTAGATAAACTGTATGTTGCAACTTCTTTACTCCCCAAAGTATGTATGTCCCAAAGGAGGAACACCAGGTAAACTGATAAAAGAAACTCTGTCCTAATCTCAAATAATGATATCCTTACAGTTGTAATAAACTATTTTTTACTTTTCAAATATTGTGATGATTTCCTCCAATACTAATGCAGGTACCTCTAGACCATAGGCTAAATTACTAATGACAAGAAAGTGTATGAAAAACACTTGCTTTCATTGAATTATATACACAGGGGCAATCTTATAGTTTAATCATCCAAATATGTGTAAACGTTACATGGTATGAATCTTCTTGTAACCAATAAGTGTTGTGTGCATATGTTCTTAACCATGTTTTCTCAATGTGAACTGAGATTTCTGTTGCTTTAAATATTTATTACATAAGGTTCAAAATCAAATGTACAGCATAACAAAGGTTTTGGTTTTACCAGTAGATAAACCGCGAATACAATTAAAAATAAAAAAGACTGGGCTTCTAGAAAACTCTGTGGAATGAAACGTTATTTCTAAAAAATCATTGGTGAAAACAATTCTAAATGGGGTGGGCATGGTGGTTCATGCCTGTAATCTTAGCACTTTGGAAGGCCAAGGCTTGTGGACCACCTAAGGTCGGGAGTTCGAGACTAACCTGGCCACAGGGCGAACCCCTGTCTCTACTAAATACAAAAATTAGCCAGGTGTGGTGGCGGAGGCCTGTAATCCGAGCTGCTCGGAAGGCTGAGGCAGAAGAATTGCTTGAACCCAGGAGGCGAAGGTTGCAGTGAACCGAGATCATGCCATTGCATTCCAACCTAGGCAACAGAGCAAGACCCCATCTCAAAAAGGAAAATTTCTAAATGGAAAATTGAGAAATATTTTCTTATGAAAACGCTAAAATGGACATGTAACCATTGAAGGTCAGAAGAGGAAATAGAGCTCACTAATAAAAAGTGCTATGGGTTCGTGGCTAAGCCTAGGCAGCATAGTGAGACTGTCTCTACAAAAACAAAAAATAAAAATAACTAGCAGGGCATGGTGCTGTCTACCTGTAGTCCTAGCTATCCGGGAGGATAAGGTGGGAGGATCCCTTAAACGTAGAAGTTTAAGGCTGCAGTGAGCTATGATCGGGCCACTGTACTTCAGCCTTAAGGACAGAGTGTGACCCAGTCTTTAAAAAATAAAAATAAATTTTAAAAGCTGTGGTCTGTGCATGTTAACAGAAAAAATGAGCTGCATCTAGGAATAGTGCTATGTGGTCATTCAATCTCATTGTCTTCCTCCAGTGACTACCGACTATGTGAGACAATAAATGACCAAATAATGACCACATTGCCCAGTATTGCACTGATCTGATTTGATAACTTGGGGATTGTTGTTTAGTTAAATCTAAATTGTTATATTTTATTTCAGATGATAGATGCTACTTATGAAATGCTCTCCCTTAAGGGTTACATGAAAAAGTTGAACTACAACTCCATGACATTGCTTGGTAATAACCTTGGGGGAAAAATGTTTGAAGTTGTATTTCTACTTTATGAATAAGGTGTGATATAAATATCTATTTCTTGCCTTGGTGCTATTTGAATATCTGATCTTTAGCTTTATTAAAAGACAAGTTTTAATTATCCTTTGTTTATGAAAATATTTTCTTCCCCTCGAAATGATCCTGTAAATACTGTTGCATTTTCAAAAACAAATATATAAATCTAAGTTACAAAGCAATTGCTGGGACAGATGTGTGTACTGCTTTTAATTATTTCTGAGGCCTTATTTTGAGTGCATCATCTGCCCCTTCTGCCCTTAGTAAGGTCCCAAGTACACTGTTTATTAAATGCTAATGATTAAGATAATGATGATTAGGTGACAGCAATCAACCAAACGTCTACTTCTCTTAAAAGAGCTTTAAGAAAACAGGCATTACTGGTGGAAGTGTAAATTGATACAGCCATTCTGGAGGACAATCTGGCCGTACTTTGTGAAATGAAATCCATTCGACCCACTTGCCCCAGAGAAACATTTACAGGGTGCATAATAAGGCCCAAACAAGGATATTTATCATAGTGTTATTTGTGGAGCAGACAACTTAGATGTCCATCATCAAGGGAGTAATAAAATACAGTGAATATAAAACCAACAACCTTGTACATATAAGTACAAGGATAAAGCTTAAAAGTAAAGAGTTAACAAATAATTAACAAGCTCTAGAGCACAATATTATTTGTGTAAATCAAAAACCAATGTAATATAATAGCACTATATGCCTTATAAGGATATACTTATATTGAGGATACCTCTCAGGCACATTAGATTGGGTTCTTATCAGACAGAGGGGATCAGAGCTGAAGGGAAAAAAATAAAACAAGAGGAAAGCCTTACAGGGTCCAGTGTGGCTAGCAAGGAATAATGATCAGTTCATCCCCATCTACCTAAGGTCCAAACATGAAAATGGAAATAAGCCTATTCTGCAAATGTACCTTTAAATACTAGTTCCATTACATTTTTTTTTTTTTGAGATGGAGTTTCACTGTTGTTGCCCAGGCTGGAGTGCTATGGCACGATCTTGGCTCACTGCAATCTCCGCCTCCTGGGTTCCAGCAATTCTCCTGCCTCAATCTCCCAAGTAGCTGGTATTATAGGCATGCGTCACCACACCTGGTTAATTTTGTATTTTTAGTAGAGATGAGGTTTCACCATGTTGGTCAGGCTGGTCTTGAACTCCTGATCTCTGGTGATCCACCTGCATCGTCCTCCGAAAATGCGGGAATTACAAGTGTGAGCCACTGTGTCTGGCCCCATTCCATCTTTTTGGGCAGTAGCACTCTCATTTCTCTGGCCAATATCTGTGCTTCATTTTCCTCATCTATAGAATAGGGATAATAATACAACTGTTCTGATGGTGTTATTTGGAATTAAATAGAAAAAAACACCTGTAAAGCATTTAGAACAGCACAGGACACATAGCAAGCATTCAATACAAATTTGGCAGGATTGCAGTTGTTGTATTATTGTTATTATGTAACTTCACTCTGAACAAAGGTAGAAAAAGACTTGAGGAATTCATTCTCTATTACAAAGTATTCTGCTAGAAATCTGAAGGGAAAACTAATATCTATTCTAGGAAGTTTAAATCAAAGGGAGTAACAGGTAGTAATAATAAATGTCAATTAGAAAACAAAGTAAATAGCAAGAAATGTTGTGGATTCTATTCTAATCACGAGATCTGTGTTTTTAGAAGTTGCCTGATGGAAGCCTCCCAGAGACAATAAAAAGGTCACAGGTTGCCCGGGGTTAGTGAGGAGGGAGGGATGAAAGGACAGAGCCCAGAGGATTGGGCCACAAAACTAAAATGGTGGATACCTTGGTCCAAACCCATAGCATGTACAACACCATGAGTGAACCCTAATGTAAACTATGGACTCTGGGTGATAATGCTGTGTTTGTAACTTCATCAGTTAACAAATGTACCATTCTGGTGCAGGCTGTTGTTGGTTGCAGTAGCAGATAGCGGAGAGGGAATATCTGTTCTTTCTTCCAAGTTTTGCTGTTAACTTAAAACTGCTCTAAGTAATAAAGTCAATTTTTTTAAGTCTATTGAAAATTTCTTTTAAAAAAAAGAGTCCCCAGCCTCATCCCAGATCTACTAAAGGAAAGTTGAAATCTTTATTTATAGCAAGGAAATGTTTCTGCTCAAGCAAGTTCAGCACATGCACTGAGCTAAGGCCACCATTTCTCTGAAAGCCGAGGAGACCAACCACACACACTTGTTTGTGTACTGGCTCTGTTGCTGACCTCATCTATTGTCTTTCTGTAAAAGGAACCACCTGCCTTCCCCAGCAATGGGTCCTCCCTCAGTTCTTGGCCTTCAACCTCCTAGACCTTTTCATTGTATATGGTCAATCAGTCGCAAATCCTGTGAACCCTCGCATTCAGATTTTGTTGTTGTTGTTGTTTGAGATGGAGTCTTGCTCTGTCGCCCAGGCTGGAGGGCAGTGATGTGATCTCGACTCACTGCAACCTCTGCCTCCTGGGTTCAAGTGATTCTCCTGCTTCCACCTCCTGAGTAGCTGGGATTACAGGTTTGTGCCACTTGACTAATTTTTGTATTTTTTAGTAGAGACGAAGCTTCACCATGTTGGCTAGGCTGGTCTTGACTCCTGACCTCAGGTGATCTACCCACCTTGGCCTCCCAAAGTGCAGGGATTACAGGCATGAGCCACAATGCCTGGCCACATTCAAATTTTTGTTTCTGCCTTTCTCTTCTGCATCATAATAATCTTCCTAAAGTACCAATATTCCTAAAAGGCACTGCCAAAAGCTCTCCATGGGCTTCCCAATGTGTTGGGGAATCCAGGGTAAATTCCCATCTGGTTTCACTCTCTCCTCAGCCCTGGGTAGAGGCCTGAGTTCATGCCTGTCTCCCATAGAGCTGCCCTTTCTCCTGTGACTCTCCAGATATCACAGATACCTTCTCTTAAGGGGATCTTCCAGATCACATGGGCATCCCATTTCTCTGACATCTGTAAGATTCATTATCTTATGTTTGCATGAACACTTAATCGTATGTGTTCTTTTCTGTATATTGGCTAACCTATTTTGTGTTGTTTATTGAGACAGGTCAATGACAACTGCTGAAGGGCATATAGCATCTCCCTAATGAATGGATGGATTCATGGACTAGTACTATTCTAGAGCGAAATATATGTTCTTGTTTGAGAATGAGGGCTCTGTGTAGTTCAGCCCATGAATTCTGAAGGCATTTGTGTATTTAGAACATTAAAGGGCAAATCTAGACTTTTTATTGTTTGTTTTTTTTAGCTTTCCTCCACAAAGTTGTACTATGAAATGAGCCTCTTGTTCTTTTGCTTTCAATCTCATGCCAGATTATTGCAAGGAAATTGCACATCGAATCCATAACCTGTGGCTACATATAGTGACTAACGTGTCAGAAGCAGAGGTTGGAGCATACAGTCTGACAAAGGATGTCGTGCTGTTACTAACAGCAAGAGGCTCCAGGCTGGGCACGGTGGCTCGTGCCTGTAATCCTAGCACTTTGGGAGGCCGGGGTGGGCAGACCAGCTGAGGTCAGGAGTTTGAGACCAGCCTGGCCAACATGGTGAAAACCCGTCTCTACTAAAAACTACAAAAAATAGCCGGGCATGGTGCTGGGCATCTATAGTCCCAGATATTAGGGAGGCTGAGACAGGAGAATGGCTTGAACCCAGGAGGCAGAAGTTGCAGTGAGCCAAGATCATGCCATTGCCCTCCAGCCTGGGCGACAGTGAGACTCTATCTCAAAAGAAAAAACAGAAAGAAGAAGAAGAAAAAAGAAGAGGCTCCATGCAGGGGAGGGTAGTTTGGTGATCTCCAAAATTGTAATTTGAGATATTTCAATGATTTGGAAAACTGATATGAGATATTTAAAATTGGGGCTTTCCTGGAGAATCTAGAACAGTGGGCTCTGTGCTCCTCAATGACTCCCACTGTGCTAGAATCACAGAGGATGCAAAAGGATAAGGCATGCAATGTCCCTGCTATTGAGGAGCTTACAGTATTGTTGGGAAGATACGACTTTCAGAAAGAAAATAGTTATAAGGTGGTTAACAAACAACACTAAAAAAAAAAAAAAATCCAACAAGAATTTTCACCTGTAGAATTTGCCAACCCTCTGTAGATAATATTTCAGACCCCCACCAACCTTTTGAAGAGGGTTGCTCATTTCCATTTTAGAGATAAGTAAACACAGCCCAGAGCTGAGACATATGCTCATGGTCACACAGTTGGTAATCTGTGGAGAAGGAATTGAAATCAAGGTTCTACTGGGCTCTAAGCTTTTTCTCTTTCCATTCTGCTGTTGATCCATCCTCTCTTCTCCTCTACCACAGCAGACCTTCCAAAATAATGGTAAAATTATTACCTAATTCCTAATTCAACATGTATGCAAAGAATCAAGCCTGGTGGTATTGAGGCATTTTGCCCTCTTTTCAAAATGGTCTTTAAAACTGTTGTAAGATTTGTATACATAAAAGAAGGAAACATGTGGCAGTAAAGGCAGAATATGTTATATTTGAACTACTCACAGCTTTGCTGACTCTCATATAATTAAATCATTCCTTTTCTCTTTAAGGCAATCATGTGGAACTGGCAAGATGAATAAAAATAAACTGATCCATGATTTCCTAGAAGTAGTTTCAAGAGGTGATGCGGAACTCATCTGTGACTATATTACTAAAGTCCAGTCCATCCTCGGAAACCTTGACTTTCAGCACCCAAAGACGGGGAATACACCTCTCATTACTGCAGCAGAGGAAAATCTAACAGAGGTAACATGTGGTGTGCTGAGCTGAGGGATAAAAAGTCTTCCAAGCTAAGGATTCTGAAAGTGAGATATTTGTGAATAGTGATATCACCCATCGCCATAAAAGAATGTCTGAAGACACAAAGTAGGGTATGGGGAGGGGGGATACCTTAAATCTAGATAGGAACCATCTCTATTCATTTCCTCATTCAGTCCACAGTATTCCTCCTATATTCAAGGCAATCTCTAGATTTCATGGTGGATCTGGATGTGACTCAAACACAGGTGCCACCCTCGAGAAGCTAATGGTCTAATGGGGCCACATAATGGGGCCCAACTCCATCAGTACCTGGACATTTATGCTGTGCTCTAACAAATGCACGTAAACCTGAAAGTAGGGAAACAGGGGTAAACAAGTGAATGATAAGACCTAAAAGGGCAGGAGACTTTCTCATCTTTGTTCTAGCTATATCTCCAGCTACAAGCAGAGAGCCTGACGCAGCCAGGTGTTAATAAATATGTATTAAATGGGGACATTAATGAAAAAGTAATCTTTTTGGGTCTTATTCATCAGTTATATTATTGTGTGTGGTAATTTATGAAGTTCTGTTTAAGAATGCAGGTAAGAGTGGCCACAATATGAGCACATAGCTTTGGGGAAAGGCAGCAAAGAGGAAGGCTTTCTGAACAGAAAGGGTGAGAATGGGGAAACTAGGGTGGAAAAGACAAATGTCACTCAACTGCTCAAGTTGGTTCTTCTACAAGTTCTTGGGACTTTTTTTGTTTGTTTGTTTTGCTTCGCTTTTTGAGACAGGGTCTTTCTGTCGCCCAGGCTGGCATGCAATGGCACGATCGTGGCTCACTGCAGCCACAACCTTCCCAGACTCAGGTGATTCTCCAACCTCAGTCTCCCAAGTAGCTGGAAACTACAGACACATACCACCACACCTGGCTAATTTTTTTTTTTTTGTAGAGATAAGGGTTTCAGCATGTTGCCCAGGCTGGTCTCAAACTCTTGGTTTCAAAAGATCTGCCTGCCTCAGCCTCGCAAAGTGCTGGGATTCCAGGCATGGGCCACCACACCTGGCCAGTTCTTGGGACTTTATATGCAAGTGGGCCCTCAATCCTGCCTGGTCACCAGCTTCTCTTGACTCTGTTATTAAGCCCTTTTTCTCTTTTGACTCCTTTCCATGAATGCTTTTTAAACAAATTATAAAATATAGCACATATGCTAAAAAGAAAGAAAGAAAGAAAGAAAGAAAGAAAGAAAGAAAGAAAGAAAGAAAGAAGGAAAGAAAGAAAGAAAATAAAACAAGCACCTGGTGCCAGGTGTGGTGGCTCACACCCGTAATCCCAGCACTTCAGGAGGCTGAGGTGGGCAGATCACAGGTTCAGGAGATCAAGACCATCCTGGCCAACATGGTGAAGCCCGTCTCTACTAAAAATACAAAAAATTAGCTGGGCGTGGTGGTGTGCGGCTATAGTCCCAGCTACTTGGGAGGCTGAGGCAGGAGAATTGTTTAAACCTGGGAGGTGGAGGTTGCAGTGAGCCGAAATTGCACCACTGCACTCCAGCCTGGCAACAGAGAGAGACTTGGTCTCAAAACAAAAACAAAAACAAAAAACAAAAAACAAAACAACAACAACAACAACAAAAAACAGGCACCTGTGTACCCAATGCCCAGGCCAAAAATTAGAATGTTGCCCTGCCTCAAAAGCCTTCTCTATACATGCCTGTCTTAAATTGCATATCTATCCTGGCTAACCATTATCTCGAATTTCGGTTTAATAATTTCCTTGCCACCTATGCATTCATGCCTAAATAATTATTTGCTTTTTCCTGCTTTTGAATTTTATAAAAACAAACTCACACTGTGTATGCTCCTGCATAACTTTTTTTTTTGAGATGAAATCTCACTCTGTTGCCCAGGCTGGAGTGTAGTGGTGCGATCTTGGTTCACTGCAACCTCTATCTCCTGGGTTTAAGTGATTCTCTTGCCTCAGTCTCCTGAGTAGCTAGGACTACAGACATGCGCCACCACACCTGGCTAATTTTTTGTATTTTTAGCACAGACAAGGTTTTACCATATCGGCCAGGCTGGCCTCAAATTCCTGACTTCAAGCAATCCTCCCGCCTCAGCCTCCCAAAGTGCTGGGATTACAGGTGTGAACCACCCCGCCCAGCCATGTTCCTGTATGACTTGCTGCTTCTGTTCTTTATCATGTTTTTGGGGTTCCTCCAGTTTGAAACATGAAGCATAGCTATGGTTTTTCAGTTTTAGTGCTATCTAGTGTTCCACTGGATAAAAATATACGCCACAATACAGGCACAGTGGCTCATGCCTGTAATCCTAGGAGTTTGGGTGGCCAAGCTGGGTGAATTGCCTGAGTTCAGGAGTTTGAGATTGGCCTGGCTAACATGGTGAAACCCCATCTCTACTAAAAATACAAAAAATTAGCTGGACATGGTGATACACACCTGTAATGCCAACTACTTAGGAGGCTGAGGCATGAGAACCGCTTGAGCCCAGGAGGTGGAGGTTGCTGTGAGCCAAAACCGCACCACTAAACTCCAGTCAGGGCAATAGTGTGAGACCCTGTCTCATTTAAAAAAAAAAAAAAAAAAATATATATATATATATATATATATATATATATATACTTCAATGTGTATATATATACTTCAATGTGTATATATATACTTTAATGTATATGTATATATGCCACAGTATCTGCCTATCCTACTTTGGTGGATGTCTGTGTGGTCTCCAGATTCTTGTCATTACAAACAATGATGCTTCTTTCCATCAGCATTTAAAAATGCTTAGATAAGTGCCTTCTGGCAACACATAAAGAAGCAAACACCTCCACTGATTCCATGTCCTCCTGCAACCACTTCCTTTCCTCTCTCAGGCCTTTTTACTTGCAGACATCTCTTGAGAACTATGAAGGATCTGAGATTTTACCATACTCGCAGCTAATGAGTTAGGCTGCCAGAATTGCTTGGATTCCTAGCAGAAGAAACCACTACTGGATCAGAGACAAAGGGCGGCGTATTGATTCATAACAATAGCATTAGTCAGAGTTTTAGCAGTTTTGTATCAGTTCCCTAAGCGCTAATTCCCACTGAGTGATAGGAAGAGGACCAGGTGATCCCTGAACATGCAGTGGGTTGCATGATAGCAGAGGAACCCTCAACTTAGAGAACCCTAATAATTTACAATGGGCAGTAGGTAACTACTCTTTGCTGCAGAGGGAGACACTATCTCTATCTTTTAAAGCCATTCACTATACAAAAAAGCATGAAAAGTTTGCATGGAATAAAGCTGGCACCTTTGCTTATAAGACCTGCAGAAATGTAAGAGATCCATGGCGACTTGCCTCCTAACAATGTCCACACCTTATTTCTATACTATCTTAGCATCTGATGAATTTTCTCATGATTTCACAACTCTGTTGGCCACTCTGATTAATCTGACCAACAGAGGCTGGGACCAAATTCAGTTTGTGTCATATAACAGTCAATGAAAGCTACTGTCAACAGAACTCCAAGCAGCAGGAGGAGGCCAATCTACAGTACTGACCTCAACAATGCCGCCCAAAGTCCTGAACCCATTCAGCTGAACGAATCACATAAACCATCAGGGTCTGCTTTCAAAACCCAGGTGACGGCTGGGCACAGTGGCTCATGCCTCTAATCCCAGCACTTTGGGAGGCTGAAGCAGGCAGGTCACCTGAGGTCAGGAGTTTGAGACCAACCTGGCCAACATGGTGAAATCCAGTCTCTACTAAAAATGCAAAAATTAGCTGGGCGTGATGGCAGGTGACTGTAATCCCAGCTACTTGGGAGGCCGAGGCAGGAGAATTGCTTGAACCTGGGAGTCAGAGTCCAGCACTTTGGGAGGCTGAAACAGGCAGATCACCTGAGGTCAGGAGTTTGAGACCAACCTGGCCAACATGGTGAAACCCCGTCTCTACTAAAAATGCAAAAATTAGCTGGGCGTGATGGCAGGTGACTGTAATCCCAGCTACTTGGGAGATTGAGGCAGGAGAATTGCTTGAATCCGGGAGTCAGAGGTTGCAGTGAGCCAAGACCAGCCACTGCACTCCACCCTGGGTGACAGAGTGAGACTCTGTCTCAAAAAAAAAAGAATGTTTTACTGGTCTATCTTCACTGCCTTCAGTGACTTACCTCTTCAAACTACTGCTCTTCCTTCCTCTATCACTTCCTTCCTCTACACCTTCCTCTACTACTCGATTGAAACTGCTCTTGGCCGGGCACGGTGGCTCAAGCCTGTAATCCCAGCACTGTGGGAGGCCGAGGTGGGTGGATCACGAGGTCAAGAGATCGAGACCATCCTGGTCAACATGGTGAAATCCCGTCTCTACTAAAACTATAAAAAATTAGCTGGGCATGGTGGCGCGTGCCTGTAATCCCAGCTACTCAGGAGGCTGGGGCAGGAGAATTGCCTGAACCCAGGAGGCGGAGGTTGCGGTGAGCCGAGATCGCGCCATTGCACTCCAGCCTGGGTAACAAGAGCAAAACTCCGTCTCAAAAAAAAAGAAAAAAAAAAAAGAAACTGCTCTTGCCAATGTCCCCAACAATGTCTTTGGTCACTTCCTCCTCTTAGCACCATTGGACTCCAATTTTTCTTCAGGTGTTTTCTTCCTTGACTTCCTTCTGGTTTTTCTCCTTACCTCTCTGGCAACTTCTATCCAGTCTCCTTTATGTGTTCTTTCTTCTCATCCCTTAAATATTGGTGGCTTTCAATAATGTGAGGATGGCTCCTAATTCTCAGGCCCATATCATAAACACATTCACATATGCGCACACATAGACACATACATGCACACAAACACACACACACACAAATGTGAAACTCCAACTAAATATCTCCACTTGTATATTACAGACATCCCAAACACAACATCTTCATCTTTCTTCCCAAACCTTACCTTCCTGAGGGACACCAGCATCAGTGTCACTTATCTTATTAAATCAAATAAACATTTAATTACTTGAAATTGAATTAAATTAAGGCATTACCATCTATTTATCTTAAACCATTCATTCACTCATTCATAAAATATTTATTCATGTGACAAGATCTCTTGCTCTTGGGGATTTACATTTGAATGAAAGTGAAACAACAAATAAGGAAATAAGAAACACTTAAATAAATTATAAATTGTTATTCATACCTTGAAGTAACCAACAGAGTGACTTCTCTTTTGATAAGGTGGTCAAGACATACTTACTGATGTAGTTGTATTTACACGAAGACATAAATGAAGGGCAGCTGAGGTAGAAGGAATAGCAAAGACAAAGGCCTTGGTTAGGAAAAAGCTTGCATTTTTGAAGTGCAGAAAGGTGACTTGATCTTGCAGAGGGAGGGTAAAGAATGGCACAAGATAAAGCTGGAAATGCAGGTAGGGGCTGGATCACGCAAGGCCATAAAGACATGCAAAGGCATTTTCAAAAATTGAGAAAAAATTCACATACCATACAATCTACCTACTTGAAGTAGACACTTCAATGTTTTTTACTATATTCATATTAATGTGCAGTCATCACAATTGATTTCAGAACACTTTTATCATTTTAAAAGGAACGTCTTCCCCAGAAAAAGAAGAGAAAAAGAAACCTGATATCCTTTAGCTATCACTCTCTATCCTTTCTTCCCAACTCCCACCCCAGCCCTGAGCAGCCACTTGTCTACTTTCTGTCTGCATAGCTGTTCTTTTTTTATTGTTTTTTGTTTGCTTGTTTTGAGACAGGGTCTCATTCTATCACCCAGGCTGGAGTGCAGTGGCATGATCAGAGCTCACTGCAGCCTCTATCTCCTGGGATGAGGTGATCCTCCTGCCTCAGCCTCCCAGGTAGCTGGGACTACAGGCGTGTGCCATCATGCTCAGTTAATTTTTGTATTTTTTTGTAGAGACAGTGTTTCACCACGTTGCCCAGGCTTGTCTTGAACTCTTGGGCTAAAGTGATCCACCTGCTTCGGTCTCCCAAAGTGCTGGGATTACAGGCATGAGCCACCATGCTTGGCCTCTGTAACTTTTCTCATTTAGAACTTTGATATAAATGGAATCATATAGTATGTGGTCTTTTATGATTGGTTTCTTTCACTTAGGATGATCTTTTCAAGGTTCATTCATGTTGCAGCATATGTCGGTACTTTATTTTTATAGCCAAATAATATCATATTGTCTTGACATACAACATTTTACTTATCCAATCATCCATTGGCAGAAAATTGGGTTCTTTTCGCCTTTTGGTTACTATGAATAATGCTTCTGTAAACATTTGTGCACAGGTTTTGGTGTGGGCATATATTTTCACTTTTCCTGAGTACTATACCTAGGAGTGGAGTTCCTGGATATAGGAGAGTTCTATGTTTAATCATTTGAGGAACTGCCAGACTGTTTTTCAAAGTGGATGCACCATTTACACTTCCACCAGCAGAAATGGTGGTATGATGGCTCCAAGTTCTTCTCATCTTTCCCACTCTTGCTGTTATCTGAATTTTGATTTGGGCCATTCTAGTGGGTTTCATGCAAAAGTACGTGAAATGGAGAAAAGCCTGTTCCATTGCTTCAGGCAAGGGAGAATGGTGGCCTGGTCTGCAGTGGCAGTACAGGAGACAGATAAAAGTACACTGAAGACAGAAACCTGGAATTATCCTTGATTTCTGGCTCACCATTTACTCCCACATCGAATACATGGTTATGCTCTGTCAATTCCACCTCCTAAGTGCTCCTAGATTATGCCCTCAGCCACTAAATCTCCATTGCCATTGCTCTTGTTCAGTCACTGTCATCTCTCCACAAGGCCACTGTGGTAATCTCCTCCCTGGTTTCACCACTTCCCTTCTTCTCCACATCGATCTATTTCAGCAGTCAGAATGATTTTCTAAAACACTGACCCGATTATGTCATTTTTGCTGATGAAAATCTTTCACTGGCTCCCTACCGCCCTGAAGACACAGCCTTAACTCCTCATAGGGGTTTGTCAGGTCCTTCAGGATTCAGGCACTGCTGATTTCTCCCCGGCATCTCCTTCTCTTCCTTTTCTTAACCTGAGCTCCTTCCAGAGCTGTGAATATTACTTGCTCTCTTATACACACTGCACTTTATTCATACTCTATCTACTGTATTCTTTTCTTGGAACAATCTTTCTCCCAGTCTGCCTGGCTGAGTCTGATTCCTCAGGTGTCAGCTTAGACATCACTTTCTCCAAGAAGTCTTCGCAGACTTTCCAAGATATCTTAATAGATTTTGTCCAAGTGCCCCCATCAGCCTCCTGTATTCACCTCTGTTGTTACATTTATCACCCCATGATGCAATTGCCTTTTTTTTTTTTCAATCTGTCTATGTTCTTCACTAAACTGCAAATACCTTAAAGGCTGGCTGCTGGTCTTGTTCATTGGTGCAGTCTCAGCACCAAGGAGAGTTCTTAACACGTAACAGGGCAATCTATCCCCTCACCATATTTGAATACAGTTTACTCTCTTTCTAGAAACACTTGCAAGAATATATAAACCTGAATCATCTTTGTTTTTGCATTTTTTAGAGACAGGATCTCGCTATGTTGCCCAGGCTAGAGTGCAGTGGTTATTCACAAGTAGGATTATAGTGCACGACAGCCTTCAACTCCTGGGCTCAAGTGATACTCCTGCCTCAGCCTCCCAGTAGCTGGGATTATAAGCACACACCACTGCGCCTGCTCCCTTTGGTTTTGTATTCTAGATTATAGACAGTTATAAAACTTCAATGTTTTGTGTGGGTTTAACATACAATACTCATAGATCTCTAGTCCCTCCAAAAAAGAGTATCCCAAAATCATGCATGTTGTGGAGATTTTTGTTTCCCAAATTAAAAAGGGCAAATAGCAGTCACCCACATCCCAATGAATCAGAGCCATGCCTAAGTCAGTTTTCCACCCAGCTCTGAAGACACTGTTGGTACTTAAAAATATTTAATTAATACTGTGTTGTTTTGCAGGTTGTTGGATTTCTTCTGGAAAAGGGAGTAGATATCACCCTTTGCAATTACAGCAATCGAACTGCAATTCATGTAGCTAATAGCAGTATCCAAAGACAACTCTTGGCATTCAATAGAATCCAGGCTCCCCAAATGCAACTTCTACGAAGTTCATGGCAAGGTGATCTTGAACAACTTCAGCATTTACTGGTTAGTTGATATTTGTTTCTGTCTTTGGGTGGGTGAGTGGGTGGTGAAAAGGGCACAGACTACATATGACTCCTTTTAAAGAAAACTAAGTTCTTTTCCTAGGAAGAATGTAATCCTAGGAAGTTTCAGACAGAATATATGAGAAAGAAACGGGATTGCACAGGACACTGGGGTGGAAGACTAGATAGTAAAGGAACACAGAACACAGCAGCGGCCGATTTCCACCTCCCTCCGGCTGGATGCTAGAAGTCATGCAGCACACCTGGGAAATTATTGGCTCCCAGAAAGCCCCCAGAGGACTACTATCAACTTGCTCAGAGGAGTTCCCTTGGCATCATTGCCATTTGTACAATTGCTGCTTAGATCCCTTTGGACCAGTTGCTGTTATTATCTTTATCCTGAAAAGGGAGTCTGAGAGCCTATGCCTTGCATAATATTTAGTTGTCGTGAAAGGAGTTCGGAGGATACATTTTTAAAGGGCTGTTTTCTCCTTGTGTTTAGATTTTCTACTTACAGATACTTTTTCCCAAAGCAACTTGCAAAATCATATGCATAACCAAGGACATTAATTATTGGTGACTGGCAATTGCCTGCTCTTAGCATTTACCTTCAAAGAGACTGTCAGACCATGTGACCTTCCAACTGAAAGAAAATCAATTGCTGCTAGGAAACAGTTTCTTCTAATCCCTTGTGGTAAAGACACAAACAGACAAAGAAAACAGCGAAAGATATTCTAGTCAGATACAGTTCAAGGAGAGATACAACAAACCAAACAATACTTCAAATTCTTTTGTTGGACCAAATGATAGCCTAAAATTGCCAGATATCATGAACTAAAGCATAAAATTTTTTTGAAAGACAATATATTTTACTTAATGGTATTTTCAGTAGTTGTAATTATAATCCATTGTCTGTTTTTATAACCACATTTTCAACTCCTAACCATTAGCAATCAAGTTTTAAGAAACTGGTGCCTGTGACTGGATCTACATCTTGATCAACAGATGCTGAATTGATATGCTATTGCAACACTATTCTCAGTTTAAAATTTTCATGTTGGTTCTAACTAATAATAAACATTGATACCAGAGGTGGTTTCTCCTTAGTGACTAAAAAATGTTAACTAATTAATTCCCACAGTACCCTGCTGAAGTAATATTATCTCTAGTTTGTCCCTAGAGAAGCTGAGGTAAAGACATTGACTACACTGACATGGCATAAAGTGAAATAGAGATGGAAATTAGTGCATTTCTTTGGTCTATAAAATGAACAGTTTAGGTGTTTTGGCCTTCCAGTAGCTTTTCAGCTTTGAATGATCCAAATTAAATGTTACTTTCATTAAAGCATCAGATTACATCCATATACCTCCCTCCATTTGACTATATAAATAATACGGTTAAACGAGATGCTTTTTTTTGGTTTGTTTAAATAAAGATGCGGTTTCACCATGTTGGTCAGGCTGGTCTTGAACTCCCGACCTCAGGTGATCCACCCACCTTGGCCTCCAAAGTGCTTGGATTATAGGCATGAGCCACCACGCCCGGCCAAGTGAGATACTTTTTAAATTTTTTAAAATTTTTTGAGACAGGGTCACACTGTGTTGCCCAGGCTGAAGTACAGTGGCATCATGGCCACTGCAGCCTTGACCTTCCCGGGCTCAGGTGATTCTCCCACCTCAGCCTCCTGAGTCACCAGGACTACAGGTGCATGCCACCATGTCTGGCTAATGTTTTGTATTTTTAGTAGAGATGGGGTTTTGCCATATTGCCCAGACTGTTCTCAAACTCCTGGGCTCAAACAATCTATGTGCCTCAGCCTCCTAAAGTGCTGGGATTACAGGCATGAGCCACCATGCCTGGCTGAGCTGCCTTATTATTGTAAATTATTTATTCATTCATTGAATATTTACTGGGTACCTACTGTGTGTCAGACACTCTGCTAAGTGCTTTTTATATTCTAGCTCCAATCAGTAACATCTCCCTATAGGGAAGACACTACTATTTCCCCTTACAGCTAAAGTTTAGCAAATAGGGTTGCTGGATTTTGCAAATAAAAACACAGGACAGCCAGTTAAATTTAAATTTCAGATAAACAACAAGTTTTTTGGTATAAATACATCCCAAATGAAAATTATACATGATTTAACTGGATACTGTCAATTTATCAGGGTGATTTGATCACGTTTTAACAGCGTGTCCCCGATACAACCTTTCAGGGAAGTTAAATAAGCACCTTAAAGAGCTGAGATTGAAACCCAGATATGTCTTTCCAGCTTCTGTTCTTTCACCTCATCAGTTCCCTCTCAGGACAGACATTGAGAAAGAACATATTGAAGTTATAATGAAAAGTTGGCCAAGCAATGAAAATGCAAAGATTAGCATAAATACAGTAGCTATACCGTAAAAACACAACAGAAATAAAGCTGCATGTTTTTAAAGGCATCTGAAGAGTTTCTGGATATAAATTTCCCAAACCAACATGGCTTGACCCCTCTGATGCTGGCTGTGAGAGATGTGGACCTGTTTGAGACTCTTGACATGTACACAGTGTACAGACCTGTGGAAGTTCTGTCCGAGCTCCTAAGTCATCATGCGTAAGTATGAGTCATTAGCCCAGCTGAAGGGTGTCCATTCCATTGTTATTTACAGAAATCACATGTAAACTGAGATATAGATTGTTTTCCTTTCTTTGCTTAGCGTTCTTTTATTTTTCCTTCCTTCTTTCCTTCTTTCCTTCTTTCCTTCCTTCCTTCTTTCCTTCCTTCCTTCCTCCTTCTCCCTCCTTCCTTCCTTCCTTTCTTTCTTTCTTTCTCTTTCTCTCTTTCTCTCTTTCTTTCTCTCTTTCTCTCTTTCTCTCTTTCTTTCTTTCTTTCTTTCTTTCTTTCTTTCTTTCTTTCTTCCTCTCTCTCTTTCCTCTCTCTCTCTCTCTTTTCTTTCTCTGTCTCTCAGGGTCTTGATCTGTTGCCCAGGCTGAAGTGCAGTGGTGCAATCATAGCTCACTGTGACCTCAAACTCCTGGGCTTAATGAATCCTCCTGCTTCACCCTCTTGAGTAGCTATAATTACAGGTGCATACTACTATGCCTGGCTAATTTTTAACTTTTTGTGGAGACGGAGTCTCACTATATTGCCCAAGCTGGTCTCAAATTCCTGCCCTCAAGCTACTCTCCCATCTTGGCCTCCTAGTGTGGGGATTACAGGCTATTTTCTACTATATGTACCAAATGCACATACATCATCGTAAAAGTGACTTCACAATTGCAAAGTGATGTGCAGTTGTTAAAATTTGCTGCCTATTATTCTTATGATATTCTGCTCTTTAATTTGTTGAAATAATTACTGTTTTGGTAGTTACTAGGAAAGTGAAATAATTCTTGAGTATCCAGCTCTCTACCCGCAAGATGTTACTAATTATTTCAGAAAACACTGTCAATGTCTCAAAAGCAATTTATAATAGTGTTTTCAAATTATCTTAAAATTACTATATGTCAAATGCTCTTTTAGGAAGGGAGAGGTAAACAATTAACTTTCTACAAAAAATAAGAGGGTTAATAAGCAATCTCTCATGCTACAATTGCAGTCCTAAAGCTGTAACTTAGTTATCTTGTCATCAAATAAGAGCAGATGGCCTGAGCTCTTTCTCAGTATTTCATATGAATTTTGTTTTGAAAAAAAAGAGGAGGGAGCTTCAAGAACAAAATTATAGTCAAGAGCACAGATATTGTAAAAGGATCAGTTAATATAATAGAGTGAAAATGGAATTTTGAAGCTACCTCAAACTAGTGTTGAGAAATAGTTTGGGCGATTGATAAAAGTGGAGATTCCTGGACATCATCCCAGAGATGGTGTTCAATAGGTCTGGATTGGCGTCCAGAATACTGGAAATCAAGGGATGCCACTTGGAGACACTCTAATCTAGGCAGATGAGCAAACAGAGGTCCCAATGAGTTAAGTTGCTTGCTTAAAGCCACATACCAAGGTAGTGGGAATCCCAATTCTCAGTCCTTTGCTATTTCTTTTGAATTAAGATCTTTGATGAAGAAAAATCCATAAGAGAATATTATCGTAGCTCATGACACATTACCCTATCCCATAGCAACAAAGAGATTCAGATTCAAGGGTTTTAGGATACAGGCCATGAGCAACTTGCTCCTTGTCTCAGAATAGGGCAAGTGAAGCAAGTTTCATCATTTTTTCCTTCACTATAATCTATTAATGGGATTCTCATCATTTAACTTTGGATTTTTCTGAGCTGATATCTAATGCAAGGGTTCAGTACAACATAGGGAAAATAAGAAGAGACTCATGCTGTTGTAAAGGGTCCTAAGATCAGCCAGTTGGGCCTACCAATCACATGGCCAGGTAAAGAGGAATGAAAAGGCCATGTGGAGAGGTATACTTGGATTTTATGACAAGATTGCTCCACTCAACAAAGAGCCCATGAAATTAAAATATCAGCTTAATTTTAAAAAGAAGATTCTATGCCATCCCACCATTTTGAATCATAAAAGGGCTAGCTGTTAGCATTAGAAAAAAGGAATATCAAGAAAGTCAGCAGTTAGCTTAATTATTGAAAAGAAAAAAAATCAAGTGAGCTATTTGGAATGATAGGACCACCGTTTATCAGAATGTTTTAATCCTTATGACTCAGTGAAAAAATTTAAAAATGTAACAACAACAAAAGATGTCTTTATCTTTACTTGATTTTATGCACCCTTAAAGAATTTTAAAAATTTTTGTCCAAAGTTGGGAATTCTCTTAGAATCTTAGAATGTTTTTAGAATGGGGAGAGGAATGTAGATATACAACATATTCCTTTTATTTAAAATATTGGAAAACTGTCGTCCTCTATCTCATACATTTTGAAATCATTATTATTATCCCCAAACTGCATAAGATTACTTTTTATTTATTTGATGTAAATGTTTTCTCTCTCATATTAGTTTTTTTTTCCAATAGATTCAACTAAATAAAGTTTAATATTGATTCTTTTCTTCCTAGAGATCCTAAACTTTGTGATTCTAGTGGAAAATCAGCGATACATTATGTGTCACAAATAGAGAGTTCAAAGAAACAGCAGCTTTTGGACATTTTAATGAGTTCTATGCCAAAACCAGGTAAATACTTTCATTCCATGTGCAAAGTTTCCCAACCCAAAAATTCTAGTTAGAACTTTCTTTTTCTACATCTGTTTGATGGATCCATTTACAGAAATCAAGCCAGCGGCTATTTATTGAGCAGTGGCTTTGTACAAGGCCCATGACTGGGTGCTCTGGGGGGATGCAAAGAAGTCTCATGCAAGGTTTAAACTTTTGAAAATACACAGCATAGTCAGGGGCACATCACATAAGTGAGACAGAAAGAGCTTGCTGTAAACTTGAAAAGGGAAGAGGGACTTACAGCGGTTCTTGAATAAGGGAAAAGGGGAAGAGGGACTTACAGTTGTTCTGGACAACTGTGGGAAGGTTTGATATAGGTGGGAAAAGAGTCCAAGCAAAGACATAGAAACAGCCCAGCAAGAAGTGTAATGAAAAGTGTGCCACTGAGCAGCGTGTGACTTTGTGAAAGTTGCCTGACTATATTGTTTGATTCGCTTTCTGTTTGAAGCTTCGGGGGCAGAGGACAAAGCTATGCCTAAGAAGGTTTCATGAAAGAGGTGAGACTTGATCTGACCCTTGAAAAAAGGATGCAATTTGATTTTGTGGAGCAGAGGCCCCTTGCTGGGAGTGAGCATGGCTTATCCCAGGGGCAAACGAGAAACTAGAACTGAAAGTTCATGTCAAGGAAAAGAGAAACAGAAGGTCAGATACGTAAAGAAGCTGGGTCCCTGGAGGGAAGAGCCTTAGATGTCAGGCTGAAGGACATCTTTTCTTTTTTTTTTCAACAAAATAGATGCTAAAGAATTTCAAGCCGGAGAATGATGAAGGCCATGTTTTAGGAATATTAACCTGTTCCTATGGTATTGGATACATTTGAAGGAAAAGACAGGGATCTCTATTAAGAAACTATAGAAGTGCCCATATGTGTGGTAGTAAGAACTAGGGAATGAGTCCTTGGGTGGGGTGTGAGAATGAGCTTGAGAAATGCTGTGAGTGGTGGGGTCTAGGAGGCATGGTGAAAGAACAATTCACAGAACTGCAAGATGTGAAATTGACAGCAGAGACACAAAGACAAAAGTTGGGAAACTTGAGTCAAAGATGACTAAATTTTAAGACCTGGAAAGTGGGGAGATGGAACTACAACCAACGAAATGGGAGCACATTCTGGTTTGGTGAGGATATTGAACAGGAGGGTAATGAATTTAAAAGCATTGAATTTGATGGAAGCTTAAGACTTTCAAGTAGTCATTTTCTGTAGGACTGGGCTTATGGGAAAGGACTGGTTGAAAGATTAGTTTGGGAGTTCTCTACAGAGAGGAGATTGTGAGGACATGAAAATGGGTGAGATTGTTGAGGGACTGATGAGGGTGATAAAATTGCAGAGGGCTGAGCTGCGGAGGCGCACCCACGGATAGACAGAAGCGGTATGCACATCAGGACTCAGGAAGTGAGAGGAGGAGAATCAGAAGAGAGCTACAGGAAGAAAGGAGCGGGAAATGATGTTAAATTGGAAAAGAGATTACAAATCAGATGTGGTAAGGATGTAAGAAGTTTCAATAGCAGGATGTAGACAAAAGATAGATTGCAGAGAGTAAAGAAGGAAAATACAGTGAAGAAATGGAAGGTCTGGGTATGGATCACTTGTTCAATTTTGTTTCCACTACAACATAAATGGAGGAGCCACTGAAAGAGAGAGTTTTTGTTGAAAGAAGCCAATGCTTATTTGAAGAAGCCAGGATTAACAGGAGGGGATACACATGAGAGCAATGTCCCTAGGGTACAAACTAGGAGGCTGCTGTTTGGTGTTAAGAACTCTATCAATTTAATGTGGCTTCAATAAGAGCTCTATCAATTTAATGTAGCTTCAATCACTAGATAGGAAGTGTGCTCAGATGAGCTGAGAGTCTTTGTCCTGGGCAACTGTAGAGCAAATGTGATTTCCAGCTCATCATTAGGGTTTCACTTAGCAACTTTGCCTATCACAAACCACTAATCCCAAACATTTCAAATGATAGCTGTTGATCCCTATCAATTTAACTCCATGATTCACTCCCTTCTACAAACTAAAAAAGAAAATTTGAGCAATCCAAATTTTTCCATTATAGGATGGTCTGTAAGGTCCTATAAATTGCCCTGATTTCAGTTGTTTGCCATATTGTGTAGAAATTATCCTCACTCACCACAAAATCAGTTCAGGGGCTTCAGGGCAGTGTGTAGATTCAGAGAAAGAAAATCCAATATTGATTGAGCCAGCACTAAGTCTTCAATATCCTGAAAAATACATGGAAGTGATTCAGGGTTTAGTTAAAAGAGGCCAAGAAGCTTCTACTAATCTTCCACAAGTAGAAGTCCATAATGACAGGTCATCCTCGGGAAACATGGAGGGCAGATGTCCTTCCTCTGCACAGCTCTGGAGTAGAGGGTTCCCTAACCCTAAGCTGTTGACAGCCTTAATGGTTAAAAAGTTCTTACTCATGTCCCAGCACCCTACAGGGGGTTTTGCAATGACAATATAGACATTAAGTATGAGGTGACGGGATTTAAGTCAAACTAAAATCTGACTCTTGTTAAGTTTTAGTTTCTCATACAGCTTAAGATTTGGTGAGTGCTCAGATCAGATGAGATGACTGATTCATCCTAACTCTCTAAAAATATTTCACTTGCTCAAAAATCTCAAAGTACCTGTTTGATTTTTTTCTCCTTATGTAATAGCAATTACCATCAAAGCCTTTCAAAAAAAGTAAGCCATCTACTCTGTGGACTCTTGTCGTCACATCTCTTCTTGTGAAAATTAGTGCCTAAAGCTTCATCAGGATCCCAGACCATTATTTCAGGAAAATCTTTCACAAAATGGAGCTGATTTTAGTACATAGAGCTAGATTTTCCGTTGAAATTGCTGAAGATGAATCTTATCAAAACATATTATTATGTTTTTTTTGACAGAAAGACATGCTGAGTCATTGCTTGACATTTGTCATGATACAAGCTCTTCTCCAACTGATAGGATGACAGTTACCAAAAATCAAAACATCACCTTGCAAAGCATCAGCAGCAGTGAGGTAAGAGCCTCCCTTTAAAGAAACAACAGAGAGCCTACTCCATCTACTTCTTCATTTGTGTTGCTTGAATATTTTGTAACAATCATATATTACAATTTTATTTTTAATAAAATAAAGAATCATAAAAAAACACATTTGGTAAAACACTTGTGAAAGTTTAATCTCAGAGCAGTAATTAGCTAGTCAACTCTGAGACTCATGAATAAGATGTGTGTACACGTGTGTGTGTGTGTGTGTGTGTGTGTGCGCGCGCATCTTAATTCTGGCTGTTATAACAAAGACTGGGTAGCTTACAAACAGAAATTTATTTCTTAGAGTTCTAGAGTTCTAGAGGCTGGAAGTCTGAGATCACGGTGCCAGCAGGTTTGAGTCTGGTGAGGGCTGTCTTCTGGATTGCAGATTGCCAAACTCTCGTATACTCACATGATGGAGAGAGAGCTAGCTAGGGCTCTGGGGTCCCTTTTATAAGAGGCAATAATCCCATCATGAGAACCCTACTTTCGTAACCTACCTCCCAAAGGCCCTACCTCCTACTGCCATCACATTGGTAGTTAAGATTTCAACATGTGAATTTTGGTGGGACACAAATATTCAGTAAATAAGTCTGGGCACGTGCATGAGTGTGTGTGTGTGTCTCCAATACCACAGAAGATCGTTTCAGCTGAATCCATGCTAAATAATCAAATGTAGCTTCCTTTTATGTACATTAATAATGAAAAGGAAATCTAGGCTGGCTGTGGTGGTTCACACTTTTATTAGTTCATTTCACACTACTATCAAGATACTACCTGAGACTGGGTAATTTATAAACAAAAGGGTTTAATTGACTCAGAGTTCCACATGGCTGGGGAGGCCTCAGGAAACTTACAATTATGGCGGAAGGCAAAGGGGAAGCAGGCACATCTTCACAAGGTGGTGGGAGAGACAGAGAGAGTACAGTGAAAACTGCCACTTTTAAAACCATCAGATCTCATGAGAACTCCCTATCACAAGAACAGTGTGGTGGAAACCGCCCCAGGATCCAGTCACCTTCTACAAAGTCCCTGCCTTGACACGTGGGGATTACAATTCAAGATGAGATTTTCCAGGGGACACAGAGACAAACCACATCACACCCGTAATTCCAGCACTTTGTGAGGCTGAGGATCTCTTGAGGCCAGGAGTTCTGGACTGGCCTGGGCAACATAAAGAGACCTCATCTCTACTAAAAATTAAAAAATTAGCTGGTCATGATGGCATGCACCTGTAGTCCCAGATACTTTGGAGGTTGAGGCAGGAGAATCGCTTGAGCTCAGGAGTTTAAGGCCACAGTGAGTCATGATTGCACCACTGCACTCCAGCCTGGGTAACACAACAAGACCCTATCTCAATTTTCTAAAAAAGAAAAAGACAGCCAGGTACAGTTGCTCATGCCTGTAATCCCAGCACTTCGGGAGGCCAAAGCAAGTAGATCACCTGAGGTCAGGAGTTCAAGACCAGCCTGGCCAACATGGTGAAACCCCATCTCTACTAAGGGAGCTGGGGAGAGACAGCCTGGGGAGAAATGCCAGACATAGGTGAAGTGGAGGAAGGCAGCAAATCACACTGCCATGTGTGTACCTATGCAACAATCTTGCATGTTCTTCACATGTACCCCCAAACCAAAAATGCAATAAAAAAATAATAATAAATTAATTAATTAAAATAAAAAAATACAAAAAATTAGCCTGGTGAGGTGGTAGGCACCTGTAATCCCAGCTACTCGGGAGGCTGAGGCAGGAGAATCACTTGAAACAAGGAGAGAGGTTGCAGTGAGCCAAGATTGTGGCAATGCACTCCAACCTGGGCAAGAGTGAAGCTCTGTCTCAAAAAAAAAAGGAAAGAGAAAAAAATAGGAGAGGATCATTAATCCGATCATATCAACCCCATTACAGCGTACCAAAAAGGAGGTGCCTCCTCCTGGCCCTGGTTATCATCCTGCCTGTGATGAATGACTTTACAAAAAGTCTCCTATAGTAAAGTAACAGTATTAGTAACACTGTGGCCCACAGAAAACTGTGGGATGAGACCCAAGATGTGCAACAAACTAGCAACAGTGGTTGCCTACAGAGAGAGAACTGGAGATGCACTTTGCACTGTGTACTCATTTGAATCTTTTGAATGCTTATAAAAATTAACATATCCCAAATAAAGGTCCTACTACTCTATATTTTATTGGTTAAAAAAAAAGTGCAAAAAAATTTTTTGACAGAGTCTCCCTCTGTCACCCAGGCTGGAGTGCAGGGGTGTGATCTCGGTCCAATGCAACCTCCACCTCCTGGATTCAAGCGATTCCTCTGCCTCAGCCTCCTGAGTAGCTGGAATTACAGGCACGTGCCACCACACCCAGATGATTTCTTGTGGTGTTAGTAGACACAGGGTTTCACTGTGTTGGCCAGGATGGTCTCAATCTCCTGACCTCATGATCTGCCTGATTCAGCCTCCCAAAGTGCTGGGATTACAGCATAAGCCACCGTGTCTGACCAAAATTGTTTTTTTTATTTATTTATTTTGAGACTGGGGTCTCATTCTGTTGCCCAGGCTGAAGTCCCCAGTGTAAATATGGCTCACTGCAGCCTCGATCTCCCAGGCTCAAGCAATCCTCCTGCCTCAGCCTCCCGAGTACCCAGGCCTACAGGCACAGGCACCACACCCAGCTAATTTTTTTTTGTAGAGATTGGGTCTCACTATGTTGCCCAGGCTAGTCTCGAACTTCTGTTCTCAAGCAGTCCTCTTGCCTTGGTCTCCCAAAGTACTGGGATTACAGGCATGAGCCACCATGCCTGCCCCATTGCCCTTTTCCTAATTGGATTGTTCACTTTCTAACTGTTAGGTTTAGAAAAGTCTTTATATATTCCTGGTATATACATCATAAAATATTTTCTCCTAGTCAAGAAAATAATTTGACTTGTTTTTTTCATCCTTTTAATCTTTCATTGAAAAGAAGTGTTTGATTTTGATAAAAACCAACTTATCCACTTTTTTCTTTATGGATTATGATTTTTGTGTCTAAGAATTCTTCACCCAAGACTAGGTCACAATTTTATCCTATGCTCTCTTCTAAAAGATTTGTAGTTTCACATTTTACATTTATATCCATAATCCAATTTGAGGTGTTTTTTTCTTTTTCTTTTTTTTTGAGACAGAATCTTGTTCTGTTGCCTATGCTGGAGTGTAGTGGCACAATCTCAGCTCACTGCAACCTTCACTTCCCAAATTCAAGCAATTTTCCTGTCTCAGCCTCCTGAGTAGCTGGGATTACAGGTGCCTGTCACCACGCCTGGCTATATTTTTATATTTTTAGTAGAGACGGGGTTTCACCATGTTGGCCAGGTTGGTCTCGAGCTCTCGAGCTCAGGCAATCTGCCTGCCTTGGTTTCCCAAAGTACTGGAATTACAGGTGTGAGCCACCACACCCAGCTGAATTTGAGTTAATTTTTACAAAGTACAAGGTTTAGGTTGAGGTACATATTTTTCCCTGTTGATGATCAATTGTTTCTCTATCATTTGTTGAAAAGATCATACTTCCTCCACTAATTTACTTTCATATCTTTGTAAAAAAAAAAGAAAGAAAAAGGAAAAAGATCTGGGCCAGGTACCGTGGCTAACGCCTGTACTCCCAGCACTTTGGGAGGCCAAGACAGGAGGATCACTTAGGGTCAGGAGTTTGAAACCAGCTTGGACAACATAGCAAGACCCTGTCTCTGCAAGAAATTTTAAAAATTAGCTGGGCATGGTGGTGCATACTTGCAGTCCTAGCTACTCAGGAGGCTGAGACAGGAGAATCTCTTGAACCCAGGAAATTGAGGCCACAGTGAGCCAAGCCCATGCCACTACACTCCTGACCAACAGTGAGAGACCTCATCCCTTAAAAAAACACGTTCAGCTTCTTTCTTCAATTAAACTTCTATCGATTCTAAGATGCATACTTTGCATTTTAATGTCTTTGAAGTCAGATATCTTACAATTGTCATAGTCAAATTGGTACTGTTTTGTCATTTTTAGTTAAGGTACATAAAATAACAATGGATCTTTTTTTTTTTTTTTTTTGAGACGGAGTTTCGCTCTTGTTACCCAGGCTGGAGTGCAATGGCGCGATCTCAGCTCACCGCAACCTCCGCCTCCTGAGTTCAGGCAATTCTCCTGCCTCAGCCTCCTGAGTAGCTGGGATTACAGGCATGCGCCACCATGTCCAGCTAATTTTTTGTATTTTTAGTAGAGACGGGGTTTCACCATGTTGACCAGGATGGTCTCGATCTCTTGACCTTGTGATCCACCCGCCTCGGCCTCCCAAAGTGCTGGGATTACAGGCGTGAGCCACCACGCCCGGCCAAAAAAATGGATCTTTTAATTAGGGACATCTTAGGTTCAGTGAAACGTAGTAGGCTACATTGCTAAACCCAAATCACAATATAAGATGTCAGAAAGTGGATAGAAGAGTGACAAATGATTTTGTAGCATGGAGAATGGTAAAACCTAACTGTCTAGAGAAAAGATATTAATGAGAATCAGGATGATACACTGCAAAGAATCATGGAAAAACCCAGGAATTAGAGGCACCAGGTACTGCAGAAGTTGGGGGTTAGCATGAGGTTGAAAAAAAGAGGGTTTGATTAAAAGTGTATGTAAGAAGCAGAGAGATCCCCAACATTCTACTTCCACTCTATGTAACCGCACCACTACTCCTTCCCCACCCTCACAGAAGGTGGAAAGATTTGTTGGAGAATTATTTGAGCTGGAGTAATTCTGGACTTTTAATAACATGTAAGATGAAAGACGGGAATCAGGTCTCAACCTGGAGGCTTAAGTCTGAATACCGACAGAGAGATTGCATCCATCTTCCTTCCCCACCTAGCTGCCATATGGCCAGCAGCCCATTAATACTACTAAGCCAAAAGACTGGAAGATTCTCTTCTGGAGAGTTAGTAACCCCAGAAAATAGACCGACTGATACTGACATTTTTAAGTCCCCCAAAACCAAAGCATTTCACTATCAGATCAATCCCAGTGAAGTCCACCAACAGGTAAATAGCAACATACATAGAGAACTTCTAGTCATATTTTCAGTGTCTGTTTCTTAATTTGAATAGCCAAGATAGCCAAGAGACTCCAGGTATTTGAGGAAAACCTCTAATATGAAAAGTAGCTCCAAAACAATAAGGAATGCAGATGAAATGTGGAGCACAAGTAAACGAAAGGGAAGAAATAGTTTTAAAGGGAAGAGAGAAAAGTAAAGAAAAAAGAAAAAAAGTGTTATCACAACAAACGATATGGGTTTTCAAGTTTAAATGATCCATCACTGCAGGTCCCATCACTGCAGGACCCAACACTACAGGACAGTGACTAAGTAAATCACCCTAAAGTATTATGAAGTTTTAAAGCCCTGAGGCTACAAGAGGATCCTAAAAGCTTTCAGAGAGAGAGAGAGATAATATAAAGGATAGGAAACTAGAATAGCACCAGATGTCTTTAAAATATCATTGTAAGGCTGGGTGTGGTGGCTCATGCCTGTAATCCCAGCACTTTGGGAGGCCAAGCTGGGCGGATCACGATGTCAGGAATTCGAGACCAGCCTGACCAACATGGTGAAACCCCATCTGTACGAAAAATACAAAAATTAGCCAGTCATGGTGGCAGTCACCTGTAATCCGAGCTACTCAGGAGGCTGAGGCAGGAGAATCACTTGAACCAGGGAGCTGGAGGTTGCAGTGAGCTGAGACCACTCCATTGCACCCCAGCCTGGGTGACAGAGCAGAACTCCATTGCAAAAAAGAAAAAGAAAAATACCACTGTAAGCTACAAATACAAGCAGTTACAAATATATGGAGCAAAAAAAGGCCTCTACACTAAAAATAATAAAGTATTGCTGAAAATTTTAAGAAGACTTTAATAAATAGAATGATGTAACATGTTAGTGGATTGGAAAATTTAATTTTGTAAAGATGTCAATTCTTCCAAGTTAGTTTGTAAATTCAACACAGTCCCAATCAAAACCTAGCAGGTTTGTATGTGTGTGTGGAAATTAACAAGCTGATTTTAAATTTATATAGAAAGGCAAAAGGCCAAGAATAGTGAGGGCAAAATTGAAGAAGAACAAAGTTGGAGGATGTAGGCTACCAGATATCAAGTCCTATTATAAAGCTAAATCAATTAAGGCAGTGTGATATTGACACAAATATAGATACATTCATTACCTGATTTATGACAAAGTTCATGCTGTAGTGCAATAGGGGAAAGAATTTTCAATACATGGTTCTGGGTTGCATGGATAGCCATATAGAAAACAATACATATGTTGACACGTACCTGACATCATATACAAAATCAATTCCACATTGATTGAAATCTAAAATATGAAACATAATAGCTCACTATAGCCTAGCATTCCTGGGCCCAAACAATCCTCCTGCCTCAGCCTCCTGAATAGCTGTGACTACAGGCACATGCCACCATTTCCAGCTAATTTTTTAAAATGTATTTTTGATAGAGATGAGGTCTTGCTTTGTTGTCCCGGCTGTTCTTGAACTCCTGGCTTCAAACAATGCCCCTGCCTCATCCTCCCAAACTGCTGGAATTCTAGGTGTGAGCCACTGTGCCTGACCACACTAACACTTTTGAAAGAAAATATAAGATAAAATCTTTGTGACCTTGGAGCTAGCAACAATTTTTATAACACACACACAAAATGCTTGCCATCAAAGAAAAGTTAATTAAATGGACTATATTAAATTAAGCAGTTCTTTTTATCTAAAGACACCATTAGTAATAACCAACTCAAAAAGTGAGAAAAGATACTTAAAATGTATGTATCTGACAAATTCAGAAAAAAATTTTTAAAACTCCCAGAAATTAGTAATAGATAGGCTAACAGAAAGTGGACAAAAACTTGATCAGACACTTAGCAAAAAAAGATGTCAAAATGGCCAACAAAATATAGTAAAAGATGCTCAGCTTTTAGTCATTGGTTAAATGTAATTTTAAACTACAATGTGATAACACTGCACATCCACAGAATGATTACAATTTTAAAAGTTGGAAAATATCAAGTGTTGACAAGTATGTAGAGCAACCAGAATTCTCCTACACTGCTGATAGGAGAATTAACTATTAGAATAACTTTAAAAAGCTGTTTTTTGGTGGCCGTTTAAGAGAAATATATGCATACTTCGTGAACCAGCAATTCTGCTCCTAAGTATATACCTAACAGAAATGCATACATATGTTTACCATAAGCTATATATTATAATGACCATAGCAGCACCATCATAATAGCCCCAAAATGAAAACTACCCAAGTGCCTATCAAGAATAGAAAGGATACATAAATTGTGGTATATTCACATAGTGTAAAACTACACATAAATGAGAATGAGAATGAATGATCTAAAATTACATGCAACAATACAAATGAATCCCACAAATACACTGTTTAGCAAAAGAAGCCAGACATAAAAAATTAGATCCTGTATGGGTCTATTTATACAAAGACAAAAGGAGGAATAACAAATCTGTGGTGTTAGAATTCAGAATAGCACTTGCATAAGATTGTTCTTTGGGGATATTGGTAGTGTTCTTTTGTTTAATCTGGGTCCTGGATACACAATGTGTTTGGTTTATTAAAATTAATCTATACATAGGCCGGGTGCAGTGGCTCATGCCTGTAATCCCAGCACTTTGGGAGGCTAAGGTGGGCAGATCATGAAGTCAGAAGGTGGAAACCATCCTGTCTAACATGGTGAAACCCCGTCTCTACTAAAAATACAAAAAATTAGCCGGGCGTAGTGGCTCGTGCCTGTAGTCCCAGCTACTCAGGAGGCTGAGGCAGGAGAATCACTTTAACCTAGGAGGCGGAGGTTACAGTGAGCTGAGATCACGCCACTGCACTCCAGCCTGGGCAACTCCATCTCAAAAAAATAATAATAATAACCGATACACATATGGTAAGTGCACTTTTCTGAATGTATGCTATACTAAAATCAAAAGTAATGGAAAAAGGGAATGTCTTTAAATATCTGACATACACACAAAAAAGAATATGGTTTTCAGCCAGGCACAGTTGTGCACACCTGTACCTGTAGTCCCAGGTACTCAGGAGGCTGAGATGGGAGGATCACTTGAGCCCAGAAGTTTGAAACCAGCCTTGATGACATAGTTTTTTTTTTCTTTCTTTTCTTCTTTTTTGGAGACACTGTCTCACCCTGTCACCTAGGCTGGTGTGCAGTGGCCAGTAGCAGGATCACAGCTTACTGCAACCTCCGCCTCCTGGGCTCCAGCAATTCTCCTACCTCAGCCTCCTGAGTAGCTAGGACTACAGGCATTCTCCACCATGCTGAGCTAATTTTTGTATTTTTTTTGTAGAGATGGGGTTTCACCATGTCACCCAGGCTGATCTTGAACTCCTGGGCCTGAAGTGATCTGCCCACCTCAGCCTCCCAAGTTGCTGGAATTACAGCTGTGAACCACTGGCCTAACTGAATATGGTTTTCAAATTAGGATTCTATACCCAGACAAACTATCAATCAAACATTAGAGTTGAATAAAGACATTTTTCAGACACAGAAATCTCAAACATCTTACTTCTGATACCTGTTAAGGAAGTTACTAAGTGCTCTATTAAATTGAGAAACTAAATAAATAAAGGAAAAAATAGGATCTATGACTCAGGGATCCGGAGAGAGGAGGGAATGATTGGTATAATGAAGAAGGCAGGTCCCAGGACTTCAGCTATGTAGCAAGTCTAGAAAACAAACAGCTCAGATAATTGGGGGGTGGGGGTGGGGACAGGGAACAGGGCAGAGGAGGGAAACAGAATAGATATATTGTCTGATAAATTTCACCAAGTGGAGAGACCACTGTAGGTTGAGAAGATTTAGGCATTTAATAAAAAGACATAAGAAAGTAAATAAAATAAATCAACTAGAAATAAAAAACCAAGGGATTAGGGGAAGGAGGATGAATAGGCAGAGCAAAGAAGATTTTTAAGGCAGTGAAACTACTCTGTATGATTATGTAATGATGGATATAGGTCATTATACATTTTTTCAAACTCATAGAATGTATAACACCAGGAGTGAAACTTAATGTTAACTATGGACAACTGTAACAAATTTATCACTCTGGAGGGGGACATTAATAATGGGTGAGGCTGTGCATGCATGGGAACAGAGAGTATATGGGAAATCGCTTTTTTTTTTTTTTTTTTTGAGATGGAGTCTCACTCTGTCACCTAGGCTGGAGCACATTGGCACGATCTCAGCTCACTGCAACCTCCGCTTCCTGGGTTCAAGTGATTCTCCTGCCTCAGCCTCCCGAGTAGCTGGAATTACAGGCATGTGCCACCATGTCTGGCTAATCTTTGTATTTTTAGTAGAGACTGGGTTTCACCATGTTGGCCAGGCTGGTTGCGAACCCTTGACCTCAGGTCATCTGCCCACCTTGGCCTCCCAAAGTGTTAGGATTACAGATGTGAGCCACTGCGCCCAGCCTATACCTTCCTTTTAATTTTGCTGCAAACTTAAAACTGCCCTAAAAATAAAGTCTGTTTAAACAAAAAAGCAAGGGCTTGGGGTTTTGTTCAGGAAAAAAAACAGTTATACAAGAAAGAAAGAATAATCATACTACAGTACAATTGTACTATTACATAGTACAATATCCTCATAATCATAATTAGCACATTGACTATTGATTTAACAACAAAGAAGGTAAATGTATTGGGAGGATGGGGGCAGGGCATAAGAACACTATTAACTACCACAATAAGTCAATAGATGATGCCTTACTTTGATGAATCAAGAGACAGCAGGATAATTATGCAGAACTATGGAAGAAAATACCAAAAGAAACAGCTAAAAGTGTGGAAGTGGTTGCCTCTGAGGAAAAGGGCAACTTTTTCTCTTGGTATAAGTCTTTCACCATTATTTGATTTTTTAAATGTCCAGTTTAATTTAGATAAAAATTAAGTGAAAATTAAAAATAAAGAAATGGTTAAATCAAGACTTCTTTGGGACATGGGGTGGGATGAGCTACCATAGAAACGTTCCTTTTAGAATCCTATTTGAATATTTTAACTTTGTGCATTTAGAACTTTTCTAAGTAGTTTAGTCTGCTTCCTACCAAAGTAGGTTTAGTACCCAGTTTCCCAAACAAGGGAGTGATTTCTACCCCCAATCCACCTCTCCCATCCTACAGGGTCATTTGACAATGTTTGCAGACATTTCTGGCATCATCACTGGGGGAGAATGCAACTGGAATCTAGTGGGTACTGGTTGGGGATGCTCCTAAACATCCTACCAGGCACAGGACAGCCCCCAACAGCCAAGAATTATCTGGTCTTGAATGTCAACAGTGCTGAGACTGAGAAATTTGCTAGGTTTTGTCACAATATTGAAGGTTGTATTATGTTTGGTTATCAATACTATATAGTAATCAAATATAATAGAGACAAATCTTTAAGGTGAGTGTCATGCATAAGATATTTCTTTTCCTGTAGTCCCAGCTACTTGGGAGGCTGAGGCAGGAGAATTGCTTGAACCCAGGAGGCGGAGATTGCAGTGAGCTGAGATCACACCATTGTACTCCAGCCTGGGTAACAAGAGCGAAATTCCATCTCAAAAAAAAAAAAAAAAAGATTTATTTTCATTTTCAATATGAAATTTTGATTTCATATATATTTTTTTAAAGACAGGGTTTCACCATGTTAGTCAGGCTGGTCTTGAACTCCCAACCTCAGGTGATCCGCCTGCCTTGGCCTCCAAAGTGCTTGGATTACAGGCGTGAGCCACCGCGCCCAGCCTGATTTCATATTTTCATTTCAAATATGAAAACATATTTACTTTTCATTTTTATGGCCTATTTAAGCAATTTTCTTTTTAAAAGGACTAAATATATCACTTCATATTAAGACATTGAAATAAATGTTTAAAAACCATTTGGAGAAACGGGGTCTCACTACGTTACTCAGGCTGGTCTCAAACTCCTGGCCTCAGCCAGGTGTGGTGGCGTTGCACCTGTAGTCCAAACTACTTGGGAGGCTGAGGCAAGTGGATCACTCAAGTCCAGGAGTTCAAAGTCACAGTGAGCTATGATCATACCACTGCACTCCAGCCAGGATGACAGAGGGAGAGTCTCTTTCTAAACAAACAAACAAACAACAACATCAAACTCCTGGCCTCAAGAGATTATTCCACCATGGTCTCCCTAAGTGCCGGGATTACAGGTGTGAGCCACTGTGCCTGATCAGTACATTTTTTGAGGCAACTTTAAAACTTTTTGAAAACTTTCACTAGGTGTTTTTTCTTATTGCAGCTGAAATAAAGTTAAAACTCCTTTTTGAGGGAGAAATAGACTTTTTCAGTATTGTACTTGACTTTTCTTCCCTAGTGGTTTAACTGGGGTTTAAATCCCTTTCACTTTTTTCTTTAAATGAAAGCTTGGTTTTCTTTTTGGTTGTTTGAAATAGGTTTTTATAGTTTACAAATATAAGCAGCTGCCTTGCCTGTGGGACAGCTCCAGAGAGGCTCGTTACAGACTCACCAGTTGTCTTTTTTCGTCTGAAGATTGTCTTTTTTTCATCTGAAGAGAATCTTCTTTCAAAATTTTATCATAGGCTGGGTATGGTGGCTCATGCCTGTAACCTCAGCACTTGGGGATGGTGAAGTGGGAAGATCCCTTGAATCCAGGCATTCGAGACACTCCTGGGCAACATAATAAGACTCTGTCTCTACAAAAAAATTTAAAAATTAGCTGGTTATGTTGGCGTGCACCTGTACTTTCAGTTACTTCCTGGTGGTTTGAGGTGGGAGAATCACTTGAACCCAGGAGTTCCAGGCTGCAGTGAACTATAATTGTGCCACTGCATTCCAGCCTCGGCGACAGAGCGAGACCCCATGTCTCTAAAATATAAAAATTAAAAAATTACATCTAATTTCCGTTATGCCTTTACCTTCTGTATGTTTGGTGCACTGTTATCTGCAGGTTAGAATGCAATGCTCTATTTCTTCTCCACCTATCAGCTTCTGCGGAGTTGTCAATGGCTTACGAAATCCATCTGTGTTTGGGATTTGCTATTCTGATGTTTTCTCTCTTTTACTCACAACTAGGTGTCACTATTTCATTTGTCTTTTTCTTTTTCTTTTTCTTGATAAGCCTAGTCTTATCAGATACTGGACTAGGTGTCACTATTTCAATTCTCCTCTTTGCGGCACCCAAGCACATCTTAAAGTCATTCATAGTGAGCATCCTAAAAGAAATTAGAAAATTCTGAGCTGTTTCTGTTTGAGTCTTCACTTCCATGATCACCTTAAAATTAAATCTTATTCCCCACATTCTTTTGATTGTGATACTTACAGTTTATTCCAGGGCATAAATTTTTGTCAGGTACTTTAGGTATCACACATTTTTTATTATATTTTTTCCTATGCAAAACTTATCAATTAGGTTTGAGTATCCTTTCTGTTTATTTTGCTTGTTAATTCCTTTTTTCCTCATTCTTGTTGAAATTCATTGTTTCAAACTTTTCATGGTAACAAGATCACAGAGTGGTCACAAGCTCTGGACCCAGATTTCAGAGTCTGGATGTGAATTCTGGCTCTGCCACTGGCTAGCTGTGTGACCTTGTGTAAGCTACTTAACTTATCTAGGCCACAGGTATAAAATGAAGATAAAATAGATCTTAACTTTAGAGTTGTGAGGATTAAATTAGTTAACCTACTTATGCCTAGTGTTCCATTATTGGAACACTGGGCTTGTGGGAGTTATTTATATCCTACTGCTCAAGGTCATCACCAACGTCTGATTTTTTACACAAAATAATTTACAACTTAACCCATAAATGGGTTAATATGTATAAGGCATATAGAACAGTGTCTGGCATAATATATATAAATGCTAGTTATCATTATGGATTTTGTAGGTGGGTATGACCACACTGCCATCTTCCAACTTTTCCTACAGAACCAACTGACAAATGAACTGAGCAGTTGATATTGACCACAGCCCAGTAATCAACATGGAAACTAGATGTGAGAACCAGTTATATGTCTAACACTTCCAAATGAAGGTTGCTGTTTTCCCAAAGCATAAAAACTTCATTGAATCACTGTAATTAGATGAAATGGTAGAAATGTGTTTTGAGGTCTGGTAGAGTGTTCTAGACTAAGGATCTATGCAAAAACTATATATATATATATATATATATATATATATATATATATATACATACACACATAATACTAAAAGAGAAAAATTCAAATGACCCATAAGCACCTAAAACTATCTCCAACTTTTCTATTAATCAAAGTACGCACATTCAAACAATAATAATAAGACCAATTTCATATATTACATTAAATATAATAGAATGAAAAGTCTGCCAGGCATGATGGCGGGTGCCTATAATCCCAGCACTTTAGGAGGCCAAGGCAGGTGGATCACTTGAGGTCAGGAGTTTAAGACCAGCCTGGCCAACATAATGAAACCCTGTCTCCACTAAAAATAGAAAAAAAAAAAAAAATAGCCAGGCATGGTGGCAGGCACCTGTGATCCCAGCTATTTGGGAGGCTAAGGCAGGAGAATTGCTTGAACATGGAAGGTGGAGTTTGCAGTGAGCTGAGATTGCACCATAGCATTCCAGCCTGGGTGACAGAGCAAGACTCTGTCTCAAAAAAGAATAAAATAAAATGAAAAGGAGCAGGGCATTGTTCCACTTATAGTTTCAGCTACTCTGGAGACTGAAGTCGGAGGATCAACTGAACCCAGGAGTTCAAGGCTGCAGTAAGCCATGATAGTGCCACTGCATTCCAGCCT
>NW_016107410.1:6014564-6039554 GCF_001604975.1 Cebus imitator | reverse complement strand
TGAAAAGAAGGGAAAATAATAATAAAAAGTGATGCTAATAAGGGAGAAGATATGATGTAGCACACTCATTCACTGCTGCTAGATTATAGAGATAAACTACTTTTAAGGCAATGTGTATACAAAAAACCAACTGTTTCATAGTCTTTGGATCAATCATTCCATCTCTAGGGATCTACTCTAAAGAAATAATGCAAAATTGGGGTATTAGTTGCAAATATTTAATAGCACTATGCATAGTAATGAATTTAAAACGACCTACTAAACCTCATGGGACTTACATTGTAAGACTAATGGGGCTTATTAAAGTACTATTGGCCAGGCGCAATGGCTCACACCTGTAATTCCAGCACTTTGGGAGGCCAAGGCGGGTGGATCACAAAGTCAGGAGTTTGAGACCAGCCTGGCCAGCACGATGAAACCTCATCTCTACCAAAAATACAAAAATTAGCTGAGTGTGGTGGAGCATACCTATAGTCCCAGCTACTTGGGAGGCTGAGGCAGGAGAATCACTTGAACTCGGGAGGTGGAGGTTGCAGTGAGCTGAGATTACACCACTGCACTCCAGCCTGGGTGACAGAGCAAGACTCCATCTCAAAACAAAAATTTTTATTATGATCCTCAGATATTTGTTGAAGGAAATAAATTTTAAATTCCACTAAAATGACACTTACTTAGTAGATTACTTATGAATTTATGTTTAAGTGGAGAAGTCAGATAAAAAATTATATGATGCAACTATATTTTTAAATACTTAGGAGAAAGACAAATAAAATATGATTTCTATCTTAATAGTGTTTGCTTTTTGGTTGTCAGGTTATATTTTAAAATGTTGCTTTTCAGAAATATGTTTCTGTATTTTCATATGTTCTAAGAGGAGTAAATCCCCCTTTGTGATTTTTCTAGGAAGGAGGAGGAATTTGCCAGACAATGGTAGAATTTTTGAAATACAGAGAAATATAAGCAGTGAAATTGACAACAGCCTGGAGCAAAGTGAACTCATCTGCCATTGACAACCAGGATGGTCTGAAATTGGGCACCCAACTTTTGCCAGGAGATAGAAAATGTTTTAGAAAGTATTAACAAGGGTAGTAAGGAGTAGGGAGGAAGTGGGTTGGTTAATGGATACAAAAAAAATAGCTAGAAAGAATGAATAACCAACCCAATGATCGAACAAAAAGAAAAAAAAGGAAAAGAAAGAAAGAATGACACCTAGTATTTGATAGCACAACAGGGTGGCTATAGTCAGTAGTATTTAATTATACATTTAAAAATAACTAAAAGAGCTTAATTGACTCGTTTGTAACACAAAGGATAAATGCTTGATGTCAGGAATACCCCATTTACCTTGATGTAATTTTTACACATTGCATGCCTATTTTCAAAATGTTTCCTGTAACCCATAAATATATATACCTATGTACCCATAAAAGTTAAAAATTAAAAAACAATTTTTAAGTATGAACTGCTGAATAAAAGTAAGGTATAACAACTAAGTTATTACGATCGAATATCTAAAATATTTTTAATGATTGTACAAATGGAGGGCTTTACTTCTGTTTTTTGGTTTTTTTCGGTTTTTTTTTGAGACACGGTCTCACTCAGTTGCCCAGGCTGGAGTGCAATGGCACAATCACAGCTCACTGCAGCCTCAACCTCCTATGGCTCAAATGATCCTTGCACCTCAGCCTCCTGAGTAGCTAGGACTACAAGGCACGTGCCACCATGCCGGGCTAATTTTTGTATTTTTTTGTAGAGATGAGGTTTCACCATGTTGTCCAGGCTGGCCTCAAGCAATCCACCCATCTCGGCTTCCCAAAATGCTGGGATTACATGTGTGACCCACCAGGCCTGGCCAAGTTTTACTTTTATTTCCTTTTTCTTTTTTTCTTTTCTTTCTTTCTCTTTCTTCCTTTCCTGCCTTTCCTCTCTTTCTCTCTTTCTTTTGACAGGGTGTCACTCTGTCACCCAGGCTGGAATGCAGTGACATGATCCTAGGTCACCATAGCCTCGACCTCCCAGGTTCAAGCCATCCTTCTGCCTCGGCCCTCCAAGTGGCTGAGACAACAGGTGTGTGCCATCACGTCCCGCTAATTTTTTTTATTTTTAGTAGAGACAGGGTTTCTCCATGTTGCTCAGGCTGGTCTCGAACTCCTGAGTTCAAGTGACCCACCTGCCTCAGCCTCCCAAAGTGCTGGATTACAGGAGTTAGCCACTGTGCCTGGCCAATCTGTATTATTTGCTATGACAATTAACATGAACAAAGAGAGAAAAGCAAGAAACTTCCAAGTTCTCTTGGGAATTAATAAATGAGCTATCAGAGAATTTTTGTGACTTGTCACTTCTCTGACATTTCAGATGGCAGGCTTATGCATTTAGGGCAAAGACTTCTTATCCAACAGTCCCCTTAAATGGGTCATCCACCTAGATCATAGAAGCCAGACAGCTAATTGTAACATTAGGGTTGTGATGGGATGTATTAACTACTACTTGGGTCTTTCATGGTTCTCGAAATTTAAAAGCCCAAAATCATCAGCCATAACGTCTAATGAAGGAACCTATCATCAAAAACAATGAATTATACTAAGAAAACATTTCTTCTTTAAAATGTTTGGAGTACTTTTTGTAAATCAAGTTGGTTTTCAACTATAATGATTATTTTCTAGAGAGTAAAAAGGAAGTTTAAGAGGTTGTTCACCATGATTTAGATGAGAAAGCCGTCATAGGGAAGACTTTAATCAGCTTTGCTGCCTCCTTTCAGTCTAGGGTTATATCTGTAGCTTCCACAAGGGGCAGGGATTTCCATTCTCACCATTTGTAAATGATGCCCCAGGGAGGCATTATGGAAAAGATCACGTTCCTTTGGGGTTGTTCACTCTGACTGTGGCCGAAGGATTCTTTCCAGTCTCCCACCCAGATGGAATTTATGGCAGCTTAGCAGCCTGGGTGCTGAGATGATAAAGTATAAAATACTGAATTTCTATGTGCCGATGTGATTTCAGCTTTGCTCTTCATTTTTGATTATGCAGTTAATCACATCCACGACTGTCTAAGCCTAGTGCTCCAGGGGCAGATACTTTCCTATTATTTTAGTCCTAAATACTTTATCCAATTTAAAAGGAATCCATGGTGTGAATTTTCGCCCAGAAAAATCAACATTCACTCTGCCAACAAACTGGAACATCAAATAACTAATAACTGAGTTTTGAATTTTATGATATTGCAGGAGTTTGGCCAAGACAGTGACTGCAGTCATTCTACACTGGTTAGCGAACAAGACCCCAGTGATGGTAGACAGGACTGGCAACCCAGGACAGAAGGTATCGGGCTTCACTTCTTCATGTGTTTACAACATAATATTATCATATGGACATCCCTCCAATTTCAGAAGTGCTCATTGTAGAAGTTTGAACAACACACAATGGGGCCTATCAGAGGGTAGAGGGTGGGAGGAGGGAGAGGATCAGGAAAAATAACTAATGGGTACTAGGCTTAATACCTGGGTGATTAAATAATCTGTACAACAAACCCCATGACATACATTTACCTATGGAACAAACCTACATTTGTACCCCTAAGCTTAATTCCTGCTAGAAAAGTTAAAAAAAAAAAAAAGTTTGAAAACACAGAAAAAGCCCAAAGGAAAAGAAAAACCACTCATATAGACCTTTTGGTCTATATCTGAATCAGTGGGTCTAGGCAATTTGCCCTACCAGAAAAGGCAATGCTCTCTGGCTCTTTTATTCCACCTCACTCCAGCTCAGCCAAGCCATTCTCTGTCCCTTCCTTTTTGTCTGATAACGCCCGTTCCCCATTTCCTTCCTCTCAGAATCTTCCAGCAGCTCCAGTGATGGGTTTCCTTCCAGGGCCACACATGAATCCATCAGCTGTTGTCCCTTAGGGGAAGGTGGGGGAGTGAACAAGGCATGAAAGCCCCGCAAGTCTCGGTCTTTTACTTACAAAGTCATAAGTCTGGAATCTTCCAGAACACCACCCATTTTAAGCATGTTATCCTGTCACACCGGAAGTGCCCTTGCACTTAACAGACCACAAGGTATTTGCAGATTCTCGCCTCAGAACCCAGTTGCCAAGGCTATGCCATTTGTCCGTCTATTCACCCATAACCTTCTTAATGTAAACGTTTATTTGAACTGCCGCAATTTCTCCTGGGCAATTTTCTGGATTCCATTTCTAACATGCCAGGGAAGCCGCTCTCTTCTATGCGCATTTCTCAGCCCTTCGCAGCTCCCCGCCGGCTGCAGTTCTCCCCAGCAGCGTCTCCTCCGGGCGCTGGTGCGATGCTGCCCTCTCCTGGGCAACCGCCTGCCTTTCTCACGCCCACTGGGAATCTTCCCTCCCTAGTCTGAGGGCAGAGAGTAATTTAGTAACCGTTAAAATTATGAACACCATTGCCGGGTGCGGTGACTCACATCTGTAATCCCAGCACTTTGGGAGGCCAACGGGACCGGATCACCTGAGGTCGGGAGTTCGAGACCAGCCTGACCAACATGGAGAAACCCCGCCTGTGCTAAAAATACAAAAATTAGCTGGGCGTGGTGGTGCGCACCTGTAATCCCAGCTACTCGGAAGGCTGAGGCAGGAGAATCGCTTGAACCCGGGAGGCAGAGGTTGCAGTGAGCCAAGACACGCCATTGCACTCCAGCCTGCGCAACCAGAGTGAAACTTCGTCTCAAAAAAAAAAAAAAATTATAAACAGCATTAAGCCTGAAAGAGCTAACGAAAGAAACCCCCAAAACCCTTCAGAACGGTCCTTGCAGTCCTTTGTCATAGACTTCAAAGCCAAGCTCTCAGAAGACTAATGGTGTCCCAAGCGCCTTCCAGGAGTTTAAATATTTCATTTATTCTGCTCAATCTGGAGATAACTCAGCATTTGAGATGTGAGTCATTCTTTTAAACTTGATTTGCAATATTTTCAGTTTTTTGTTTTTTTGTTTTTTCTGACGGGGTTTCACTCTGGCCCCCCCGGCTGGAGTGCAATGGCGTGTTCTCGGCTCACGGAAACCTCTGCCTCCCGAGTTCAAGCAATTCTCCTGCCTCAGCCTCCCGAGAAGCTGGGATTACAGGCGCCCTCCACCACGCCTGGCTAATTTTTTTGTATTTTTAGTAGAGAGGGGGTTTCACCACGTTGGTCGGGCTGGCCTCTAACTCCTGACCTCAGGTGATCTGCCTGCCTCAGCCTCCCAAACTGGTGGGATTACAGGTAGAAGCCACCGTGCCCGGTCTACTTTCAGTTTTTATATGGGAGCCATAACACTTATGAGGCATCTCCACTAAGTTCTTTCAGTTTTAAGCTTTAAATAACTTGAGTTACAAATTTGGAAGAAGCAATTCTCTTCCTAATAAAATTTCATCTCACAGTTGATAGAGATTTCAGTTGAGCTAGCTACTCTTTCCAGTCACAAATTCTGAAATAAAAGTGCTGTGAATATTAGTATGCATTATATTCATTTTAAATATTGGTTTAAATATCTTTAAATGAGCCAGGTGCCGTGGCTCACTCTTGTCCCAGCACTTTGGGAGACCGAGGCAGGCAGATCACCTGAGGTCAGGAGTTCAAGACCAGCCTGACCAACATGGTAAAACCCTGTCTCTACTAAAAATACAAAATTAGCCGGGCATGGTGGCACACACCTGTCATCCCAGCTACACGGGGAATCGTTTGAACCCAGGAGGTGGAGGTTGCAGTGAGTCGAGATCACACCATTGCACTCCAGCCTGGGTGACAGAGTGAGACTGTGTCTCAAAAAAACAAATAAACAAACAAAAAACCCCACTATTTTCCCAACACATAACAGACATGAATCTTTTTTTCTAAATTTATTTTGATATTTTGAAACGTCTGACATATTTATGTGTATACAAGATCTTTACAATCTACCCCTCCTTCAGTGGTTATATTAAGAGATTGCCATATGTCTCAAAAGCAAACTGCTGCAATTTGAAACACAAATTTCCATAAGATTTGGAATGATCTTTCATAATTATCCTAATTATCAAACATGTCAGGATTACTACTTTCTCCCATACTCACATAAAGAAAAATATTTGTTTAAAATTAACAGACACAAATATTACAGATTAGAAGTTGAGCCTATAAATTCACATTTTTCATGAGTGAACAAGAGAACCTATTCCCTAAAATTAATGAGCTTAAAAAATTTTACTACAGTATACATTCATCAAGATTTGTAGTTGCAGGTATACGAGAATCTAGTCTTGGTTGGGTTTAAAAGAAAGGGAATTTTGAAAGGTATTAGGAAGTTCACATACCATTGAACAACCAGAGGAGAGGAACTTTCCTAGTCTACTCATGCTGCCAAAACAAAATACCATAGACTGAGGGGTCTTAAATAGCAGCCATTTATTTTCTCACAGTTCTTAAGAATGGGAAGTCCAAGATCAAGGTTCTAGTAGGGATGGGTTTCTGATAAGGCTGTCCTCCTGGTGGCAGATGGCTGCTCTGTTCCCATGTGGACTTTCCTCTGTGCACACACAGGCAGAACACTCTTCTTAGAAGGACACAAATCCAACTGGATCAAGGTCCTACCCTTAACACCTTCAAAAGAAACCTTTATTTCTTCCTTAGAGGTCCCATCTCCAAATAAGCCACACTTGGGAGTTAGGGCTTCAGCATACGAATTTGCGGCAGGGGACACAGACATTCAAAACATCCAGTCCAAAACAGGAAGGCTCCAGGTTGGACTGTCAGAAAGAATTCCCATAACTACATCTCAAAACTGGCTGCTACTGACCCTCAAATCATGCCACCTCTGCCATAACCAGAGAGCTGCTCCTATCATCAATGTATGAACCCCTTCGTGGCTGGGTGCGGTGGCTCATGCCTGTAATCCCAGCACTTTGGGAGTCCAAAGCGGGTGGATCACAAGGTCAGGAGTTCAAGACCAGCCTCGCCAGTATAGTGAAACCCAGTTTCTACTAAAAGTACAAAAATTAGCCAGGCATGGTGGCACATGCCTGTAATCCCAGTTGCTCAGTAGGCTGAGGCAGGAGACTCACTTGAACCTGGGAGGCAGAGGTTGCAATGAGCCGATATCACACCATTGCACTCCAGCCTGGGCAACTAGAGAGAAACTCCGTCTCAAAAAAATAGAAAAAGGAAAAGAGAAAAAAAAAAAGAATCCCCTCCCTCTGCTGATAATCACATCAGCACATCAGCAACACATAATGCCTGCACCTTATCTTTTTTCATGTAACTCACATGCATCAGTCTCTCAAGTAAGCTTTCTGAATCTAGCAGCACAGGAGGCTGGAAATTTTTTTTTTTTTAAGTCTGTTTGAGCTTCACAATTTAGGAAATCATCAAAACATGAAGATGGCATCAAAATATTTTGAACCTCCATGCTCACATTCTAGACAGATACGAACATCCATCTAAACAGAACAAGGACCCTATTAATATATACACCTATCCTGTACCCACGAAAATTTAACAAATAAAATAAAATAAGGAGAATAGGAAAGTAAGGCTTTTCTGGAGAAAATAATTTTTCTTTATTGAAATCAGTTATTTATTTTAATAATGGCTTTGACACTAACAACAAATTAATGATCATTTTCTGACTGGTTACAAATGTCATTTTCAACTCTTCTGTAAAGAAAATATATTTGTGGCTATGATAAAATGCTGCCTTTTAATTTCTCTCTATGGTAATATTTTCTGATCAGGTTAATTTACACTCAGTATGTGAAAAGTGCACTCAGCTAAGAGCAAGTGTTTTGTTTTCACCTGTGATAACACATCCTCTTCCCTGGCCTACTGGACAGCTTGAGAGGCCTTATCCACAGCTCCCTCAGCAACTCACAGTATTCAAGAGACAGAACAAAGAGAACATTTGTAGGCTTCTAGAGGATTTCAGAATCAGTACATGCTGTAATCTTTTTTTTTTTTTTTCCATTTTGGACTAACAATTAGGATGGTGGCTATTTGCTCTTAACAATATCTAAAGAGGCAGGTATTTTTTTACATGTGCTTATTACAGCTTTGTTCCTTGGTTTGAAAAAAAAGTCAGCTGAGGAAAAGACTTTTAAACACATTAAGTTTGTTCAAAAACATTCTGGGTTTATTAATTCTTAACAACTGCAAAGGTACAGTTGTTCTTAGATATGGTTTATGTAAATACACTCAGTTTTCTAACTTCCGCAGCAAAGAACTAAATGCATCTAGTCTTCGTGCCAGAACATTCTTTTCGCTGACAGTTTAGTTATTAGGAATGTATGCTGTATGTTTTTCTCACTCTGACATATCAGCTAGGTTTTTGCACTCAAGGATGACTACAAAAATGTTATGAAAGATATCTATCTTCCTTTCAAGTAGGAGAATGACCTTGAGCATGTCATGGGAACTCATTGCTCAGTTTTTCATCTCTAAAATGAAAGGCTTGGATTAGATGACCTGTAAGTTTCTTCCAGGTCAATAATTCTAAGTCTCTCATTTTGTGCTACATAGTGTGGTGACAGGCTCTTTGAAAACTTAAAAAACAAGGGACTATTCCAAGAAAATTTCATTTTTAGACAAGTGTTCTTTGCTATTGTATAGTATTAGAAAACATGCAATCAAGTTGTCTTATTTGAGAAACATTAAGAAAACCAAAGCTAGCTACAGTTTTGTGGTAGCAGAAAATATAATATTTGATGACAATGATAGTAAACACTATTATCATTTACCTGATTGTAAACAAAACTTTTCCTTTTGGAATTTTTTACTGTTTTTTTTAATGCACTCATCTCATTAAATGGCACGAATATAAAAACTGAACAATAAAAACGCTCTCACTATGGTAGTTCCCTTGTATCACACAAATATATCCAAAGTCCTTTAAAATAATAAAAATCTACTAATTTAGATAATCGTGATAGATATTAAGCAACTTCCCCAAGGTCACCGAGGAAGTGGCAGAGAAGGGATGTCTGATTCACACCCTAACCTTATCGTCCCTGCGATCCTCCTTCCCTGGCATTTAGTTAGTGGAGCTCAGACAGCCATTGCTTCTCCAGGCACATACAGATTGAGTGAATAAATGGCTCTGACAGATAAATGGATAGAAATGAATACCGGGACAAGCATTGTGTCCTCCTGGAATGACAAGCCTCTCTGCTCCCACAACACCACTTGCTTCTATCGCAGTGCAATCACTGCGTTCTTTATTTTCTCATCAGCTCTACTGGGGCTTCAGCTGCATCTTGTTTATTTCTGTGTTTTCAGCACAAAGTGCTGGGCTTGGCATATGCTTAATAAAAGTTTGTTGAATGGAAAAAAGGAATGAATGAACACACCTTAAAGAACAGGCAGTATTAGAGTACTTCTCACTAGTTTTTTACATACATTTGCTTAACATGTTATGTTGTGAGCAAACGTCTATTCTACAAGTTGGAACTTTCTGTCTTAAGGGTTATTCTGGGAATTATTTCATGGAATAAGACAGGAGATGACCAAAATTACAAATACGAGCAGACTTCTTTGGAGTTACATAAATTATCACATTTAATCCTCCCAGTAGTGCTGTGAGATAGGTGTCATTACACTTTATAGAAGGTGGCCCTGTCTTCTCCATCCTGGGGACAATATAGTTCATTATAAAACTTTATTTTACATCTCTAAAATATTATTAAATGGTTTTTTTGCTCTTTAAGCAAGCATTTATTTAGGATCTATCATATCCTGAACAGGAAAGATACAAAGATGACTAAACCTCAGCCTCTGGTTACCGTCATTTTGTAATCATTAATAAGAAGTTAGCCAAATAAAGTATGTCTCCCGCTTTCCGCTAGAATTCATTACTTTCTTCCTTCTACTACTGTCATATGTTTCTGTAGGTGTTGAGACCACTGTGACTTTTCCAGGAGATGTCAGTCCTCCCCAAGAAATGAGCCAAGAAGACTTAAAAGAAAACAAGTAAGGAATATTCTTTGAAGTCAGATTTGAAATGAAGTATGAAGCAATGATACTCATGTGGCAACCTAAATTATTAGTAATTCAATCTATAATAATGCTTAAAAGTAGAGGTCACAATAAATAGTATGTGGCAGAGGCCAGATCATAAACACTTTGGCTGTGTGGGCCATAGGGTTTCTGTTTCAATGATTCAACTCAGCAACTGTCATTTGAATGCAGCCACAGACTAGATATAAACAAATGAGTGTGACTGTGATTCAATTAAAGCTATAGAAAAAAGGCTGAAGGCCAGATTTGGCCCCCAGGCAGTAGTTTGCTGACCCTGCTGTAAGGCAGAGTTACTTAGAATGTGGTTCTGTGATCCTGTTACCAGTTCAGGATAAGGTCAGCACAGGCTGTAAGGATGACTATTTAAAAAGTTGCAGAGCAATTTGGCAAATAACTTATGTTCACTGAACGGGTAGTGAAAAAAAATGAGCCTTAATTTCTTCATGTCTTTTACTTTTCTTCCGTTTTTATGGCAGTTCACTTATATTTTACAAACATATCCATTCACAATGATTGGAGAGTTTCAATGCTGGTTCTTCATCAAAGACAGTTTGAGACGCACTGGGCTAGTCAGTGCCTGTGGAGATAAAAGGGTGTGTCCCCCATGGCTGCCCTTGGTCTCTGATTTCTCTGCGCAAGGAAGTGGCATTTGGGAAAACGAGAATGGGCTGAAACTTCATCCTTTCAGGCGATGGTACAGAGGGTTGAGAGGCTGGGAGGAGTTAGGGGTGGAGATGTCCTACTCTTTCAGGATGCAGCCTTTCCATTCAGCAGCATCATTTGGAAACAGTTCTTCAAACTTTCTAGTGATGTCAGGCTGGACTGAGGACTGGAGATTCAGAAAACGTGGCAACTGAGTTTTAAATCAAGCATTTCCCTCCCCCTTTAGTCAGATAACCCCATTTAGTCAAGAATGGGCACAAGCACATGCAGTTTCTCATCCAAATGAAATCGAGACGGTGGACCCCAGGACAAAGACGCTGACCATGCGGCCCTTACTTCTGCACAAAGAGGAGCTCTGCGATGTGAACTTGGGCTTTTTGCCACTAAGATCTTATTTAGAACCAAACATTTCCAAGTCTGTAACCAGAAAAGATGCTCCTTATTTTCTGAAGGAGCAGCAAAGAAAATCTGAAGGTAAGTTGAACATTGAATTCCACAATGAGTGCTTTGGGCCAACAAATACTTATGTATTGTTCTAAATGCTGGCGATATAGCAGTAAACATGTCAGACAGTATAACCCCAGCCCTTGTGTAATTTACATTCCTGGGGACCATGGCGTGCAGGACAGACAATAAACTAGTCAACAAGTAAAATGAAGGATGGCATAACGTTCCACCAGAAAGAAAACTATATGTGCAAGTGTTTACATATTTGTTCAAGGAATGGAAGGCAAATATTTTGAGAATATCTTGTTTAGATTATTTCATTGCTTATTTCCTTAAACATTTCAGACACTATTATTTTATAAACTATATTTGATAATTTCAATATCAATATCCTACTGATTCGCACTGCTGTTGTACTATGGCACTCTTTTCCTTGAGTGATTGAAAATCTTCATTGTGAGCTTATATTTTGTTTATCTGTGGGAATCTTGGGGGCCCACGCTGTGGATGCTTTTGGCCAGAAGTATTGAGTTTACTTCTACCGGGTCCCAGGGTCATTATGGACCTGAGTCTACTTTAGCCTTATTCCTGGATCCCCAAGTTAATGTGCAAGTCTAAGAGCCAACATCCAACTATATTGAGCTCAAAACTCATTTGCTAGATAGCAGCACTGATGCCAGCATTTCCCCTTAAGGCAATATTGTCTTTGGTATTTGCTTACCACTGTCCTCAACCAACCAGCCTAAACCACCAGGAACAAACTTATAGTTCAACAAGTTGCATTCATTGATTTATCACAATGAGTGAGACTGCCTGCCAGCGGAACTGTGAGGCATCTTACCAAAGGAAAAAAACAGAATAATTATTATGGGATTTTAAGGGAAGGGTACATTGTAAGTGAAATTTAAATGAATCAGTGCTTAAATTTTTTTTAAACTTTATCATGCTAAAATGCGTGTAACATAAAATTGACCATTTTAACCATTTTCACGTGCACAGTTCAGTGGCATTAAGTACATTCACATTGTTGTGTAACTATGACTACTATTCATCCCCAGAACGTTTTCTTCTTGCAACACTGAAACTCTGTGCCCACGAAACAGCAACTCTCTATTTCCCACTCCCCCAAAGCCTCTGGCAACCACTATTCTATTTTCTAACTCAATGTAAATTTGACCATTCTAGGTCATTTATATAAATGGAATCATGCAACATTTGTCCTGGGTCTGGTTTGTTTCATTTGGTATAATGTTGAAGCAGTGTTTTAATGGGCTGATGGAAAAGAGTTAATATGAAATCTGGACTGAGAAGTGGACCTAGACTCTTGTTCCTTGAAATCTACAAAGTTAGCTCCCAAATCTCAATAGTTTTGTTTTTTTTTTTTAAGATAGAGTCTGGCTGTGTTGCCCAGGCTGGAGTGCAATGGCATGACCTCAGCACACTGCAACCTCTGCCTCCTGGGCTCAAGCGATCCTCCCACCTCAGCCTCTTGGGTAGCTGGGACTACAGATGCATGCCACCACGCCTGCACCATGTTGGCCAGGCTGGTATCGAACTCCTGGGCTAAAGTGATCTTCCCACGTTGGCCTCCCAAAGTACTGGGATTACAGGCATGAGCCACTGTGTTCAACTTCAACAGCCTCTTTCAGCCTCATATCTTGCCACTCTGCCTCAGCAGTATGATAAACTTTAGCACACTAAATGCCCTCTATTCCCTAAACATGCTTGTGAATATTTGCACATACTGTTCTTTCTGCTGGAGTCATTCTTTGGGTTTTGTCTTAGAAACCACTTCCTCTGGAAAGTATTCCTGAACTTCCTCAGACTGGATGCGTTGGCATTTCTTTGTTCCCCCATAGGATCCTGACCTTACATACAACATAGCACTAATCATGCATAATTGTCACTATTTGTTTACGTGCTCATCTTCACCAGATTACAAACGCAAGAATCATTGAACCTCCTGGCATCTTACCTGGCACATAACCATTATAAATGCACTTTGAATTAATAATAACGATAATCAGGTTAAGGGCAGCATGTTGGGAGGCTGAGGCAGGTGGATCACTTCAAGTCTCAAAAAGAAAGAAAGAGAGCGAGAGCAAGAGCAAGAGAGAGAGAGAGAAAGAAAGAAGAAAGAAAGAAAGAAGACAAAAAAGAAAAAAAGAGAAAGAGAAAGAAAAAGAAAGAAGGAAAGAAAGAAAGGGAAAGAAAGAAAGAGAGAGAGAGAAAGAGAGAGAGAGAGAAAGAAAGAAAAGAAAGAAAGAAAGAGAAAGAAAGAAAGAAAGAAAGAAAGAAAGAAAGAAAGAAAGAAAGAAAGAAAGAAAGAAAGAAGAAAGAGTACTGGCTGTGAACAGTTGCACACCTGTAACCCCAGCACTTTGGGAAGCCGAGGCAGTAGCACTGCTTGAGGCCAGGAGTTCGAGACCAGCCTGGGCAACATAGTCACACTCTTCTTCTAAAGAAACTTACATATATAAAAATATTTTTTTAATTTATATTTTTTATTTTTATAAATTGAGATGGGGTTTCTCCATGTTGGCCAGGCTGGTCTCGAACTCCTGACCTCAGGTGATCCGCCCACCTTGGCCTCCCAAATGCTGGGATTACAGGCATGAGCCACTGTGCCTGGCCAAAAACAAATTTTAAAAATTAGGTGGCTGTGGTGCTGCTCACCTATAGGCTGAGCTACTCAGGAGTCTGAGGTGGGAGGATTGCTTAATCCCAGGAGGCCGAGGCTGCACTGGATGATGACTAGGTTACTGCATTCCAGCCTGGGTGATAGAGCGAACCTCATCTCTAAAAAAAAAAAGTACAAATAATGTGACTGTTTCTTCTAGTGTGAACTTGCATATTGCTAAATATCATGTTTAGAGTGATATTTACTGATTGTTCAGCTTGGGCTTTATCTATCAAGAGTTAATGCTTTTACTTGTCTTACACACATGCAATGGCCAATTTTCCCAATCTTTGTGTCTATTTTTTCAAATCAATATCCAACATCTCCGTTATTATGACTAGGTAAAATATCTGCAGCTGAGCTCCTTAGTGTGTTGATTACATTTCCCTTCCTTTTAGACATTGTATTTATCTCAGCGTTAGTAATAACCACTTCATTTCTTCATTTGCTTACTTTTTGTATATCTGTCACTAATTCATTCCATCCTGTGTATTGCGCCTGTAAAACAAATCTCAGTATAGGTGATTAGGTCTCAGGCAATCTGCTGGTTCTGTTTGTTTTGGAGACATTGCTCCTGGACCCTCCTGCCCTCCAGTTTTACTCCACGCCACCTGCTCTCTGGATCTACTGCCCAGCCGCCCATCTGAGATTCCCTTCATGTCCTCCTGGGAATTCCCTTGCCTCCTTGCTGTGTTGAATCCCTGTGTACTAGATATGTGGCTTCTTAATCTTCCTTGCCTTACCATTTTTTTTTTTTTTTTTTTAGACAGAGTCTGACTCTGTCACCCAGGCTGGAGTGCAGCAGCACGATCTCAGCTCACTGCAACCTCCATCTTCTGGACTGAAGCCATTCCTCTTCAGCCTCCTGAGTAGCTGGGACTACAGGCATGCGCCACCAGGCCCAGCGACTTAAAATAATTTTTTTTTTGTAGCAATGGGGTCTTACTATATTGCTCAGGCTGTTCTTGAACTCCTGGGCTCAAGTGACCCACCCACCATGGCCTTCCAAAGTGTTGGGATTACAGGCTTTAAGCACGTTGCTTGCCATCCTTGCTTTACTTAATCCTCATTTGCTAGTGCACATTTCCCAGCAGCTTCTTGAGAAAGGGTACGTGGAGAATATGAATGACAGAGGTGGGTTTTTTTGTTTTGTTTGTTTGGTTTTTGTCTCTAATTCTTCTGAGCTTTTTTCTTTCTTTCAGTTTGATCTGTTCTCTTTATTTTCATATTGGAGCATTTCCTCGCATATCAGTTGAATCTTGTCTATTTGTATCTACAAGGGTGTCACTAAAAAGTGCTGTATGTTTCAGTGAGCTTGTTGAATGAATGGGCCTCAAAGGAGTTGAATAGGTGGAGACCTGGACGATTGGTAGAAGGATTCCCAAGTGTCAGCTTGTGTAGATCAATGGATCTTTTCTCTCTGCTAGTTTTCCCCAGAGAGATAATCCAAGCGTCTGTCTGCAGGTTATGAGACTAGAGGCAACGTTCTTGGCACTGAATGGGGTTCATATTTCAGTGTGTAGACTTTTCCTTAATCCTCATGTTTTCACTCCAGCACCCCATTTCTGCTCTCAGCCGTACCCAGCTCCTTAGTATCTTTGTTTCAAGCCCTCCAGGGAGTAAACTTCCAGCCATCTGCCAGGAAAGAAGAGTAACTCCTCCTAGTGGACAGGGCAGGGAATCTGGCACTTAATTCAGCACAGACTACTGAGCATCCTCTCATTTCAGGTTTGCCTGCATCCCTATCTTCAGAGGTATCTTCAGTCCATGTTCCTTTCCGAGATTCTTATTTCTGGTTGGGCTCTCCCCTTGCAAGCATTGAGCAGAACAGAGAAAGCTGACAACTCAATCAGTTATTATTTGTCCATATAGTTTTCTCTGTCCAAAATGTTGCTGATATTGCTCATCTGCTGTTTTATCATCTGGGTGTTTTTATTTTTTGTCCTTATTTACATGTTTTAAAATTCCTCTACGGTCATTTTGGAGACAAGCATGTACATTCAATCTGACATTTTAAATTGGAACTCTGTACATATTTCATTTTATTTTATTTACTTTTTTGGAGATAGGTCTCGCTCTATTTCCCATGCAGGAGCACTGTGGTGCAAACATGGCTCACTGCAGCCTCAATATCCCAGGCTCACGTGATCCTCCCACCACAGCCTCCTGAGTAGCTCGAGAGTACAGGTGTGTGCCATCATACCTGGCTAATTTTAACATTTTTTATAGAGATGGGGTCTCGCTATGTGGTCTCAACACATTTTAAAAAGGCTTTGACACATGTTATCAAATTACCTACCAGAAATATCTTGCCTCTACATTCCCACCAGAAGTCTTTACCCCACATGATTCCTGACCAGTACTGGATAATATCTAACAAAATCTTTACAAGAATATTTGAAAGGGATTTTTTAAAAAATTCAGGATGTTATCCATATGTACCCAACTATAAATTATATTCAACTGTATTTCTGGATTAACTTCTATCATCTTTTCAACAGAAAACCTCAACCTCTAGAATGCAACCTCTGGGAGCAAAGAGCAAAGATTTCTCTTTGCCACTCACAACTATAAATTGCCGTCTTCTGCGACAGTATGGGCCACTCAGTAGGCACTCAGTAAATAATTATTGAGTAAATGCATTGGGAATGAAGGGGGGCATGTCACTGCCAGCTGTAGTCAAGGGGAATGCCTGTGACCACTCCTGTTGAGGTCCTCCTCTTAGGTGACTTGTTTTTCACCTGGGATCGGCTTTTCTACTGTGTTAAATCTTAGAGAAGTCTTGTTCTCTGTGTGTGAAACTTCAGAATGACAGCCTGTGGGTGAAACGGACCTACAGACATTTGTTTGACCCTCACAACACTGAAAAACAAGGCAGGGGAGGCCAGGCCTAGTGGCTCACACCTGGAATCCCAGCACTTTGGGAAGCCAAAGCAAGAGAATTGTTTGAGCCAAGGAGCTTGAGACCAGCCTAGGCAATATAGTAAGACCCTGTCTATATGGAAGATGAGAAACATAAAAATTTTAAATAAATAAATAAGCAAGGGTGGGGGAAGGAGATTTCACATAAAATCTACAGCTCTCTGGCTTCTCTTGGAGGATCTAGCAGTGCTGGATTATCCATCTAGATTGGATAACATCACCGAGAGCTGGGTAGTAATGCCCCTTTAGTTGGGGCATGTGATCTCAATCTACGGCTGTGCGTTGCTATCCCACTGCATTTAGTTCTCTGACCTGTTCTGACCCTGGAGACACGGGAGCTTTTGGCTTCAGCTTTAGAAAGTCCAAACTATGCAGAAGTGGTGGTGCGTGGGGTTTTGGGGACCATTCTGACTTTTTGGTAAGAAGAAAACAAATTCTAGGTTTTACACTACTTAGTAAGTCCCAGCTCATTACCTCGGTGAGACTTCCCCACACTCCCTTTCAGAGTTTATGGTGGATCTAGTTTAAACAACTGTCGGGAGACACTTACAGAAGAATATTTTCACATTTCTGCACAGTCCAGGCTTTCTAAGCAAAAAACACTAGGAAACTAGGTTAAAAGATGCTTGAACGGCAAAAACGCCTCAAAAGTTAGTGTATTGCTCCAGAGAGATTTGGAGCCTGATTTCCCCAAAAGCTGTTTGCTTACATTCCAGGGTAATAAAACATAAAGGCACCTTTCTCCTGGAAGCATTTGCTTACAATTCATAGTAAAGTTGTCTCTTTCTCTGGAGGGAAAGACGGGCTAAAGTGCCACTTACCCAATACACGCCCTGAGCCTCACCAGTCCGGGGCTCCCTCCTGGGACGCAGCTCAACCACCAGTGCAGGCAAACACCCGGCTCCGCCCACCTGTGCAGGCAAACACCCGGCTCCGCCCACCTGTGCAGGCAAACACCCGGCTCTCATCACGCTGCCCTGTGAGGAACCCGGATGTGGGGAACTGGTGTTACAATGCTCCGCGAGCGATAAATAATCTGCTCTCTGGTCCAGAGATCTCAGGTGTTGTCAGAATAGCGACATAAATGTAAAAGCACAGCCCTGTGAGTAGCAGTAGCCTGACATTTTGTGTCGTCATTTCACCTCTGTGTGAATCCCACAAGGGAAACCTCTAATTTCTACAACTTTTCCTCAGACCCCTTAGCATCGGTATTACTTACTCCATTCCCCAGACTCTAGCTTGAGACTGTTTTTTCTTTACTGCTAAGAATATCTAGGTTTTTTTTTTTCTTGTTGTAGAGTTTTCGACCTCTGATATGAAGTACAGTGGCCGAAGCATTGAGGTAAGATTAGTGCTAGCATTTTTGACTTGAGAACTAAAACCAAAAAACTCTTTTAACTAATTTAGAACCAAATCCTCAGCAATGACAGTTGACCCTTCAACAATGTAGAGGGTAGGGTCACTGATTTCCCCAACACAGTAAAAAATCCATGTATATCCTTTGATTTCCCCAGACCTTAACTACTAATAGCCTACTGGTTTTTTTTTTTTGTTTGGTTTTGTTTTTTTAGAGACAGGGTCTCACTGTGTTGGCCACGTTGGTCTTGAACTCCTGGCCTCAAGCAATACCCTCCCCCGCAGCCTCCCGTAGTGCTAGGGTTACACAGGTGTGAGCCACTGCACTTGGCTGTAATAGCCTACTGTTGACTAGAGCCTTACTGATAAACAGTTGATTAACACACATTTTGTGTGTTACATGTATTCTACGCTGTATTCTTACAATAAAGCTAAAGAAAATAAAATGTTACTAAGAAAATCATAAGGAAGAGAAAATATGTTTACTCTTCATTAGGAAAGTAGATCACCATAAAGGTCTTCATCCTCATTGCCTTCATGTTGAATAGGCTAAGGAGGAGGCGGAAGAGGAGGGCTTGGTCTTGCTGTCACGGAGGTAGCAGAGAAGGAAGAAAATCCACTATAAGTAGACCTGCACAGTTCAAACCTGTGTTGTTCAAGGGTCAACTGTATTTCCTGGAAAAACAACGACTCACATATAGTTCCTAGAGTAGCAGACCATTCCTGGGAAAATTATGCCTTGCTATGTGCAGTCTTTTTGTGGAGCGTTTCCTTTCTCTGTGTAATGAGCTGAGTAGCTCCCTTAGACATTCTGTTTTCTTGAGATGAATCTCACTCTGTCCCTCAGGCTGGCGCAATCTCGGCCCAGTGCAACCTCTACCTCCTGGGTTCAAATATTTCTTCTGCCTTAGCCTCCTGAGTAGCTGGGATTACAGGCATCTGTCACCACACCCAGCTAATTTTTGTAATTTTAGTAGAGATGGGGTTTTTCACCATGTTGGTCAGGCTGGTCTCGATCTCCTGACCTGAAGTGATCTGCCTGCCTTGGCCTCCCAAAGTGCTGGGATTATAGGCATGAGCCACCACGCCTGGCCAGACGTATTTTAATTTATCTTCTTTTAACCTGTCTAGAAATTAGGCAATTCTTTTTTCCCCCAGTGGTGGAAAGATTTTCCTAGTTGTCTAATTTTTCAGTTTTTGGAAAGATACTTGCAGTTCTTAGTTTTTCAACTATCTGACCCTTCTTTACCCTATAAGCCTTTGAGAAATACTTACGCATAGGTAGTGCTTAGCATTGTAAAAAGGAGTTTATTGACATAAAAAAATGTAATGCCCATTACTAGGCAGATGGTTAAGCTCTGGGCGAATGTGCCTTTATTTCCTAAGTCATTTTCGATAAATGAGAAAAATCATCTAGACAGTATAATTGGGGCCTACACTGCATCTCATCTACTTTTAATGCCTAAGTTTCTAGAGTCAGGTTCCATTTTCTTCCTTCTTATACATAGGTGGCAATAGAATGAAAATTAAACACATATTTCTCAATTACTACCCATGACCCATGCTTGTAAATATTGTTATATAAAGAGGTATTGAATCTGTATACACAGGAAAAGACCACAGTGAAACGAGGCATAGCGTTAAGGAGTTTGTAGCTTATTGCCCACAAAGCTTAATATTATACATTGGGTTACGCTGACCTCTAGAGGATAATAAAAACTAGCTTAGTTTGAAAATAAAGGGCAAAGGAGAAAAAAAGGAAAGCTATCCATTTTCCTTTCTTCCACAAAAATGAAATTTTGTGAATTTCATTCAAAAATAATTTAGCAAAATAATGGTGAATAGTTGTGTTTCAGATACTAATTCTGAGTTAGTCAATAACTGACCATTGTTGAGGTATTTTAACAGCAATTTTAAACTGTTCTCAGTGGGATTTCAAAGATTTTAAATCAATTCTATGAAAAGTAAAAAGAAGAGAAATAAAATGTTTCTTATCTTAAATTTTTAACATTGACATTATAGGGCCTTCATTTAAAAATATATAACCATGGATCCGGCCAAAAAAAAAATTATATATATATATATATATGTATACATATATAATCATGAATCTTTACATCTATAATAATCCTGGTTTTAAAACGTGTTGTTTTAAACTGTTTCTAAAAAAATATTGGGAATGAGGTTTTAGTTTCAAAAACTGTGATCTGTCCAGTCATAGTGGCTCATGCCTGTAATTCCAGCATTTTGGGAGGCAGAGTGGGAGGATTGCTTGAGGCCAGGAGTTTGAGACCAGCCTGGGCAACATAGAGAGATCTCATCTCTATTAAAATTAAAAAATTAGTCAGGTATAGTGGCACACACCTGTAGTTCCAGCTACTCGGGAAGCTGAGGTGGGAGGATCGCTTGAGCCCAGGAGGTCAAGGCTGCAGTGAGCTGTGATTACACCAATGCACTCCAGCCTGGAAGACAGAGCAAGACCTTGTCTCAAAAAGGAAAAAAAAAAAAAAAGAATTGTGATCCCCAGGATAGCTTTGTATGTTAAAAGCCTTCCTTAAGGGGATATTATAATCTCTCTAGACTACTTTAAACCAGTTAACATGATATTTATATCTGTTTCTGCATTCATAGCTTTTTCTCTCTTTCCTTTTAGCTCCCTCTGCCACCACTGTCACTCTTGCCTACGCGATCTGGTGTCCTTACTATCCCCCAAAACCACAGGTTTCCAAAAGAGAAAGAAAGAAACATTCCAAGCCTCACATCTTTTGTGCCTAAACTCTCAGAGTCTGTTTGTCAATCTGATGACCTTAGCCCATCAAACAAGCCTCCAGGAGCCCTAGTTAAGCTGTTAATGGATCCGACTCTCAGGTCTTCAGGTGGTTTCATTTGGTCAAGAAATATGTGCTCTTTTCCGAAGGCTAACCATCACAGACAATGCCTGGAGATGGAGGAGAACCGGAAATCCAAGGAAATAGGAGAATGTAATAAAATCGAAATCACCCACTTTGAAAAAGGGCAGTCTTTGGTGTCTTTTGAGAATTTGAAGGAAGGCAACATTCCTGAAGATAGGGAAGAGGATATCAACTTCCATGGTCGTAAAATGAGAAAAGCTGAAGAATACGACTCTCAATATCTTTCATCAAGAAAGAATGAGAGTTCAGTAGCCAAAAACTATGAACAAGATCCAGAAATAGTATGTACCATTCCAAGCAAGTTCCAAGAAGCCCAGAATTCAGAAATAGCTCCAAGCCAGGATGAAGCGATGAGAAATAATAAAGCTGCTTCACAAAGAGCTTCATTACATAAAGAGGAAGCAATTGAACCAAACAATATTTTAGAAGAGTTTACTGTACTTAAAAGCTTGTCCAGTGAAGTGTTTGATGACCCCATTGATAAACTCCCAGAAGGTCATAGCAGCATGGAGACAAACATAAGAATATCAACAGCAGAAGGAGCCAAACCAGAAATGAATGGGATGGTGCCTCTTATCCACATCACCTTCCCTGTGGATGGAAGCTCCGAGGAATCAGCTATAGCCAAACCAAGCCTCCAAAAGAGAAAGGGAACCATTCATAACAACCATAGTGTCAACATACTTGCACACCAAGAAAATGACAAGTGTAAGATGAATTCCCATAGGAGTAAGTTAGATTCAAAGCCCAAGAAAAGTAAGAAGACATCTCAGAATTTCATGATTTCTACTGAAAGTACCACTAAGCCTACCATGCATAAAACAAGCATAAAAACACAAATTTCCCCTGCTTTGGGATTTGTTGACCACAGGCCTTGGCAATTGCCCAGGTTTCAAAAGAGAACACCACAGGTAGCAAAGAAGCAATCAACTCACCAGACTCAGAAACCTAAAAAGCAATCATTTCCTTGTATCTGTAAAAATCCAGGAATCCAAAAGTCATGTGTTCAACCGACAGAGCCAAGACTAAATTACCTAGATCTTAAATATAGTGATATGTTCAAAGAGATCAATTCAACTGCTAATGGACCTGGAATCTATGAAATGTTTGGGACCCCTATTTATTGTCATGTGCGAGAGGCTGAAAGGCATGAAAACAAGTATTACCGTGAAATATGTTCAGCTCCATCAGCCAGATGTATCACCAATAAATGTCGATCTTCACACAGTGAGAGGAGCAGCAATATCAGAACAAGACTTTCTCAGAAAAAACTGCATATGAAAACGCAGAAGACTTTATTTGGCATTAAACAGGAGCACAAAGTCTTAATTTCTAAAGAAAAGAGTTGCAAAGCTGTATGTAGCAACCTACATGATGTTGAAAATGGTGATGGTATTTCAGAACCATACTGGCAGATAAAATCTTCAGGAAATGAGTTTCTATCTTCCAGAGATGAAATTCATTCCATGAACTTGGCTCAGACACCTGAGCAGTTCATGAAACAGAATGAATTCCCTCCTGTCTCAGATTTATTCATTGTTGAAGAAGTTTCTACAGAAGAATCTACTAATAATAGAGACATTTCTGACAATCAAATACTCGCTACAGGCCTCAGAGATCTGCGAGAACTTGAAGAGCTGCATTACCAGATCCCATTTATCCCTTCGGAAAACAGCTGGGCAGTGCCCAGTGAGAAGAGATCTAACAAGTATGTACAGCAAGAAAAGCAGGATACAGCATCTGTTAGTAAAGTAAATGCCAGCCGCATGTTAACTAATGATCTAGAGTTTGACAGCGTTTCAGATCAGTGTAAAACACTTACGAATTTCTCTTTTCAAGAAAAACAAGAAAGTGCATCTTCCCAAACATATCAATATTTGGGACATTATTTGGATCATGTTAGTTTAGAAAATAAGCCAATCACATATCAAATGTTTGGAAAAACTTTAAATGGCACAAATTCAATTTCCCAAGAAATTCTGGACTCTGTAAATAATGAAGAATTAACAGATGAACTATTAGGTTGTCTAGCTGCAGAATTATTAGCTCTTGATGAGAAAGATAATAACTCTTGCCAAAAAATGGCAAGTGAAACAGATCCTGAAAACCTAAATCTTGTCCTCAGTAGGAGAGGAAGTACCCCAAAAGAATTGGGCAGAGAGACAACAAATGTCAAAATACAGGTTGGTATAATTAGAATCCGAGATTCAGTGGGGTGGGAAGGACCTCAGAGACAATCTGGTTCAAAACCATTCTTTTCTTTTTTCATTTTTTAAAATTATTTATTTATTTATTTATTTATTTTTTGAGATGGAGTCTCGCTGTGTAGCCCATGCTGGAGTGCAGTGGCACGATCTCGGCTCACTGCAACTTCCACCTCGCAGGTCCCAGTTCAAACAATTCTCCTACCTCAGCTTCCCAAGTAGTTGGAATTACAGGCATGAGCCGCTATGTCCAGCTAATTTTTGTATTTTTCAGTACAGACAGGGTTTAATTATGTTGGCCAGTCTGGTCTTGAACTTCTGACCTTGTGATCTACCCACCTTGGCCTCCCAAAGTGTTGGGATTACAGGCATAAGCCACCGCGCCTGACCCAAACCCCTTATTTTTAAATGAGGAATTATAAACCCAAACAATTAAATAGTTTCTTCAAGGTCTCATTGTTTAATCACAAGGTTGGAATTCAGGTCCTCTGACTTTCAGGCTAAGATGTTTTCATTATGCTGACCCACTTTTGGAATTTAGCTAGCTTGGGGTTGTAATTAAATCACTTTGGTTAAATCAACGTAGCGAAACTATTCAAATAAGTCAGTATTTTATTCAATAATGACATTTTCAATCAACAGCATTTCATTTCCAACTATCAGCAGAAAGATAATTATAGGCAAGACATTGCTCTAGGTATGTGAAATAGAAAGAAATGAACATGGCTCCCAAAGTAGCTCACCATTTTGTTCATGTGAAGACATGAAATGTGCATTTCTCAGAGTCCCTACACCTGAGCATTTGCTTTCAGATTGTTCACTACTTTAATGGGAATTTTAAGGAGTGAGTTGAGGTTAGCAGGCTGAGGAGATGACATACACTAACACATTCCGTCATGATAGGGAGCTTGTGAAAGGTCATTCTCAAAAGACAGTGGTCAGTAGCTGCAGGCCCATGTGGGCCTAGAGATGAACAGGCCTAAGACCTCTTCCTATAAAATACGCAGAGCAAGATGTGATATTAAAATGTGTGTAATTAACAGGGCTGAAGTACACAGCTAAAATACATTATGTGGCCATTTGGGGGAGCCGTGTGTCTCTAGAAGTTACCTATTAGAGTGGCCACAGCCAGGAACATTTGAGAAGACTCTACTCTCACCCCTTTCTCTCCATCCCAATGACTTGGTTTAATGGTCACTCTTCCTTCTGTCTTATTATTCCAGAGGCATAGTAATGGGTTAAGGATACAAGACACGGAGGAGAAATTTCTCAACTCAAATGAAAAGACATTTTCTGAAAACAATTTCAAGTCTGAAGAACCTATCCTATGGACCAAGGGTGAGATTCTTGGAAAGGGAGCCTACGGCACAGTAAGTTAAACTGGAAACTTGAAACCAACATTCCCCACCCCTCCACAGTCCCTACCTCTGCCCCTCCCGCTCCCCTAATCATCCTCCCTGCTTCCTCTGGCAAGGAGTCTTTTACTTAGAACTTGTTGGAAGTAACAGAAAATCCAGCGATTGACAGAAAAGACAGTTATTGCTTTATGTGACTGAAAGGTCTGGAATAGGTCTGGCTCTGGGCCCGGGTGGCTTCAGGAGCCAGACAATGTCATCAGGATCTGGCCTCTCTCCCTGTGTGTGGCTGTTTCTCAGGCACCATATAGTGACACAGTGACCATTGCATTTCTAGCCTCTCCTTCTCCCAGGTTCAAGTCCAATGGGAAAGAAATATCTTCCTTCGGTCAGTTGGGGGGAAATAGGGGAGGGACGGTGGGGGGTGGGGAGCTGGGGAGAGATAGCAAGGGGAGAAATGCCAGATGTAGGT
>NW_016107410.1:6010986-6013324 GCF_001604975.1 Cebus imitator | reverse complement strand
CCTGTAGTCCCAGCTACTCGGGACGCTGAGGCAGGAGAATTAGCTGATCCTGGGAGTTTGAGGCTGCGGTGATATATGATTGGGGCCACTACACTCCAGCTTGGGTGACAGAGACCTTGTCTCCAAAAAAAAGTAAAAGACAAAGAAAAAAGGCCAGACACGGCGGCACTACAAAAAGTATACACACACATACAAAATTAGCCAAGTGTGGTGGCACACACCTATGATCCTAGCTATTCAGGAGGCTGAGGCAGGAGGATTGCTTGAGCCAGGAGATTGAAGCTGCAGTGAGCTGTGATTATGCCAGTGCACGCCAGCCTGGCAACAGAGTAAGACCCTGTCTAAAAAGAAAAAAAAAAAGAAATCTGTGAGTCAAGTATTCTTACCTCAGCTTTACAGATGAGAAAAACTGAAGTCAAAAGATTACACATTTATCCCAAGTTATGCAGCTGGGGAAAGATGAAGCCAGGATTCTAGCCAATCCAAGCCACTTGACTTTAAGTCAATATGACATCCATTTACCATGTTTCTCATACCCATCTTGGCTCCACTGAAACACTGGATTTGCTTAAATACTTTGCATTTAGGAAGGGCGGTAACAACTTAGAGAAAGACAAGGGTTTAGGAGGAGAAGGGAAAGTCAAGTGTCAGCTGAGACATTTTGTGAAAAAGTTATGTCATTAATTTAATAACAAGATATTGGTTTGCTTTTAGGTATACTGTGGTCTCACTAGCCAAGGACAGCTAATAGCTGTAAAACAGGTGGCTTTGGATACCTCTGATAAATTAGCTACTGAAAAGGAATACCAGAAACTACAGGAAGAACTAGATTTGCTCAAAGCACTGAAACATGTCAACATCGTGGCCTATTTGGGGACATGCTTGCAAGAGAATACTGTGAGCATTTTCATGGAGTTTGTTCCTGGCGGCTCAATCTCTAGCATTATAAACCGTTTTGGGCCATTGCCTGAGATGGTGTTCTGTAAATATACAAAACAAATTCTGCAAGGTGTTGCTTATCTCCATGAGAACTGTGTGGTACATCGTGATATCAAAGGAAATAATGTTATGCTCATGCCAACTGGAATAATAAAGCTGATTGACTTTGGCTGCGCCAAGCGTTTGGCCTGGGCAGGTTTAAATGGCACCCACAGTGACATGCTGAAGTCCATGCATGGGACTCCATATTGGATGGCCCCAGAAGTCATCAATGAGTCTGGCTATGGAAGGAAATCAGATATCTGGAGCATTGGTTGTACTGTGTTTGAGATGGCTACAGGGAAGCCTCCACTGGCTTCCATGGACAGGATGGCCGCCATGTTTTACATTGGAGCGCACCGAGGGTTGATGCCTTCTTTACCAGACCACTTCTCAGAAAACGCAGCAGACTTTGTGCGCATGTGTCTGACCAGGTAAGAAACTAAAAACAAGAGGAGGAGGATAAATTCCCAGAGATTCCAAGTGGCTGACATTTCACCTGAAAGTTATGGCCCATTAAAAGCTCTGTTTTGGGGATGAAATCAAGTAGAGGGTGATTTTGTGCTGAAAGTCATCATAATTAGTCACATTGGGTAATTGTGTGCATTGTTGTATCAGGGTATAGGAGGCAATGCTTCAAGTAGAAAGTGCCTCCATTAAATGTCTTCTCAAGTTCTATCAATACTTGCCCAAAGCAATGGGTTTACAAAGTTTGTTAAAGATGTACTTATTGCCGGGCGCGGTGGCTCAAGCCTGTAATCCCAGCACTTTGGGAGGCCGAGGCGGGTGGATCACGAGGTCAAGAGATCAAGACCATCCTGGTCAACATGGTGAAACCCCGTCTCTATTAAAAAGACAAAAATTCAGCTGGGCGTGGTGGCGCGTGCCTGTAATCCCAGCTACTCAGGAGTCTGAGGCAGGAGAATTGCCTGAACCCAGGAGGCGGAGGTTGCGGTGTGCCGAGATCGTGCCATTGCACTCCAGCCTGGGTAACAAGAGTGAAACCCCGTCTCAAAAAAAAAAAAAAAAGATGTACTTATTTACTAATAAGACATCTTCCTAGGAACTGGCTAGGGTGAAATGACAACTCATTGAATTTAAAGTGAGGGGAAACATTTTGAGCCAATGAAATAAATGTCTAATTGGAGATTTCAAGCATCAAGTGGAGGAGTGTTTGGTGAATCAGAAGAGCCTTAGAAAATTGCCTATATTCCCCTTCCTTATCTTCTCTCATATCTATAAAATTAAATTCTGGCCGGGCACGGTGGCTCAAGTCTGTAATCCCAGCACTTTGGGAGGCTGAGATGGGTGGATCACGAGGTCAAGAGATCGAGACCATCCTGGTCAACATGGTGAAACC
>NW_016107410.1:6008206-6010841 GCF_001604975.1 Cebus imitator | reverse complement strand
AAAAAAAAAAAAAATTAAATTCTGGGCAAAATGTTAGAACTGTAACTGTAATGTAATGTAATGGAGATGAGTGCTGTGCTTTTCAAATTTTTAGCTAGGTTACTCTCTGCTCACATGAAATCTTAAAGAATAAAATAAAAGCAGAGAGATGGCTGTAAAGTGTGTACCCATGGGGTGGGGAAGAGTTAAGGAGTAGGGCTGCGGGTGCTGGAGCCCACTCTAGACTACCACACCAGCAGCCCCAAACCTACCTACCTGGCGAGGTTCCACATTTAGTTGGAGGACAAGAAAGGCCTGAGACTCAAAGTCAATTTCCTGTCTTTCAAGGAAGTGTGCCTTCTTATCCCTAGATGAAAAGCTCCAGCGTCCCATCTTTCGGCAAGCACATATGGCAACCCCCAACTCCCGGGGGTTTGTTTTGCCTTTCTGAATGAATCTTAGAATCTGCAGGTCACCCTCTCTGCCAGTGAATGTGCCCCTCTTTCAGGCTCTGTCTCCTTCTCCCAGCACATGTGTATCAGCCTGTCCTGGCTGATTTCAGGATGATCACATGGGCCAGGGCAGGAATGCCAGTCCAGGGCTGCAGTTCTGGGCATTGCTAGATGCAGAGACACCTTAGGTTTCCCAGTGTGGATTTTGTGGACAGACCCCTCAGTCACTGAGCTGCCCATCATCTCCAAAAAAAACAAACTGACAAAAGGGGCATAAATGTGTTGGAATATCATATAGATCAGTACTACTTTTAGTGCTTGGTGTTAACTCTTAAAACTATTGTAGTTGCTTTGTTCTGAATTTAATGTTTACCTATATTTTTGACTCACAGCTAGAAATCAATTGTTATTCTGATTTTCTTTCAAGTTGTGATTAAACACACACACACAAACACACACACACACACACACATACACACACACCCCACATGATTAAAGAGAAAGGGTGGAATCTTTTATGGCTCTCCTTTTGAACCATTGCTTCATAAACTAAGCAATATACAATTCACATCACTAACCATAAATTAACAGGGTTGACGTGAAGGTTAAGTGAAACAGTGCAAGTAAACTGCTTAGTAGAGTGTAGGGCACAAAATTAGGAGTTTACAGTTAATAATCATTAGGAAGAATACTAACATACCTTACCTAATTAGGGTCATATATGATTATATAATTACCTCCTAAAAGTCTGTGGTGAAGACCCTGAGGACCCTAGCATCTCACCTGGTATCAATACTCCTTGGAGATATGTATAGCCAGAAAATAAAGGGTGAGGCACTCTTAAAGATTCAGAAAAAGAGGTAATCAGGCACAGACTAGGAAAAGTCTAAATAAAACAGGAATGAACTTGGGGAAGCTGAGTCAAATAAGCATGGAGGGGGTACTCCTGTGGACAGGCTAAGTTCTGGGAAGTCAGGCCAAGGAGTTTAGCTTCGTTGCAATAGGCAGTGAGGAGCAGGGGGCTGCAAAAGATTTTTGGGTAGAGAAGGCCATAAAGAAAAGGGTCTTTGGGAAGGCAGGTCAGATGGCAATGTATCGAAGGGCCTGGAATGGATGCTGCTTGAGACTAGAAAGTTCTGCAGAAATCTGGAGCTTGGATGCTGATAGTGGTAGAAGCAGTGAGATTGTAAAGGATTCCAGAAAATTTCAGAGAAAGGTGAGTCAAGACTTGGTAATGGAGCAGGATGATAGGATTTCATGGTTTTGAGTCTGGATAATGGGAGAAATCACAGTTATGAGAGAAGAACAGGGGAGGTAGCTAAACTTTACCTCCCTGTCTCATGTAAGGAGACATTTGAAGCTATGGAATTGGAGCTCAGCAAAGTAATTAAGATTAGAAGTACACATTTTAAAAATATTATAACAGTCAGGTGTGGTGGCTCATGCCTGTAATCCCAGCACTTGTAAAGCTGAAGTGGATGGATTGCTTGAGTCCTGGAGTTCGAGACAGAGACCAACCTGGACCACATGTCAAAACCCCATCTCTACAAAAATTACCCAGGCATGGTGGTGCATGCCTGTAGTCCCAGCTACTCAGGAGGCTGGGGTGAGAGGATGAGAGGATTGCTTGACCCCGGAAGTTGAGGCTGCAGTGGGCTGAGATAGCGCCATTGTACTCCAGCCTGAGGGACACAGCGAGACCCTGTCTCCAAAAAAAAAAAGTCATTATAAGGTTGATAGCTGTAGTCATAAAAAAAAATTATGGGGCTAAGGAAAATATTTTTGAAAATGCTCACAATGGGCCGGGCGCAGTGGCTCATGCCTATAATCCTAGCAGTTTGGGAGGCCGAGGCGGGTGGATCACCTGAGGTCAGGAGTTCAAGGAAATGCTCACAATGGAAGCTAACAGAAAAATGTGGCTGGCGTGGTGGCTCACGCCTGTAATCCCAGCACTTTGGGAGGCCGAGGTGGGTGGATCACCTGAGATCAGGAGTTCGAGACTAGCCTAACCAACATGGAGAACCCCCATCTCTACTAAAAATACAAAAATTAGCCAGGTATGGTGGCACATGCCTGTAATCTCAGCTACCCGGATGGCTGAGGCAGGAAAATCGCTTGAACCTGAGAGGCAGAGGTTGCAGTGAGCCGAGATTATGCCATTGCACTCCAACCTGAACAACAAGAGTGAAACTCTGTCTCAAAAA
>NW_016107410.1:5994485-6007506 GCF_001604975.1 Cebus imitator | reverse complement strand
AAAAAAAAAAAAAAAAAAACATTGAGCTCAGTAGTTTAAGATCATCCTGGACAACAAACATTTTGTAGAGACTTTGTCCCTACAAAAAATTTAAAAATTGGCAAGGCATGGTGGTGTATGCCTGTAGTCCCAGCTACTCAGAAGGCTGAGGCAGAGGACTACTGAAGCCTGAGAGGTTGAGACCACAGTGAGCCGTGACCATGCCACTGCACTCTAGCCTGGGCAACAGAATGAGATCCTGTCTCAAAAAAAAAAAAAAAAAAGTTGGGGGGTGCGACAGTGGTAGCTAGAAATGGTATCCAGTTCAAGGACAGAATTTTTTTATTTCTTAAGGGAGAGATTTATGCATATTTTGAAAGCAGGATAAAGAGCCTCCAGATGGTGAAATAATTTTTTTTTTTTTTTTGAGATGGAGTCTTGCTCTGTTACCCAGGCTGGAGTGCAGTGGCACGCCCTCATCTCACTGCAACCTCTGCCTCTCGGATTCAAGCAATTCTCCTTCCTCAGCCTCCTGAGCAGCTGGGACTACAGGCACCTGCCACTGCTCCCAGCTGATTTTTTTGTATTTTTTAGTAGAGACAGGGTTTCACCATGTTGGCCAGGCTGGTCTCCAACTCTGGACTTCGTGATTCGCCCACCTCGGCTTCCCAAAGTGCTGGGATTACAGGCGTGAGTCACTGCACCCTGCAGATTTTTGTTTTTGTTTTTACTTTTGAAATGATACAAAATATAAAACTTTTACACAAAATAAAATACTTTTAAAAGTATTTATTTTCCATTTTCACCTGGAAAATGATCTGGTGGCCCTTTTGCTTTCAAAATTATCAAAAAAAGGAGGGGCTTCAAGATGGCTGACTAGAGGCATCTGGGACTTGCTTCCTCCACAAAGAACTAAAATGGCAAGTAGATAACCACATTTCGAATACAGCATCTAAGAGAGGACACTAGATATCAACAGAGAAATGACAGGAAACACCTGAGACATGGAAGAAAAGGGAAGCAAGGCAGCCAGTTTGGTTGAGATTGGCCGAGAGGCCAGAGAGGCTCCCCAGTGTGGGGAAACGGTGAGAGATCCCCAGTGGTCCACATTCTCACAGTGAACTCCTGCAGTCCTAGCCATGGGAGAACATGTTAGTCCTTGCAGACACTGAGACTAGCATGTGGATTGCCTGGAAACCGTGTGACAGCATTGCTCCAGAGAGGGAGCTCAAACCAGGTCTCACACATCCCTGAGTCCTAAACAGCTAACGCCTGGCACCATTTTGAGAGTCTAGCCCACACCAAACTCCAACCTGCCCTGTGGCTCAACAGCCCCTGCAACTCCACATCCCTGGAACCCAACTTACATTTTCTTCTGTTTACTTGGAGGGCTGCAGCAGTGTGATGCCAGTTGTACCCAGTGGAGTGGCCGGATCCCCAGCATTGTAGCACACAAGGTGTCCTGCACCCTAGAAACTACAGTGCAGTGCACCGGGGAAGCTGCTTCTGGGACAAAGGAAGGCAAAGCATGTGACCCCAGAGCCTGAGAACTGCCTACTCTAGATGGCTGTAACAGACAGCAACCCCAGCCTTTCTAGCAGCAGGGCTGCCACACACATGCTCCGAGGACAGGCTCTGCTGCTGTCCACTGCAGCCTCTACTTAGGCTGAAGTATGTGCCACTGGCAGTGACCCTACCTGCTTCAGCAACAGGGTTGCAGCACATTTGCATGTGCCGTGAGGACTGGCTTTCCTGGCTGTAGCTGCTGCCACCACCAGAAACCAAACCATGAGCTTCCTGGAGCCTGAGAGCCACCTGCCTGAAGCTGCTGCCACTGACAGCGGCCCTGCTCCCACCAGTAGCAGGGCTATAGCACACTTTCACGTGCCCTAAGGACAGGCTCCCCTTGCCTACCACCACCATAGCTACAGCCACCCAATCATCACGCCAGGCCCCTGGGGGATCACCACACCCTGCCCCCCACTGCTAATACCTGAGTGTACCACTAGAGGGCCTGAGGAAAGGCCAACCAAGCCTGGCACAGCACCCCCGCTGGTGTCTGAGCACACTGCTTGGGGCCTGGGGATTCTCTGCTCTATCACTGCTGATATCTGTACATTCCTCTTGAGAGCCCGAGGACTGGCCCATCCAGCCCACTGCAGCTGCTACTAACACCAGAGTCTGCTGCTATGGAGCCCACATGTTATCCCACTACCACTATTGCCATTGCCCATGCCATGCATGCTCCCCAGAAGTCTAAGGACCTATTCACCCCCCAGCCCACCACTGCCACTGCCAGGACCTGAGCAAGCCTTGGAGGCCCAAGAATTGGCCCATTTGGACCCACTAAGACTAGTGCCCATGTATGCTACCCAGGGGCCCAAGGAGAGGCATGTTTGACACACCACTGCTACCACTCAGGCTAGAGGACTGGCCCACCTGGCATGCCAGTCTCCAGCAAAACCTCACCACAGATTCCACTAACAATCATAGACTAGGCCACTGAGGAAATTACAGACAGCACTGGCATTGTTTACAGCTGAAGAAATCATACCAAGACCACACTACTGCATACACCCAGAATCAAAGCCAAAGCATCCTATCCCATCAACACCATAGATACATCTTCAAGAAAAAGTCTTCCCCTATGAAAGCCAATCCAAAAAATTAAAAGAAGTGACTGTTACACCACATGTGCAAATTCATTCAAGAGCTTCAACAATAGACTACATCAAGCAGGAGAAAGAATCTCAGAACTTGAATACAGATCTTTTGAAATAACCCATTCAGACAAAAATAAAGAAAAAAAAAAAAGCAAACCAAGCCTACATGTCATGTGGAAAACTATAAATGGACCAAATATACAATTTTGGTTGTTCCAGAAGGTGAAGAGAAGACCAACAGTATAGAAGATTTACTTAAAGAAATAATAGGCCGGGTGTGGTGGCTCACACTTGTAATCCCAGCACTTTGGAAGGCCAAGGTGGGTGAATCACATGAGGTCAGGAGTTCAAGACCAGCCTGGCCAAGATAGTGAAATTCCATCTCTACTTAAAAAAAAAAAAAAAAAAAAAAAATATATATATATATATATATATATATGTACACACACACACACACATATATATATACATATATGTATACACATATATATATATGATAAAAATTTTAAAAAATGATAAAATAAAGAAATAATAGCTGAAATCTTCCCAGGTCTAGCAAGAGATTTAGACATTTAGATACAGGAAGCTAAGAGATCCACAAATAGATAAAACCTAGAAGTTCTTCTCTATGTACATTACAGTCAAACTGTCAAAAGTCAAAGACAAAGAGAAAATTCTAAAAACAGCAAAAGAAAAGCATCTAATAACGTGTAAAAGAATCCCCATCAGACTAACAGTGGATTTATCAGCAGAAACCTTTCAGGCCAGGAGAGAATGGGATGATATGTTAAAAGTTTTGAAAGGGATAAAAACAAAAACAAAGCTTTCAGCCAAAAATACCCAGCAAAGTTATCTTTCAAAAATGAAGAAGAAAGTCTTTCACAGACATGTAAAAACTGAGAGACTTCGTCACCATTAGTGGCCCTACGAGAAATGCTTAAGAGAGTCCTATACCTGGAAGTGAAAGGTCATGTCTATCATGAAAACATATGAAAGTGTAAAACTCACTGGCTTACTGGTAGAGCAAACCACGCAAAAGAGGCAGAGAAAGGGCTTAAATGTTAACACTACAGAAAACCAGCAAACCACAATGATAACAAGAGAGAAAGAAAGAAACAAAAACAACCAGAAACAGTTAACAAAATGACGGGAATAAGTCATCACATATCAATAATAACCTTGAACATAAATGGATTAGAAATTTCCAATTAAAATGGCTGAGTAGATTTTTTTAAAAACCCAAAAATATGCTGCCTTCAAGAAACTCACTTTACTTGTAAAGACACACATAGACTAAAAGTGAAAGGATGGAAAAAGATAGTTCATGCAACTAGAAACCAATAGAGAGCACGAGTAGCTATATTCATATCAAACACACTTCATGTCAAAAACCATAAAAAGAGACAAAGTCACTGTATAATGATAAAGAGATAAATTCACCCAGAGGATGTTCCACTTCTGATGCTACATCAGAGGATTTAACACTTCTAAATATATATGTACCATACATCAGAGCACCCAGATATATAAAGCAGATATTATTAGGTCTAAAGAGAGAGATAGACTCTAATACAATCATAGATAGGGACTTCAACACCCCACTCTCAACATTGAAGAGACTATCTAGACAAAAAATCAACAGAGAAACACTAGATTTAAATTGCATATTAAACCAAGCAGATACAACAGATACCTACAGAATATTTTATCCAACAACTGCAGAATAAATATTCTGATTAATACATGGGACATTTTCCAGGATAGGCCACATTAGGCTGCCAAACAAGTTTCAACAATTTTTTAAAAATCAAAGTCATACCAAGTATTTTTTCAGCCACAATGGAATAAAACTAGAAATCAATAACAAGAGGAACTTTGAAAACTGTATAAATACATGGAAACTAAACAACATATTACTGAATGACCATCAGGTCAAGGAAGAAATTAAGAAGAAAATTTAAAAATTTCTCAAAACAAAGGAAAATCATAACACAACATACCCAAATCTATATGACATAGCAAAGTAATGCTTAGAGGGAAGTTTACAGCAATAAAAGGCTACATCAAAAATGTATGAAGATTGACTTGACATGGTGTCTCACACTTGTAATCCCTACACTGTAGGAGGCCAAGGTAAGAGGATCACTTGAACCCAAGGGTTCAAGACCATCCTGAGCAGCAAAGTGAGATCTTGTCTTTAAAAAAAAAAAATTAGCTGGGTTACTTGGGAGGCTGAGATGGGAGGATTGCTTGAACCCAAGAGTTCAAAGCTGCAGTGAGCCATGATCACACCACTGCATTGCAGCTGGGGTGACAGAGCAAGGCCCTGTCTTTAAAAAGAGTATAAAAATTTAAATAAATAATCAAGGAAATAGAAGAAAAAGAGAACAAACCAAACCCCAAATTAGTTGAATAAAAGAAATAAATATCATATTAAGTTAAGTGAAATACGCCAGGCTCAGAAAGACAAGCATTGCATGTCCTCACTTATGTGTGGGATCTAAAAATGAAAACAATTAAATTCATGAACATAGAATAGAAGGATGATTACCAGAGGCTGGAAATGATAGTAGAAGGTTAGGGGTGGAGCAGGTAGGGAAGGAGTAAAAAAAAAAAAGTTAGATTGAATGAATAAGACCTACTATTTGATAGCACATCAGGGAGACAATAGTCATTAATAACTTAATTGTACAGTTTAAAATAACTAGAAGAGGCCGGGCGCGGTGGCTCAAGCCTGTAATCCCAGCACTTTGGGAGGCCGAGGCGGGTGGATCACGAGGTCAAGACATCAAGACCATCCTGGTCAACATGGTGAAACCCCGTCTCTACTAAAACTACAAAAAATTAGCTGGGCATGGTGGCGTGTGCCTGTAATCCCAGCTACTCAGGAGGCTGAGGCAGGAGAATTGCCTGAACCCAGGAGGCGGAGGTTGTGGTGAGCCGAGATCGCGCTATTGCACTCCAGCCTGGGTAACAAGAGCGAAACTCCGTCTCAAAAAAATAAATAAATAAATAAAATAAAATAAAATAAAATAACTAGAAGAGTGTAATTGGATTGTTCATAACACAAAGGATTAGTGCTTGAGAGAATGGATGCCCCATTCTCCATGGTGTGATTATTTGACATTGGATGCCTGTACCAAAACATCTCATGTGCCCTATAAATATATACACCTACTATGTACCCACAAAAAATAAAAATTAAATTTAAAAAATTAATAGAAAAATAATAAAGATCAGAGTAGTACTAAATGAAATAGAGAAAAAATACGAAGGATCAGTGAAATGAGAAGTTGGTTTAAAAAAAACAAAATTGTGCTCACTTCGGCAGCACATATACTAAAATTGGAATGATACAAAGAAGATTAGCATGGCCCTTGCGCAAGGATGACACGCAAATTCATGAAGCGTTCCATATTTTTTAGAAAAAAAATTAATAAACTGCTAGCCAGACTAACCAAGAAAGAAAAAGAGAGTTGACTCAAATAAAAATCAGAAACAAAGAAGGAGACATAGCAACTAATACCACAGAAATGAAAAAACCCATCAGCGACCATTATGAACAACTATAAGCTAACAAACTGGAAAACCGAGAGGAAATGGATAAATTCCTGGACCCATACAAGATTGAATCAGGAAGAAATAGAGAACCTGAACAGACCAATAATGAGCAATGGGATTGAATCAGTAATAAAATGTCTCCTAACAAAGGAAAGCCCAGGACTGGATGGCTTCGCTGCCATATTCGATCAAACTCATAAAGAAGAACTAACGCCAGTTATCCTCCAACCATTTCAAAAAATTGAGAAGGAAGGAATTCTCCCTAACTAATTCTATGAAGCCAGAATTACCCTGATACCAAAACCAGACAAGGATGCAAAAACCACACACACAAAAAGAAAACTATAGGCCAATATCCTTGATGAACACAGATACAAAATTCCTGAATAAAATACTAGCAAATCTAACCCAACAGCACATCAAAAAGTTAATATGCCATAATCAAGTGAGTTTTATGCTAGTGATGCAACGATGGTTCAACACACACAAATCGATAAGCATGATACATCATATTAACAGAATGGAGGACAGAAACAATATGACCATCTCAATAAAAATAGAAAAGGCATTTTCTAAAATTCAACATTCCTTCATGATAAAAACTATCAACAAACTAGGCATAGAAAGAACATACCTCAATATAATAGACTATACATGATGACAAACCCACAGCTAACATCATATAGAATATGCAAAAGGTGAAAGCCTTTCTTCTTAGAACTGGAACAAGACAAGGACGCCCACTTTCACCACTCCTATTCAACGCAGTATTGGAAGTCCTAGCCAGAGTGACTAGGCAAGAGAAAGCATAAAAGACATTCAAACTGGAAAAGAGAAAGTCAAACTGCGCTTCTTTGCAGATAACTTGATCTTATATTTAGAAAAACCTGGGCCGGGCGCGGTGGCTCAAGCCTGTAATCCCAGCACTTTGGGAGGCTGAGGCGGGTGGATCACGAGGTCAAGAGATCGAGACCATCCTGGTCAACATGGTGAAACCCCGTCTCTACTAAAAAAATACAAAAAATTAGCTGGGCATGGTGGTGTGTGCCTGTAATCCCAGCTACTCAGGAGGCTGAGGCAGGAGAATTGCCTGAACCTGGGAGGCGGAGGTTGCGGTGAGCCGAGATCGCACCATTGCATTCCAGCCTGGGTAACATGAGTGAAACTCCGTCTCAAAAAAAAAAAAAAAGAAAAGAAAAACCTGAAGACTCCACCAAAACACTCAGATCGATTCAGTAAAGATTAAGTTGCAGGATACAAAATTAACATACAAAAATCAATAATGTTTCTATATACCAACATTGAAGTAGCTGAGAAAGAAATCAAGAAGGCAATTCCATTTAAAATGGCTATAAAAATAAGATAAAATACCTGGGAATGTATGTAACCAAGGAGGTGAAAGACCTCTGCAAGGAGAACTACAAGACACTGATGAAATAAACTACAAAACAGTGATGAAAAAAATTGAAGACACAAACAAATGCTCATGGGTCACAAGAATCAGTATTGTTAAAATGATCATACTAACCAAAGTCATCTATGGAGTCAATGCAACCTCTGTCAAAATGCCAATGTAATTTTCCACAGAAATATGTAAGAAACAATCCTAAAATCTGTGTGGAACCAAAAAGGGGCTCAAAGAGCCAAGAATAGAGAATCCAGAAATAAATCCCCATATGTAAACCAACTTGTTTTTGACAAAGGGTCCAAGAACATATACTGGGAAACTGACACCCTCTTCAATATATGGTGCTGGGAAAATAGAATATTCATATGCAGATGATGAAGTTAGACCCCTATCTCACCATATACAAAAATCAACTCAAAATTGATTAAATACCTAAACATAAGACTCAAAACTATAAAACTACTAGAAGAAAACACGAGAGAAACACTCCAGGGCATTGGTTTGAGCAGAAGCTCTTTAATGTATAGCTCCATTTGTCTAGGTTTGGTTTTGTTGCCTGTGCCTTTAAGGTAAAGGAAACAACAGAGTGAAGAGACAACCTGTTGAATGGGAGAAAATATTTGCAAAATGTTCATTCAACAAGAAACAGATCTTTAAAGGAGACACAAATAGCCGACAGGCGTATGAAGAAACGCTCAACATCACTAATAAACAAGGAAATGCAAATTAGAACCATAAAGAGATACTATCTTATCCCAGTTAAAATGGCTACTATTAAAAACACACAAAAAAGCCTTCAGCCTGGAAAACTGTCAGCCCCTGAGGCTTTCAGCTTAATAGGATGCTGGTCTTTAAAAAAAGAAAAATGAAAAAGAAAAAGCAAAAAAAAAATAACAGATGCTGGCAAGAATGCATAGATAAGGGACTCATGTACTGTTGGATGTGAGTGTAAATCAATACAGCCATTATGGAAGACAGTATGGAGACTTCTCAAAAAACTAAAAATAGAACTACCCGCTATATGATCCAGCCATCCTCCTACTGAGTATTTATCCAAAGGAAAGAAAAATCATTATTGTATGTAAGGGATACCTGCATCCTCATGCTTATTGCAGCCCTATTCACAATAGCAAAGGTATGGATCCACCTAACTGTCCCTCAACAGATGAATGGATAAAGAAAACGTAGTAGGTATACACAACAGAATGCTACTCAGCCATAAAAAAAATGAAATCTTATCATTTTCAGCAACACAGATGGATCTGGAGTTCATCATCTTGAGTAAAATAAGCCAGGTCCAGCAAGACAAATATCACATCTTTTGACTCTTATGTGGGAGCTACGAAAGTTGATCTCATGGAGGTAGAGGGTAGAATGATAGTGATCAGAGGCTGGGAAGGGTGTGTATGTGGGGGGGCAGAGAGGATGAAGAGAGGTTGGTTAATGGGTATATAATTAGATAGAAGGAATAAGTTCCAATGTTTGATAACAGAGCGGGGTGACTGTCATTAACAACAATGTATTCTGTATTTCAAATAGCTAGAAATGTTCCTGACACATAGAAATGATGAACTCATTATTATCAATTAAAAAAAGTGGTTGCACAATGTGACGGGCAGGGGAAGTTACTTGTTCCTTAAAGCCTTAATAAATATTTATGCATCTGAAAAAACAATCAAAAGATAGCCAACTGAACCAAAATAATGCCTCTGGAATAGGCCATTGCAGCTAATTATTGACTATTTCATTAGCTCATTTGTTCATTAACTGGCTCATTGACTGATACCTTTCTCAAATCATTTGAATTTCTTGAAGAAAAAAGCTATGCCACAATAGTACTGAACAACTGTCGCCCTTTATCTTATGTTAATCCAGGAGTGCCCAAAATGGAATTATTTCAATTAATCACCAAAGCATATTTGAAAATCTATTTTTAAAAGTCTTTTCATTTCTGGGTTTTAATGCTTCTAAATCAAAGTAAGTGAGAATTTTGCCATATGTAAATTATACTACAAACAAATTGAACAAAAGTACAATGGAAAATGGGGCCTAGTTTTCAATTACAATAGCTACCACTGCCAGGCGAGGTGGCTCAAGCCTGTAATCCCAGCACTTTGGGAGGCCGAGGCGGGTGGATCATGAGGTCAAGAGATCGAGACCATCCTGGTCAGCATGGTGAAACCCTGTCTCTACTAAAAATACAAAAAATTAGCTGGGCATGGTGGTGCGTGCCTGTAATCCCAGCTACTCAGGATGCTGAGGCAGGAGAATTGCCTGAACCCAGGAGGCGGAGGTTGCGGTGAGCTGAGATCACGCCATTGCACTTCAGCTTGGGCAACAAGAGCAAAACTCCGTCTCAAAAAAAAAAAAAAAAAAAAAAAATAGCTACCACTTTTCGAACAAGTAGCATGCTATTGTTTAAAAGTTGTACATGTTATTTAATTCTCCCAATGAGTTAGGTATTATTGTTTCCATCTTACTGATGAGGAGCGTTTTAGTCACTTGCTTAAGGTTACACAGTTAAAAATTGGAGACTGGACTCAACCCACGTCTGTTTGACTATCAGAAGTTGTATTTCCTTTTTTTCCTTTTCTTCCTTTCTTTTTTTTTAAGAGATGGGGTTTCACCATATTGGTCAGACTGGTCTTGAACTCCCGACCTCAGGTGATCCGCCCACCCCAGCCTCCCAAAGTGCTGGGATTACAGGCGTGAGCCACCGCGCCCGGCCAAAAGTTGTATTTCCATCTTTAAAAGTTTGCATTTGAGTTAAGTAGATTTCATTAGCATTCTCATTACTGGATGCTACTGCTTCTAATATGTTTTTCCCTTCTTAGGGACCAGCATGAGCGACCTTCTGCCCTCCAGCTCCTGAAGCACTCCTTCTTGGAGAGGAGCCACTGAATATACATCAAGACTTTCTTCCCAGTTCCACTGCAGATGTTCCCTTATTGCTTAATTGGGGGGAATGATGGCTAAGGGATCTTTGTTTCCCTACTGGAAATTCAGTCTAACTCAGTTTAAACAGATCCTATGGTGTCACTAACTGAAAGTTTTAGTTATAAATTAGCCTCCTCAAGTGTTAGGCATGATTACTCACAGTATCAGAAAACATTTTCTTAATAACAACAAAACACATTTCAGTGTTTACAGTTTTGATTGTCCAGGAACTACATTCTCTGTTGCTTTGTATGATATTTTCTTTTATTTTTCACCTGTCCTGTCAATTTTAATGTTGTTAGTTTAAAATAAATTGTAAAAACCACTTATATTTTCTTGCTTGGTGAGTAAAGACGCTTACTTAATCATTCCAAAGCAGACTAGAGGAAGGCAGAAAGGTAAGTTAAAGAGATTCTAGATTCTGTTTACTTTGGCAGCAATCTAACCCTTAAAGATTCTTGGAGGCTCAAGGCCTGATAGGAGGAGATGAGGGCCTTAGCATTTCATTAACAGAGGGCCCCCGAACTCCTCAGATGGCTCCAAGAAATTGTGCTAGTTAAGATGGCATCATAAACCTTGGGCTGCTTTCCCTGTAGCTTATTTGTAGTGATTTGAATTCTTCATCTATTTGCAGAGTGAATCAGGTCATTACCACATGCAGAAACAGTTGGTAGGACAAAAGCTAGGTCTGATAAGGGAAGGATGAATCAACACACAAACTTTTCCAGAGACCTTTGCTCGCTTCATCTGAATAGTTACCTCTGATGAGGTCATCCTTTAAATACTTTCAAATACTGCCATACCTAGAACATTAGTAGACCTCACAAAAGTGAGCATGGATGAGATAATAGTATTACAAGCTATTTTAAGCTGGTGGATTAAGCAATTTTTTTTTTTTTGACTGAGTCTTGCTCTATTACCCAGGCTAGAGTGCAGTGGCATGATTTCAGCTCACTGCAACAACCTCCACCTCCCAGGTTCAAGCAATTCTCCTGCCTCAGCCTCCTGAGTAGCTGGGATTACAGGCACCCACCACCACACTTGGCTAATTTTTGTATTTTTAGTAGAGACGGGGTTTCACCATGTTGACCAGGATGGTCTCGATCTCTTGACCTCGTGATCCACCCGCCTCGGCCTCCCAAAGTGCTGGGATTACAGGCGTGAGCCACCGCGCCCGGCCTGGCTTAAGCATTTTTGATAAGGTTTCCATTGCTGTTGACCTCACTCATTCACCAAACTTCACTGGCACCTATTGTTATTATTTTATTTTTATTTTTTTGAGACAGAGTCTCACTCTGTCACCCAGGCTGGACTGCAGTGACATGATCTTGGCTCACTGCAACCTCTGCTCCTAGGTTCAAGTGATTCTCCTGTTTCAGCCTCCCGAATAGCTGGGATTACAGGCACCTGCCACCACACCCAGCTAATTTTTGTACAGTAGTTTTAGTAGAGATGAGGTTTCACCATCTTGACCAGGTTGGTCTTGAACTCTTGACCTCATGATCCACCCACTTTGGCCTCCCAAAGTGTTGGGATTACAGGCGTGAGCCACCGCACCTGGCCGTCATCTATTGTTCCAAGCTATAGCCACAGATATTTTTACTGGCTGCCATCATTTCAAGGTGGCACAACTACAAACTAGGAGTATTCCAGTACTAATATCCGGATTTGTCAAGACCAAGATGCTTTAGTGTTTATGAAATAAATGTGAAATGCAGCCCAGGTGAGGTAAAAACAGGTTTTACTTGGAATATGTAACATTAGATGAGTCTTTGTAGGTATAACTTTTCTCAAATTTGTACACTGTTTTTTCATATTTAAAGAAATTAAGGGATGAATATGTCCTTTATTTTACTTACTTGCATCTCAACATGATCAGAAACAACATAATTTTGAAAGGGTAGGGCTTATTTCTTTTCCATTTTGGAGGGATCTTCAGCATTCTTTCAAATCTGAATATTGTATTGGATTTTAAAGCAACTTACTATTTACAATCAAGCCTGTTAAACCTTATGGGGAAAGGGCAAAGAATAAGACCTGTTAATACTGTGTATAGAGATCACAGTAATGGACACATGAAGTTGGTGTTAACAAGTTTACTCCTATTCTACTGAGTTACAAGGATACTGAACACAATTTTGGAAAAGCTGGGTGGGGTGGCTCACACCTATAATCCCAGCGCTTTGGGAGGCCAAAGCGGGTGGATCACTTGAGGTCAGGAAATTGAGACCAGCCTGGACAGTATAATGAAACCTCATTTCTACTAAAAATACAAAAAATTAGCCAGATGTGATGGCATGTGCCTGTAATCCCAGTTGCTCGGGAGGCTGAAGTAGGAGAATCACTTGAACCCAGGAGGCAGAGGCTGAGCCACTGCACTCCAGACTGGGCAACAAAAGCAAAACTTCGCCTCAAATAAACAAAAAACCAAAAACCAAAAAACCCAAAAAACTCAAAAAACTCCATCTCAAAA
>NW_016107410.1:5969734-5988680 GCF_001604975.1 Cebus imitator | reverse complement strand
AAAAAAAAAAAAAAAAAGCTGAAATTTTCAATAGGCAACACTTGGTCTTCAAAGCTTCTGTGTTTTTGTTATTCACTGTGTTTAAGATATGACCAATTATTTGGAATTACACTCTTCATGATCATTGTCCACATATGTGTTCTTACTGCTCTTTCCTTTTGAAGAGGGTCTGAAAGGAGGTTGGGAGTGGAGGTAGGTTGGGGCTGGGAGGGCTAGCATTCACTGAGCTCTTAGCAGAAAAAGGCACATCATTTCATTCTGGCTGCTGATTGGGATGGTAGCATCTTTCTCCCTTTATTAAATAAAGAGCAGGCTTCAGAGCTAGCTTTTTCAAGGCTATCCAACTCAAGGTGGGAGTTGGGATTTGCCACCCATAAAGCTCTTTCCTGATGTCTCCCACAAACTTATGGTTTATAAATGGTATCAGTCACATCTAGTTTTACTCAGAGCCCAGTGAAATACCACTGCGATGCTGATACACCGGTCCAGTTCTTGATTTTGAGTACTTGAATGGTGTGAAAAGCTTTTCATTGTTCACCTAGCAGTAATATAGTCCTCTCTTCCATGAACATCACCCTTTTCACCAGGCACAACAGCCTGAGTTTTCAATCACATTGAAAATTCATTTATGTACTAAATTCCTGTATGCTCTGGGCCCAAGCCCAAAGACATTTTAACTCCCAAGTTCTAAAAAGTAGATTTACAGTATCTCCTTAACTTTAACATACTTTAGTCATACACTGTGTAATGAGTAGCTCCAAGATAATAACCTACTTAATCTGCTTAATGAGCAGCTAAAGGCTACCTGCTGTCACGTACTAGGCCGTCTTTATTCTTCATATGAGCAGCACTTACAAGTATTAATTCAGTTTAAAGCAGCTATTTAAATGCAAAAACTTGTATTTAAAAAAATCTTTCCAGGTGATTCTGCTAATTTAAAAATCCCTGGTATAAGCAGCCTCTCTCTCTACTGGTAATAAAGTTTAAAAAAATTTTGTATATGCCATCACACTGTGAAGTTTATAGAGAATAATGCTTTTTCTATTGACAGGACATCAAAACATTGTGAAAATCCATGGCTGAATTCATCCATAAGGCAGTCATTAACAGGCTGATGTGAAAGATTAAAGAAAACCAACCTCCTCAACTGTGTCTGAACGTTTGAAAGATCTAAGTAAGCCTCTTAATTTCATGTCCATATGATAGGAACCTTTTGTCAGTGAGGCCCTACATTGTTTTGGGAGGTGGTCCTGAGGGGAAGAAATAGGCAGACCATATGGTACAGCTAAAACAAAAACATACAATTCATTTTATATTGAAAAGTGCAGCGGGTGAGGGTGAAGGAATAAACAATGGACATGGATGAGTTTGGTTAGAATTACTCACTTTGTAAAGTTAAAACCCAACTAATTTATGTTAATAGAACAAGCCCTTACTGGCATCAGCACCAGTGAGACAAATCTCTTACTGTGATATAAAAAAATATTTGTTACATTTAAGCTAAAAATGTTTTATTTTTAATTTTTTTTTTTTTTTGAGATGGAGTTTCGCTCTTGTTACCCAGGCTGGAGTGCAATGGCGCGATCTTGGCTCACCGCAACCTCCACCTCCTGGGTTCAGGCAATTCTCCTGCCTCAGCCTCCCGAGTAACTGGGACTACAGGCACGCACTAGCATGCCCAGCTGATTTTTTGTATTTTTAGTAGAGACGGGGTTTCACCATGTTGACCAGGATGGTCTTGATGTCTTGACCTCGTGATCCACCCGCCTTGGCCTCCCAAAGTGCTGGGATTACAGGCTTGAGCCACCGCGCCCGGCTTTTAATTTTTTTTAATAAAAAAAATTATTTTGAGACAGAGTCTTGCTCTGTTGCCCAGGCTAGAGTGCAATGGTGTGATCTCGGCTCACTGCAATCCCTGCCTCCCAGTCTCAAGTGATTCTCCTGTCTCAACCTCCCAAGTAGCTGGGACTACAGGCACACACCACAATGCCCAGCTAAGTTTTTTCTATTTTTTAGTAGAGATGGGTTTTTACCATGTTGGCCAGGTTGGTTTCAAACTCCTGACCTCAGGTGATCTGCCCGCCTTGGCCTCCCAGTGTTGGGATTACAGGTGTGAGCCACCATGCCTGGTCTGAAAACGTATTTTAAAATAAGTGACTTTTCTATCCTAATTCTACTTTATCAAAGTTACTGCAATTAGCTTTCATCTTCTTTCTTTTTTTCTTTTTTTTTTTTTTTAGAACGGGGTTTCACTCATGTTACCCAGGCTGGAGTGCAATGGCGCGATCTCGGCTCACCGCAACCTCCGCCTCCTGGGTTCAGGCAATTCTCCTGCCTCAGCCTCCTGAGTAGCTGGGATTACAGGCACGTGCCACCATGCCCAGCTGATGTTTTTTGTATTTTTAGTAGAGACGGGGTTTCACCATGTTGACCAGGATGGTCTCGATCTCTTGACCTCGTGATCCACCCGCCTCGGCCTCCCAAAGTGCTGGGATTACAGGCTTGAGCCACCGCACCTGGCCTGCTTTCATCTTCTTTCAAGTGGGAGGTGTAAGAAAATTGTTGGGATGGGGAGGGAAGTTGGCAAGCAACCTAAAGAACAGCTTATGATTAAATATCTTTGAAGGGGCTGGGTGTGGTGGCTCACACCTGTAATCCTAGCACTTTTGCAGGCTGAGGTGGGTGGATGGCTTGAGCCCACCCTAGGCATGTCAAAACCCTGTTCTACAGACAAAGAAAAAAAGAAAAAAAGATGAGTTCGTGTCCTTTGTAGGGACATGGATGAACCTGGAAACCATCATTCTCAGCAAACTGACACAAGAACAGAAAATCAAACACCGCATGGTTCTCACTCATAGGTGGGTGTTGAACAATAAGAACACATGGACACAGGGAGGGGAGCATCACACACTGGGGTCTGTGGGGGGGAAACAGGGGAGGGACAGCAGGGGGCGGGGAGTTGGGGAGGGATAACATGGGGAGAAATGCCAGATATAGGTGATGGGGAGGAAGGCAGCAAACCACACTGCCACGTGTGTACCTACGCAACAATCTTACGTGTTCTTCACATGTACCCCAAAACCTAAAATGCAATTAAAAAAAATAGCCAGGCATGGTGGCACACGCCTGTAGTCCCAGCTACTCAGGAGGCTGAGGTTGGATGATTGCTTGAGCCTGGGAAGCGGAGGCTACAATAAGCCAAAAATGACGCCACTGCACTCCAGCTTTGGTGAGAGTGAGACCTTGTCTCAAAAAATAAAAAAAAATTTAAATGGATAGTTTCCCTCTCAGATAATAATTATTTTTGTGGTTTTTATGGGAGTCATGCAAGAGGTTAAACAAGAAAACCCCAAAATAGAAATTAGAATGAACAATTTAAAAGAATTCTGGACACAGTAGGGATGCAGTGTTTAATATGTTCCAGTTATACACCTGGATTGGCCTTCATCATTCCATCCAATTTCCCAAATCTATCCCTCTATTAGGATTCTCTTTAACGCTATCTATTCTATCTAGCCTTCCTTGACCATCTAAGCCTTACACAACTCTATGAACAGGTACTACTACTAACACTTTGTAGGGAAGAAAATCAAAGCATGAGGTCAAGTAATTCACCTAATGCCATTCTGTTATGAAGTGGTAGGGCTGAGACTAGAACATGGACCATCTGATCCCAAAGCCTGCACTCCTTGATGATGCATGAAATTACTTGGATAGAATCAATTATACTAGAGATCTTCTCACATTTCCTGGGACTCAATGTTAATTCCGTTTTGTTGCTGTTGTAGAGAAAGTCTCACTCTTGTCACCCAGGCTGGAGTACAGTGGTGCAATCTCAGGCTCACTGCAACCTCTGCCTCCTGGGTTCAAGAGATTCTCCTGCCTCAGCTTCCCAAGTAGCTGGGATTACAGGAATGCACCACCACACCCAGCTGATTTTTGTATTTTTAGTAGAGACAGGGTTTCTCCATGTTGGCCAGGCTAGTCTCCAACTCCTGACCTCAGGTGATCCATCCACCTTAGCCTCCCAAAGTGCTGGGATTACAGGCATGAGCCCCTGCACCCCGCCTGAGAGTTACTTCTGATTCACATTAAGACATGTTAAGAGTCTTGGATTTATGTTGTGAATAAACAAATTTTATTAGTTCCTTGTATAGATAAAAGTCAATGACTAATTCATGCCATATACACATATTCCTGTTTCAGATTTTCTATTAGCAAACATCCTATTCAATTGTTGTTGGGAGTTTTGAGTACATTCAGAAAATGAAACCCCACAATCACTGTTTACAACAAATGAGTACATAGGAAGTTTTCTAATAAAATGAAGCTGCTTGAAAAAAACATGCATGAAAAATAAGAATGTACTCATCACTTAATAAGAATGTACTCCTTATTAAGCAATAGGCAAATCAAATTAAACAAACTCCTCAAGTGACAATGCTCGGGAGTTTTGAGTTTCCGCCCCGAACTTGAAAATAAAGGAAATCAGACAGGCCTCAACATTTTGAGATTAATAGATTCCACAGTGAATGTTAAGTTGCCTATATGAGAACAGAATTACTCCTAGCCAGTCTTCGAGGTATCTTGCTTATCAACCTACTTAAGGAATCTGTCAGGCAGAATAGGTAAACAGTAAATTATAGAAAGAAGGTGGGGCAGAGGCAAAAACGGGCTGTTCCCAAATCGACACTGCAGGGTAGAAAACGAATGTATAGTATTAGGCCGAAAATCGTTTGAGCTTTTCAGTCCCACTGGCAGGATTTATTAAAAAGAGATGTTCCAGCGAAATTTAAAATAAAACCTTTGATTTTGGTTCCATATATGTCAGCTTACAGCAATTAGATGGCTCACTTATTTGTTATTATCAGAATGTGATCCTCAAATTAACACATTAGTATCATAGCTTGGTATCCAAGGCCAGAGAATGTGCTGCTTTTCCAATGCAGAAATCCCTGTCTAAATAAGCCCATCTTGGGGCACATGAGATTAGCACCTGTTATCCTGTGAACTCACTTAATTCAAGTGTGAGATTTTTTGATCCCCCATCTGGGTAGTCATCGAATCCTACTGCCTCCCAAGAAAGTCTCTGAAGCAGAAATCAGGAGAAATAATCAATGATTCTTCCTAACAAGAGCCTCCAAATATTCTCAGCAAAGACATCCTAAAAATCACTTAACAATTTAAGCAGGTATGCTTTTCATTTGGATAAAAACTGGAAATGGAGTAGTATCGTGAGAGAACTGTCTTCCTAAGATGTTAAAAAAAGTCCCCAGGTCTATAGTAGATGCAAAATCTGAAATATCTAATCAACTAAGTGTACTCATGAAGTGCGTAATATTCATGCAGATATAAGCAGTGGTTTATTTCTAAGGTTGCTTAAGGAATACAAGTCAGCAATTTAAATTCTCAAATATAAAAGAAAATGTGCTTGAAATCTTTTAAGGCAAGGGTATCTGATGCTACCGAAAACATTTCATATTGGTTCTCAGAAGCAGACCTCAATTAGTCTTTTCTAGTTCAAAGAGGATAGGCCAGAAGTTAGGTATTCTACATAATACAATCTGTTGCTACAAAGTAATATAAGCAGCCACTCATTCAAGAAACCATACATTGTTAGAAATTTCCTTTAGATGACTGAATAAGAACTTTAACCAGGATGAATCAGCACACAAAGAGGAAGACCAAGGTGCACATTGAACTGCTTTCAAAGATAAACCCAGGGTTGACAACAGGACTTTTTTTGATATTTATATACCTGCAACTAAGAAACTGAGGTTTCACCACTAAAGGATGCTACTGCCTGTTTTGTTAAGTAGGCCTCTAAGAATGTTTCAGTGAACAAACACCCGTTTGCTTTGGTCTGAAAATACCATATTTTAAAATAGCTAAGGCAAATATTTAGGGGGGCACAGCTCAATACTGGAAAACTAGCTGGAAGAGGTAGAAGTAAAGCCTTTGCAATGTGCTTTTGTGTAAAGGTAACAAATCTGTGATCTAGGGAAAACACAACTTAAAAATGACTCACTCTTTTATAGGATGTTTAAAGATAATGCTTTTTAATATTTCAAATGTTTTTTTTTTTTTTAAATCTCATCAAAAATGTTGTCACCTTAACAGTACTTTGCACATGTGGAATTTCATACCTAAATTTGAGGATACTATTTTGGTTTATTTATGGCCATTTATAAGAAGACTCACAGTAATAATGTCCATTCATCAGAGTCTTTTTCTTTGGTAGAGCCTAATGGGACCAGGCAGATGAACTGTTACGCAAATAAGATGGATAAAGCAAATCCATGATAGTATGAATTATAAGAGTTTTTGTTTAATGGAAATGAAACTTAAAATGGATTTCCATATTTATCTCCATCATTATTTTGGAAGCTTAATATCCTGTTCAGGGGTTAAAGAGTTTGAATAGCTCACACAATCCTGTAAAAATGACAACTGGCTGCCCTTTAATAAATAAAGTCATTGTAAAGAATTACATTTACAGAGTGAAAAGTGAATACATAGCATTTCAAATTCAATTTTGGAAGTACTAATAAGTACTGACCCATAACAATATACACTAGCTATCTTTTTAACTGTCCATCATTAGCACCAATGAAGATTCAACAAAATTACCTTTATTCCCACATCTCAAAACAATTCTGCAAATTCTTAGTGAAGTTTAACTATAGTCACAGACCTTAAATATTCACATTGTTTTCTATGTCTATTGAAAATAAGTTCACTACTTTTCTGGATAGTCTTTACAAAATCTTATTAAAATTCCTGGTATTATCACCCCAATTATACAGTAGCACAACCACCTTACGTAGTTTTTACATGATAGCTCTGTAGAGGTTTCACATCTAAATTACCAAGAAAACCCTTCCCTCCCTCATCTTGCACTCAGCTTAATTCTATACTAGTCCTTGGATTATGTACCACTGTAAAAGTATAACTGTATCAAAATTGCCATGTTTATGGATACAATATTTTGCCATACAGAGCAACAAAGTTACATATAATGACAAAGATTACCAAAGTTATGCAAGACAAGAACAAATGTTAGGACATGCTACCTAGGCACAGTCCCTACACAAAGAGGCTCCTAAGTACCTCAAGTTCAAATAACATTGACAAAATAATGAACAATTATCTTTAAAAATTATAAAGCTACTGGCAAATTAGGTAATTGCTAAATAAAGGTAGAGCACAAGATTAAACTCTAATATTTACAACTGCAACATACTTGAGTAAAATTACAATTGTGCACATATTAGTGGCTTTGTAACAAAAATAATTCATACAGAGAAGAAATTAAGTTTTCAGTTCAACGGAGGTTGAATCCAACCCATCTCAACTGTACTCAACAACTCAAAGATTTACCACAGAATAAATTCAAGATTAGCTGATAAACAAGAGCCATATTACTGGTGTTTAAGACAAAATCTAAACAAGTTTTAAAATCTAATGTTTGATCAGAAGTCAGATGACTGTGCAAACTTTACCTCAACAGAAATATACGGAGATGTGCAAACAAATGTAAAACCTCCACTCGTGGTTTGCCTGGGAGGCTGACCTTTTCTTTCTTACAGAGCTTCCTGATAACCATAAACTATAAATACAGGTATAATGCACAGTCAGTGCTCTTTTCATTTTTATTTATTGTTAGAATATAAAAGAATTGAGAGAGAATAGGTTTAATTTGTTTTATAAGGAAGACTACATTTACCTGAAAAAGAAATATGGCATCACACACAAACACTTCAGGGGAGGGGTATATTTAAGAATATAGTGTCATTCTGAATGCTAAAGGAAAAGTGATCCCTGTTTAGTGTTAAAATATGTAGTGTAAAATTCTTTAAAGGAAACAACTCACTATATCTCTACTAGGTTAAGTTATTGTGAATTTAGTTTTCTAATCACAGTAATCCACATAACCATTATTAACAGCTCTGTTTCATAGAACTGCAACAAGCCAACAAACATTTAAATGCACTTCACATCAAGAGTATGTAAACTTTATTTTTTCCTCTTCAAGCCTTCAGAAAGTTAGGGGCTATTTCAGCAGCCAATCTGGTCAGAACCTCTGAAGGCAAAATTTCAGTGCCTCACAGTATAAATGACCATCTGTGGCACTGCATATGCATCTGGTAGTGAAGTGTCCCCTATCAGTGGCTTCCAGTAAGGCCTAGAGTTTAAGGTTAACATAAAAAAGTGCCACCTTTGTTTTAGATTAGTGATGGACTCTGACAAGATAAAATAAAGTTATTCTGTATATTGTTATACTTACAAGCAGCTCCAATCCTGAGTATTTATGGTAATATCTAAACATACAAAAATGTATGTACATTTTTCTCCACTTTCTTGTAAACAGTTGTCAGTATACTGTTTTATCCCTTTATCATTGAAACATGCAAATCATACATACAAGTATAAATACACAAAAAAAAACAATTTACACTCATTCAAAAGCCAAGCAACAACAACGGAAAATAGCTACAATATTCAAATCATAAATAACGAATGCTTGAGGCATCTTATATTCCTAGAAGCAGCCAGCCATTCATCCTAATGTTCTTAGCTGCAATTGTAGAAATACTGAGTTTTGCACCTTCCATGCTTTTACAGTATTTATAACACTATCATATGTGGAGATAAAGACTTGTTTACTATAATCTCTTCTTTTCAGAATGAAGAATAAAGCAGCACTTACAAATATTGAAGCAGTGGCAGCAACGGCAGGTGTTGCCACTGCTAGATCAGGAGGAATTTTTCCATTCTAACAATTTTTAAACTAAAAAAGTAAAGGAAAAATTGACCTAAACAAATTATTACATGTTCATTCCTTGGGCACTTAACAGCGAGTCCAGCATGTCGAATGTGTCTTTGTAGTCCATATGCTGGCTGCTTGTACTGTACTCGTGATTGGCATCAGGACCGTTGGTCTCCACTGGCTTCTTGTCCAGTTTCACGAGGGTGCTGAGATGTCCGTAGCCCACCTGGTATGTGACAGGGGGAGGAGGGGGTAAGGGATGGTTAAAAACAGAGTTGTGAGAGGATATATACTGCTTAACAGAGGAGGAAGAACTAGATGAACTACCTGAACTTTTGGAACTTTTGCTCATTTTGGAGTGGTGGTTGTGGGATGCATCATTGACATGTAGCCTCTTCCTGGAAGAGCTGGAGCTAGAGGAAATGCCATCACTGCTCAGGCCAACAGGACTCCTCAGAACAGTGGGTGGTATTCCATCAGCACTGTGTTTACTGCCACCGCTGCCGCCACCACTATGTGAGTGGGAATGCTTGTGACTGCTGGTGTGGTGGCGGTTTGAGGGATGCTCCTTGTGCTTCTCCTTATAGTCTCTGCTAATATGTGGGCTTGAATGCTTGCTCTTCCCACTGCCTTCATCAGAAGAGCTGTGTCTTTCTGAAGAGGAAACTTTTATTTTCATTTTCAGTTCTTCTTTACTGGCGCTTTTATCAGTGGGTGGTATTGGAATCCGTAATTTCAGTGATCCACTCTTTTCCTTTTTATCTGCCATGTATTTTTCAGTATTTGCAATGGGTATTTTCATTTTAATGGGAGAAGTTACAGAACTGCTGCTGGCTGCCTGTGACTGCCCTTGTTTGTGCTGCTGTTCTACCTGGGCAGCTATATAATGATCCCTTACATCAAGATCAAGAGTTTCTAGTTTACGCTTTTCTCTATATTTATCTAAAGACATTTTCTGAGGAACTATTCCTGGAGTAGCAGAAATTGGCCCATGGTGTTTACTGCTCCCTGCTTTATGAGTATATTCTTGCTTAGAAGAATGATCTGAAATTTTGTCAGGTCTGTGATGTAATCCTGAATGCAGTGATACAGAAGGTCCCTGCTGGAAGTTGATGTTGTACTGGCTACCAGACAAAGATGTCTCCTGTTTCTGTGAATACATCTGTTCTGTCCTTGCTGAGTCTTGATGTTGAGGCCATTCCTGGTGTGATGACAAACTGTATGAAGTACTTGGCATTCCTGTTGCTAGCATTGACAAATTATCAGATGTATGGCTGTCTTGAACAGAAATATTTCCTGAATTTAGAGGTACTGGCGCAGGGAATGCTGATGTAGATGGTTTCTGAAAACTTGGGTTTGTAGGCACACCAGTGACACTATCTACTAAGATGGAATTCTGGACCAAAGATGAACCAAGAAGTGGTGTCTCTGATACCTGTCCATCTACTTTTGGTTTCTTAGCCGCTGCCTGACTAGCCTATTAAAATAAAACATAGAAGAAGCAGTGATATAGCAAAATAATTTAATGCAAATTGCTTGTCCTATAAAAGTTATATACTAAAAACATTATATATTTAACATATGGAAATAAAATGACTTGGGGTTCACGGTTTTATGTTGCCAGTAAATAAATGCCTTATTTAGAGGTATAGAAGGAAACTATAAAAAATTGAAAACACCAAGGCCGGGCGCGGTGGCTCACGCCTGTAATCCCAGCACTTTGGGAGGCCGAGGCGGGTGGATCACGAGGTCAAGAGATCAAGACCATCCTGGTCAACATGGTGAAACCCTGTCTCTACTAAAACTACAAAAAATTAGCTGGGCATGGTGGCACGTGCCTGTAATCCCAGCTACTCAGGAGGCTGAGGCAGGAGAATTGCCTGAACCCGGGAGGCGGAGGTTGCGGTGAGCCGAGATCGCGCCATTGCACTCCAGCCTGGGTAACAAGAGTGAAACTCCGTCTCAAAAAAAAAAAAAAAAAAAAAATTGAAAACACCAACTTTAGAATTAGATACAAGTCAAATCCTAGCCTAGCACTTGAGGAAGTAATTTAACTTGTCTAGGCTTCAGTTTCCCCATATGTAAAATTAAGAGGTTATTTCTGTCATAAACACTGCAAAAATGTTTTTAAAAATATAACATGCTTTTTAGCAAAGTCTCCTGGACTCTGTAGTTGAATATGTGAGTATATGTAACTTGAGATACACTGTATTATTCAGCAATACTGTAAAGATTATTTAATCACAACAATTCAAAATGGTTAGCTGGTTAGCTAGGTACATGTTATATAAATGACAGACTGACGTTCTGTCTGTCAATTCTCTTACCCTCCAGTTTCGAATCTTCTTCAACCTACTAGGTGTTTTCTCCAATATTTGTAGAAACTCATGTGTTAGCTCTAAAAAGAAAATTTAAATTTAAAACTTAGGAAATGTCTTTAGGATATAAATTTCTCTTAAGTGGGCAGTGTTAAAAAGGAATGCTAGGAGTTCATCTACTTCACTTTTACCCTCCTATTCAACCCTCAGCATATACAGAAGTACACACAACTCTCAACCGGCATTTTCAAAGCTGAATCCTTTGTAACAATTACCTTCCCCCATGATTTTACTTGCTTAATTAGAATCTCTAGAAAATCTAGCAGCATTAAAAATAATCCCTCCCTCCAATAAAAAAATCTTTATTAAGCAAACAACATAGTAATTTTTGTTGCAGGCAAGATCAATGGATTCTTTAAAATTAGTGAACAAAAGTTTGAGGAAAAAGTTATTTGTATAATCCCAAAATATCTTCCCCAAGAAATGTATTAATTACATAAAGAAAAAAAATACTTAAAGTACAGAAACCACCTTAAGGATACCATTGTAACCAAGTGATGATGGTTGACATTACCAGTTACAAGACCTATCAACATATTGTACCCCTTGATATCATGCACCAAGCAAGACCCAACCTAGTTCTAATAATGAGAAATCATCAGACCTCAACTAAGGAACACTGTATAAAATGACCATTATTTTTCTAGGTGTCAATGTTATGAAAGACAAGGAAATAATGAAGAACTGTCACAGACTGGAGGAGACTTAAAGAGACATGTCAACTAAATGGAACATGGGATCCTAGAACAGGGACAAATACAGAATACTGAATAAAATCTGTGGTTTAGCTAACAGTATTGTACCAGTGCTAATTTCCTAGTTTTGATAATCATATATTGTTATATAAGATGTTAGTATAAGGAGAAGCTAAAGGGTATACAGAGAACTCTGCACTATATTGTATTTTTTTGGTTTTCTTTTTTTTTGTTAAATAATAGAGATGGGGTCTCACTATGTTGACCAGGCTGATCTCATACTCCTGGTCTCAAGTGATCCTCCCATCTCCACCTCCCAAAGTGCTGGGATTACAGGTGTGAGCCACCATGCCTAGGCTTTTTTTTTTAAAATAAAAAAAGGAGGGCCGGGTACGGTGGCTCAAGCCTGTAATCCCAGCACTTTGGGAGGCCGAGGCGGGTGGATCACGAGGTCAAGAGATCGAGACCATCCTGGTCAACATGGTGAAACCTCGTCTCTACTAAAACTACAAAAAATCAGCTGGGCATGGTGGCGCGTGCCTGTAATCCCAGCTACTCAGGAGGCTGAGGCAGGAGAACTGCCTGAACCCAGGAGGCGGAGGTTGCGGTGAGCTGAGATCGCGCCATTGCACTCCAGCCTGGGTAACAAGAGCGAAACTCCGTCTCAAAGAAAAAAAAAATAAAAAAAGGAAAATTTCTTCAACTATATTTACACTTCTTAGCAATAACACTACTAATATAGTAGCCAACTATCTTGATTGTAATTTTCTATCAATTTTCTTAAAATTTTGATCACAATGAAATAACCCACCTTTCCAAAGTAGTGTGATTTTGATGAATTATAGTTTTATCCCCCAAAATACTGTCATTATTAGTTACTGGCCACTCTCAAATATTCACCAGTCAAATAAATTAGAATACTATATAATATTAATAATGCCAATTCAATCTCAATACTGGGGGAAACTATATCAGTAAAGACTACAGATTCATTTTTTATCATTTATGTTTGTTGTGGTATTGATAGTGCAGTGGCACGATTTCGGCTCACTGGAACCTCTGCCTCCTGAGCTCAAGCAATTCTTCTGCCTGTGCCTCCGGAGTAGCTGGGATTACAGGTGCCTGCCGCCATGCCCAGCTAATTTTTTGTATTTTTAGTAGAAACGGGGTTTCATCATGTTGGCCAGGCTGGTCTTGAACTCCTGACCTTGTGATCCACCCGCCTCAGCCTCCCAAAGTGCTAGTATTACAGGTGTGAGCCACCGCGCCCAGCAGATTCATTTTTTAATAGCAAGTTTCTTTGTAAACTATTCTAAGCCAATGCTAAGATCAGACAAACTATAATTAATCTTTCAAGATGTAATTTCCATGACAATGTCATGACTATTCCCTGCTAAAGTCTCATGAGCTTTTTCACCCAGTCTGGATGAAAAGAAAACCTAATGCCCAGACCACTTCCTCATTTGAAAAAAAAAAAGAGAGACTACTTTTCTACTTTTGGGTTGAACATTAACAAAACTGTTTTGACTCAATTTCTGTAACAGCTTGGTTGTAAAACATTAAATGCATTTAAAGTTCCTCGTCCAAAACCTAGTACACAAAATGTAAGTTTTGTTTTTCTTAAGTATCCTATGTATTAAATTTTATAGCAGAACAAAACAATCTGTTCAATAATCCATTAAATTAATTAATTAGCTATATGCATAAAAATCACGGTATGTGCCTAACATAGAGGCCCTTCTCTCTCAAAGCTACTGTCTAAGCCAATGTTCTTTTGTGGAACATAGTTATTAAGCGAATTATTTTAGTAAATAAGAATACTTATATCACTTTAGACATCACTCTACAATTCAGATAAATCTTCATGTCTTTTTTTTAAGACAGGGTTTCCTCTGTTGCCCAGGCTGCAGTGGCATTATCACAGTCTCAGGTGATCCTACCACCATAGCCTCCATAGTAGCTGGGTCTATAGGAGTGTGCCCCCACACCTGGGTGTGTGTGTGTGTGTGTATTTAGTAAAAACGAGATTTTGCCATGTTGCTCAGGCTGTGCCCCCACATCCGCGTGTGTGTGTGTGTGTGTGTGTGTGTATTTAGTAAAAATGAGATTTTGCCATGTTGCTCAGGCTGTGCCCCTACACCCGGGTGTGTGTGTGTGTGTGTGTGTGTGTGTGTGTGTGTGTGTGTGTGTATTTAGTAAAAACGAGATTTTGCCATGTTGCTCAGGCTGGGCTCAAACTCCTATGTTCAACAGACGTGCGTTCCTGTGTTCAAGAGACGTGCGTGACTACACCTGGCCACATCTTCATATCTTAAATTTTGAGCACCTTTTTTGTGATCTACACAGAAAAAAGATGTGGTGGCTTATGCCTACAATCCCACTTTGGGAGGCCGAGGAGGGTGGATCACGAGATCAGGAATTCAAGACTAGCCTGGCTAACATGGTGAAACCCTATGTCTACTAAAATATAAAAATTATCCAGGTGTGGTGGTAAACACCTGTGATCCCAGCTATTTGGGAGGCTGGGGCAGAGAACTGCTTGAACCCAGGAGGCAGAGGTTGCAGTGAGCTGAGATTGCGCCACTGCACTCCAGCCCGGGCAACAGAGCAAGACTCTCTGTCTCTTAAAAAAAAAAAAAAAGGAAGAAAAAAAAAGCTGCTGCAAATCATGCTGAAAGTTTTAATATATCAGGTCTCCAAGATTCCTATTCAACTGTTCTCCAAATTAATAATAAACCTTAGGTTTTTTACAATGGAAGTGAGGTAGATCCTGCTGTGTCAAAAAACCCCACATAAACCACAACCTAACCTCTGACCTAAAGACAGGATAAAAGGCAGATTACTTTTTTGTAATCTTTTTACTTTAGCACCAGGTGCTAAAGTATAATACTAAGCTATTTTTAATAAAAATTTTTATTAGAAATAATAACAAAAAATAGTTTGTTTTTTTTTTTTTTTTTTAATAAAGAACTATTTTTATTAAGATTATGCCTACTGGCCAGGCGCAATAACTCATGCCTGTAATCCCAGCACTCTGGGAGGCCAAAGCAGGTGGATCACGAGGTCAGGAGTTCAAAACTAGTCTGGCCAAGATGGTGAAACCCCGCCTCTACTAAAAATACAAAAATTAGCTAGGCGTGGTGGCAGGCACCTGTACTGCCAGCTACTCAGGAGGCCGAGGCAGAGAACTGCTTGAACTTGGGAGAAAGAGGTTGCAGTGAGCTGAGATGGCATTACTGCACTCCAGCTTGGGCAATAGAGCAAGACTCAGTCTCCAAAAAAAAAAAAAAGATTATGCCTACCTAATCTTAATCTGGTGACTATTAAGCTACAACAATGACCTAGATAACCTAGTTTTCAAGCTACAGAACAGATACAAACAATTAAAAAGAAGCCCCATTGAGTTTTAAATGTCATTTCAACTCACTGAAGATTTCCTTCTCTCTGGATAAATTCCGAAAAAGCCTCAAACAATTTAAAAAAAACATTATAATCATTCGGCAATAACACAGCATGAGAAGTATATTCGGGGATTTTTTTTCCAGGTGGAGAACAAAATAGAAAATAAAGGGGTGTAACAAAGAAGGATTTCACAAGTAAGAATAGGCAAACCATGAATAACTGGCCAAGTATGGTTGGTCACCTATTTTTGTCAACAAAGTTTTAGTGTAACACAGCCACACCCATTCATTTACAAATTGCCTATGGTTGCTTTCCAGCTGCAATGGTATAGTTGTGCAGTTGCAACAGAGACCTTACAGCCCACAAACTCTAAAATAGTGTTACTCTTTGCAGACCCCTATGTTAAAGAAACATCAAGTGGGCATGGAGGCTAAAACCTGAAATCCCAGCACTTTGGGAGGCTAAGGCAGGTGGACTGTGAAACTCTGTGTCTACTAAAAATACAAAAATTAGCTGGGCGTGGTCGTACACGCCTGTGGTCTCAGTTCCTCAGGAGGGTGAAGCACAAGAATTGCTTGAACCCAGGAGGAAGAGGCTGCAGTGAGCCAAGATTGCACCATTGTGCTCCAGCCTGGGGGAGAGAGCAAGCATCCATCTCACGAAACAAAAAAAACAAAAAAGCAAAAACAGAAACAGGCCAAGTACAATGGCTCAAGCCTGTAATCCCAGTAGTTTGGGAGGACAAGGTGGGCAGGTCATGTGAGGTATGGAGTTCAAGACCAGGCTGGCCAACATGGCCAAACCACATCTCTACTAAAAACATATAAATTAGTTGGTTGTGGTGGCTTGTGCCTGTAATCCCAGCGACTTGGGAGGCTGAGGCAGGAGAATCACTTGAACTCAGGAGGTAGAGGTTGCAGTGAGCCAAGACTGCACCACTGCACTCCAGCCTCAGCAACAGAGTGAGACTGTCTCAAACACACACAAACACCCACCCACTCAGAGTTAAAAAAAGAAGTGTTATCTATTTTCTTTCTGAAATCTACAGTAAGTGGTTAAAATGCCCTAATCCCAAGAATCTCTCCCATCTCTGGCCAGCTTCTTTTACTTTTCAACCAGAGGAATTTCTCATCAACACATCCCCAAAATTCTACGTTCATAATTAACAGAACACATATGTACAATTTTTCCTTGTGTATTCACGTTTAACAATGTAAGGCAACAATTGTAATACAGAGCAAGAAACACAATCCCCTGAAAATCCCTTTAGTTTACTGCTTCACAGTTAACACTCAATTTTCAGTCTACACATTTAAAACTCAACAGAATTAATATACATTAAATTGCTATTCTTGTTAGCTTATGGAATTCTAAACCTTATTTATTTTAAGTCCCGAAAAAGCTTTAGATGTTCAGTGGTGGTTAATACATACCCAGGCTGTAGCGAAGCAGTGCCTTCAAGGCTTGACAGCCTTGACCTCCTGGACTCAAGCTATCATCCTGCCTCAGCCTACGAGTAGCTGAGACTATAGGCTAGCACCACCACACTCAGTCCATTTAAAAAATTTTTTTTTTTTTTTTTTTGGTAGAGACTGGGTCTATGTTGCCCAGCCTGGTCTTGCACTCCTGGGCCCAAGTGATCCTCCTGCCTCAGCCGCCCACTGAGTGCTGGGATTACAAGTATGAGCACAAATTCTAAACTCAATTTTTTTTCTTTAGATTGATGAATTCTTATTTTCATCCTGTTCATTTGACAGTATACTCACACTTTCTCTTGTCAATTCTGACAACTGCCAACTTAGATTTCCAAATTGTTAAAATGTAATTATTCTTAAAAATTAAAAAAAAAAAAAAAAAAAGTAATTATTCTTATGCTTTTAGAGTCCTTATCTTTTGAAATACAAACTAAAATATTAAGAGATGTCAGGCTGGGTGCAGTGGCTCATGCCTGTAATCCCAGCACTTTGGGAGACCGAGGCAGGTCAATCTCGAGGTCAGAAGTGAGACCAGCCTGATCAATATGGTGAAACCACGCCTCTATTAAAAATACAAAATTAGCTGGGTATGGTGGCACACGCCTGTAATCCCAGCTACTCGGGAGGCTACGGCAGGAGAATTGCTTGAACCCAGGAGGCGGGGGCTGCAGTGAGCCGAGATGGTACCACTGCACTCCAGCCTGGGCAACAGACTCTATCTCAAGAGATGCCATGATATCTGGAATTAGCATCATAGCATCACTATAACTATGGTGTGTAAATGTGTGTGATGAATGGCCAGAAATGATAACTGTTCATTTAGTTAGGCAATGAACATATGGGAATATAATTTTTCAAACCTATACAGAGGTAAGACAGAATTTTTCCATAAAAAATTTATTTTCTATCAAGTGTACTGACCAGAAATGAAAAAAAAATATTTTCTCTACTTACCATCTAATAATTCTAGAGTCACTGTAGGATCCACATATTCCCACCAATGCTTTCCATCAGTTGACACGGGAATCTCCCAATTGGACCATTTGCAAGCCAAATGAATGCATACACATGCTATCACTGTTGGTTTGTACTGAAGACAGAAGGTTGTAAGATGCAGACTGTTGCAGAGCAGGTTTGAAAATGGAGAGCCATACAAATTCAAGTATGTAAAACAAAGAAAAACATTTACCAGTAAGATTAGAGCCAAATTTAAATTAGATTTTTCTTTAATTCTAGAGTATAAAACCTTATTTTATTAAATTAAAAGCTAAGTTATAAAACTCTAGTACTAAAAAGTCTACATATAATGAACATTCCCTCTCACTTACTCCCAAGAGTATTTTAATACTCCTATTACTATTTAAAATTTTGTTTTACACCTAAAATTGAAGTATTTTATAAAAGGAGAGGAGGATAGTATATTTGCAATAATCACTACTATACAGATGTATAAAATTATAAATTGTTTGTGGTATTTTTCTTTTGTAATGTCATGGTAAATATGTCAATGTAAAGAAAAAGACTATTTGTAAAACTGACAGTGATTTCAACATCACAATAATCAGGGATTATCCCATCAGATGTGGCTTAATAGGCATTTGCTTTCTCTAGTGAAGCAGAGAGAATTAAACACATATCTATGTAAACCTATGCCTTGTTTTTCAGCAAAGCCACAAAGAAAACTTACCTTTTGCCAAACAGCTTCAAGGCCCAATGTTATTAAATATGCAAAAATACTACCTTTCTCCTTCCACCACACACCAAATGTGGGGAATGTAATATGTGTCACAGCTAGCCTTTTCTAATCAAAGTTTTAAATTTAAGTCTTTTTATGTTGTTGCTCAGAATTACTGGGGATAGAGGTTATATCCCAACAACATATATTTAAGAAAATATAGCAGTATTTGCCAATCTCAAATTGTAAATTAAACTTATTAGTGTCACAAGAAATTAGGGACCATACAAAGCTGGTCTGGTCCCTTCTCCCCAATGACAAACTCAAAAAAACAAAAACAAAAAACAAAACACACACACACACACAACAAAAAAAAAACAAAAAACAAACTTAAATCATTAATAAAATAAATCTAGAACAGAACTGTATGTTAAAGCCTCCTTAAAACTATTCTTCCAGTTCAGTTTCAATGATGGAAATGTTATCTGAGCAGCCATAAACATATACCATTTTTTACTCTATGTAAACTGAAAAGGAAGGTTTTTTTTTGT
>NW_016107410.1:5962692-5969702 GCF_001604975.1 Cebus imitator | reverse complement strand
AAAAAAAAAAGAAAGAAAAAGAAAAAATTGTGTTTATGCAAATCCAGACATGGATAGGACTTGACTACTTTTAATTTGCTACTAGTGGGTATTATCTGGAAAAAAATTTCAAATTACATAAGTTTTATTTATTAAAAAGACTTTAATGAGTATTTTAAAGTTAAGACTGGATCAATGTGAAATTTTAAAAATTGTCATTTAACTATAATTGTAAACTAGAAATAGCTTTATACTTACCAAGTTGCTCGAATTTCTACGTTAAGTTTAGCTCTTTGTAATCTTTAGCTGCTATTCAGGCTACCAATTTTAGACTTATGCACTCACAAATCGAGAATATGTCATCAGAAAGCACCACTACACTTCACATTGTGCATTTAACCCCTCTGTGCCCAAAGTCCCTTGTACAATACACCGCAAAGCAAACAGGAAGGTACCACCACAGTAGATGGTCCAGTCTCCTGTTGCAACAAGGGTAAGAGACACATTGAGGGGGCCCTGCATTAAAGGAAGCTATAGTGTGCTACAACAGTGCAACAAAGAGGGTCAGGATAACAACCTGTTGGTAGCCATGAAATAGGATGTCTGTGCCAAATCCTTGCTTGCTGTAAGAAAAGAAAAAAAAAACGAAGACAATACTATCAGCTTTAACGTGCCACCATCAAAAAGTTCTCAACACAACAAAAACTTCAAAGATTTGTACACAAAAAGTAAATTTTACTTACTACTTACAAATATCACAAGAGCGCCATCATTTTCTATACTACTGAAAATCTTCAACAACATTCACTCAAATGTTTCTTGCTATCCCCCAAAGATCTGAGAAACAAGCCGATTTGCTTTTAGCTAGCCAGTTACAAGGGCTAAACTTGTTACTAAGTTAAGCATCTAGTCAGCTAAAAGTTGCAATAAAGCATTCTCCTGGATTTAAAAAAAAAAAGAAGAAGAAGAAGAAAAGATTTTGAAGTCTAATACAAAATACAAAGAGTTTGCCTGCCAGACTTAATCCTCATCATATTTAAATTGGCTTAAATACTTCCATCAAAACAAAACAAAACAAACCCCCACCCCACAAAACACAGAGCACAAACGGCTCAGTTTTTCATCATGCTATTAAGCATCAACAGAGAATAAACCTAGAAACAGCATATGCGTATAAAGGAGGCTCCACTATATTTTATTTCCAATTACAGAATCTAATTAAAGACAAACTTAGGAAAGATACAGGTATTCTAGGGAGGATCTGAACGCTTCAACACTGGTCCCCAACAGAAACGCAATTTTTAATTAGCTTAAGACACCGAAGAATTTTCCCTCCCCTTATTCTGCCTCTTAGTCTTCCCAACAGGGAAGTCCTTTTCAGTTTCCCTTTTCCCCAATTACATTCACAACCACTGACATACCTTTCCCCTCTTCTCACCTAGAATCGGTTTATCTCAACTCCACCCCTCTAACAGTCCTCAAGTTTCTTCCCCATCCCCTATTTTTTATTCATGGCACCTGTAATCCCTGCTGCCCCATGTGGATCATCAACATAAAGGTTTTACAAAAGGGATTTGGGTTTAGCAGAGTTGTGCTAAGGAAGAGTGTCAAAGCATCAGATGTCTTGGAGGCAGTGTGACTTTCCTGGTGGGGAGGGAAGGAGAAATCACAGAAGTGAAGGTCCCTGTAAAATGACATTAGCCAATTCTGCAGCAAAGTAGCATATTATCAACTTTCTCATCTCCAGAGGGGGAAAAAAAAGACTACAGAAATCAAATTTATTTTCCCCTCCCCCCAGCCCAGAATAAAAATACATAGAGAAGAAAAAAATAATGATTTAAAAATGCCATTAGCAGTTTTCACCAAGGAATGTATCTAAATTCAGTGATCTAGAAACAGTCACTGTGCAACAGAGAATAGAGGGGAAATGCTTTGTTAGCTGAAAGGTGTAAAAGAGCAAAGAAAAAAGAGACGCCACACATGAAAGAATGCTTTTAAAATGGAGATATACTCTATAGTTACCTGAAATGTTAGTCAGACAAAATGACATTAAACATATACGTGCTTTGTACTCAAATTTAAGAATCAGTCACATTTTAACATTAACAACAACAAAAAATCTGGTCTAAATATTTTGGTTTGGATGATTTATCAAATTCGTAGTTTTTGTAATGTTTGAAAAGTTACTATTTCATTTTTCAAGCAAACTGACTTCATGTCTCTAAAAATTTCATCTGTAAAAGAACATGGACAAAAATATTAACCTTTGGGCTGGGCGCGGTGGCTGATGCCTGTAATCCCAGCACTTTGGGAGGCTGAGGCAGATGGATCACGAGGTCAGGAGTTTGAGACCAGTCTGGCCAACATAGTGAAACCCTGTCTCTACTAAAAATACAAAAATTAGCCAGCTGTGGTTGTGTGTGCCTGTAATCCCGGCTACTGGGGAGGCTGAGGCAGGAGAATTTGCATGAACTTGGGAGGCGAAGGTTGCAGTGAGCCGAGATCACGCCATTGCACTGCAGCCCAGCTGACAGTGCAAGACTCCATATCAAAAAAAAAAAAAAGAAAGAAAGAAAAAGAAAAAAGAAAATCTCTGTTAAGAAATTTAAAATTGGCTCAAATTTCACGGCAGTAACCTGAAAATCCAATTTCGTAAGTAATATTTTTAAGCATATACTAGTACTTCCTTCAACTATGTTTCTTTAATAGACTCTCAAGAAAATTATTTGGTATAATACTTACAAAGTTTAGCTTACCTTTTTCAACTTTTTTTTTTTTTTTTGAGACAGAGTCTTGCTCTGTCATCCAGGCTGGCGTGCAGTGGCGTGATCTCCACTCACTGCAACCTCCGCCTCCTGGGTTCAAGCAATTCTCCTGCCTCAGCCTCCCAAGTAGCTGGGATTACAGGCGCCCACCAGCACGCCCGGCTAATTTTTGTATTTTTATAGAGATGGGGTTTCACCATGCTGGCCAGGATGGTCTCAAACTCCTGACCTCAGGTGATCCACCCGCCTCAGCCTCCCAAAGTGCTGGGATTATAGGCGTGAGCCACCATACCCAGCACCTTTTGTTCTTAATTCAACATCTGTAGCTAGTTATGTATATAATTCTATGCTATACTGTAGTATCGAAATGAAAATGTGCCATAAAACACATTCATATAACCACAAAGAACAGGAACCAGAGTTAAATATACTCTAGCTTACAAATGATAATGTATGCTACTACAAAAAATACAAATTGGATTTTCAGACATCTACTTCTTAATGTCACTACCAGTTTTTTAAAAAATGTAGCCACTAACATAATAAATCACCAGGTATAAAACAAATTCAATTTAGAATGAATAAAATGTGAAAATACTTAGGTAAATACTAAAAAGACTTTCAAAAGCCTTACTCATTTTGTTTAGGACACAAAAGCTTGGTAGAAAATGAATCAAATTACAAAATTCTATTTTCAAAAAGGAAGTAACAGAAAATGGCACACTACAGGTCTGAAGTGGCTGCTATGAATACGTAACACTTGAAATAAAAACAGGAAAATAGAAGTAAGAAGCAGAACATACAGCTGTTTAAAAAATGTTTTTAGGGATACAACAGATATACGGGATTCATTTAGGAGTAGAGAAATCAGGTATTACCAGATACTTTACAAGCAGTAAAGCAATAATTTTAACAAGTACTCCTGTTTATAAAAGGCTTAATAGGCACATCACAAACTATATGTATTATACTTTATAATTATTTCTCCATTATACACAAAAAGGAAACCACTTTTAGTAACGTCAAAAACCCTTGAAAAACACATTAAATCAATTTTAGTTTGCCCAAATTATTACGAGCAGAACACTTCCCCCCAAAAATTATTTATTTATTTATTTATTTTTTTGAGAAGGGGTCTCACTCTGTTGCCAAAGCTGGAGTGCAGGGGCATGACCTGGGCTCACCGCAACCTGTGCCTCTTGAGCTCAAGCCATCTTCCCACCTCGGCCTCCTGAACAGTTTAGAGACTACAGGCACGTGCCACCACAACTAGCTAAGTTTTGCATTTTTGTAGAGATGAGCTTTCACATATTGCCCAGGATGGTCTCCAACTCCTGAGCTCAAGCAGTCGTCCTGCCTTGGCCTCCCCAAAGTGCTGGGATTACAGGTGTGAGCCACCATACCCAGTCGACAAATCTTTTAACAAAGGCAATTTTTATCTGAAAGGTCTGAGGTTGGCCTGAAAATTATTCAACTGCTACCACTTTTCAAAAAGTCAAAGTTTGACATAAACCCAAAATTAATATATTTTCTGCACCTATGCACTATTGGCCCACACCAGATTGAAACGGAACTTGTAAAGCTCAATGGGGGATACATAAGAGCACTAATACTTGGAAGCCCTCCAAAGTTTGGTGAAATGAGATTCTTACCTATGCTTAAAGGAAGCTAACATACCAGGTAGAATCACAAATAGAAGTAGATGAATAAGCAGATGTAAAACACTAAAAAATAATGCTTAAAAAATGACATTTCCCACTAATTTTAATGAAACTCAACAAAAGGCTAGAAGAACATAGCATCCAAATCAATTACAGATAATAAAAAGCATTAATACTTATCTGAAAAGTTTCAAGGATCACCTACCTCTTACTAACTGGGTACATTTCACCACATCTGTGTGTGGGTGTTCAATGGTGATCTCAAAACCTGAAATGATAAGCACTTTTTTTTCCAATCACTTACCACTACAATACTTGCCTGAGAAATGCCATAAACATATAATATATTAAGTTAAAGTTTCTCATCACTGACATCCTCATTACTTTTCCAAAGACAAGATATAATTTCTTCTGAAATACAATGTCTCAATTATGAAAATCAAGTTAAAGACTAAGGGTAAATATATTCAAAATTCTGAATTATAAATGATTTGTGATTATCTTAAAGTTAAAAACAAATGGCAAATACAATTGTTAACCTGGTCCCACTATTTAAGGAGAGAATTCAACTACACAACATCTTTCTTCATATTCCAAAGCTTTCTTTCATAAGACGTGAAAAGTGCAGTTTTCATAAACATAACTGTTGGGGCACACTGGTAGAAATGAGCTTTTAAATGATACGGTACTCTAGATCAAAGGGTTTTAACCACTTATAACTACACTTCATTAATAATTAAAATATGACAAACAAATCATATAGGTCTCAAGACTGCTTAAACCACTGTTTCTAATACCAAAGATGAAATGTTTAAAAGCTTTCAACATGCAATCAACCCTTAGGGATAGCAAGGTTTCTGTTGTTATTAAAAGTGAAAATCACATTTGGTTGTCTTCAGAAGCAGTAAGTAAATAAAATCCTAATAAATGGGTAATCTAGATTTATAAAGTTGTCGTGTGGTCTATACACATATTGTAATTAAATATGCAAAATACTTTAAATAAAACCACAGAGGAATATCTTCTAAATTCTAATGTTCCCCTTAAAATAACACTTTGCATTCTCTGTGCTTAAAAATATGTCATAAACAATATAGATATTACATTATTTTATATAACTGCATTATATTTTATAATGATTTATAGTTTTTAATTTTCAATTTTTTACCTAAATGAAATTTATATAATTTTATATAGTAAAACATTAAGATGTTAAATCACTGAATTTGGAAGAAATAAGACCCTCACATTTTTGGTATCTTTTTATTTTATAGAAACTTCAAATAATTTATAGTTGACCTTTTAACAATGCAGGCCCTAAGGGGTGATGATCCCCACGCAGTCGAAAATCCACGTACTCCCCTGCTAAGACTTAACTATGGTTGACCAGAACCTGCTTACCACTGAAGCCTTAATGGTAACATTAACAGCCGATTAACACATATTTTGTATATGTAGCATGTACTGTATTTTTACAACACAGTAAGCTAAAGAAAAAAACTATTAAGAAAATCCTAAGGAAGAGAAATGTATTTACTAGTACTAAGTGGAAGTGGATCATCATAAAGGTCTTCATATAGAGTTGGCTGAGGAAGAGAGGTTGGTCTTATTGTCTCAGGTTGGAAGACACAAACGGGGAGGCAGGAGAGGGAGGCAACACTTGGTGCAACGTTACAGAAATACACCACAATTTCTGTCTTTTGCTGGCATTAAATTCTCTGGCTTTAGATCCTTCAACTTCCCTTTGCTTTAAGCTTCTCTCAAATTATAGTAGAGTCCATAGGCATGCCTTTCTTGCAGCAATCCTGCATTCACATAAAAGCTGCATTTTCAATATGAGATTAAAGTGCAAGGTTTTTGTGTCTGCTGGTATAGTTGCAGCGATAGCTTCCTAAATGTCTTTTTCTTCTTTCACAATGAACCTTATACTGCATTCATTCACCTTGAAATGGTGGGCAACTGTAGCTATAGACCTCAATATACAGTACATATCAAACAATTCAACGTTTTTTTCCAACATCACAACTTTTAACTGCTTCTTGGGAGCATCTCTGGAATCACTAGGGGCACTCTGTATGGGTCCCATGGTATTAATCAAAGTTTCCAGTATTGCATGAAATATGGTAAAAATTATTAGAGAACTGCTTTTACTGATATGTGACTTATTGGACAGACAAACTCTTCAGAGATGACAAGAGTCACACAGCATTTTTAAGTGGATAATCATAACATGGGCTCTTTTCAATAGCAAGAGAAAGTGGCTACAAAATTATCACAGCAGTAGAGGTATATATGTACTGAAGTTAATTTTACGTGACTTAATACTGTACCTTTACATTTGTTTATGTTTATTTACATTTTCTCTTACCTGAGAATAGAACCATGTATGGTCTGTGTTTGTGTGCCTACGTTTTAAACATTTTTTATCTTTTAAAAAAATCAATTTGTGTATATTTTATGGCAGTAAATGATAAAATAGGCTAATATCTACATATGTTTTCCACATTCATGACATATTCAACTTTTTCTTATTTTTTCCAATTATTTCCAGGCTATAGCTCATCTACAGTTTTTTTTTTTTTTTTTTTTTTTTTTTTTTTTTTTT
>NW_016107410.1:5942853-5962547 GCF_001604975.1 Cebus imitator | reverse complement strand
TCACCCTGTCGACCAGGATGGTCTCGATCTCTTGACCTCGTGATCCACCCGCCTCAGCCTCCCAAAGTGCTGGGATTACAGGCTTGAGCCACCGCACCCGGTCTGTTCATCTACAGTTTTACAAATTGTTGCAAATTTCCATTTTTCCAATATTATTTATTGAAAAAAAATTCATGTGGACCCATGCAGTTCAAATCTGTGCTGTTTCAGGGTCAACTGTATATGTATTTCCCACAAGTTAGTTTTGTAATGAAGAGTCCGTCACAACGGGAAGTTGTGACTGATTTATCACACTTCTATCTGGGAATGTAGTAATACATTTAAAAACAACAAATTCACGATATGATACAGATACTGTTCCACCTCCACAGAATGGAAGGTACAACAGGTAAAGGAACTTTTGCCCAAGTTTACAAAGCAAGTCGGAGGCCTACAGATTTTAACTCAGATCTCCCCAAAGCCCATGTTCTTTCTCAAACATCCTGGTAGGTTCATCCAGAACTAATGTATGACTTTAGATAAGCCATCACTTTCTTAGGGCTCAATTTTAGTAAACTGAGTAAGGTGAATGGTGAGAGTAAATGAACTTGCATACAAAGATACAACTTTCAGAAAAGGATGATCAACATTTAAATAATATGTCACATTAAAAATCATGCGATATACTCATAAAATACCGACTGGAAGCTCAGGGAGAACAAGGGTTGCTGTGTATGCTGGTACACATCACAATATGAAACAGCCCTAAAGCACCATTTTACTCTCCAGTGCAAATCCAGAGTGAGGCACAGTACTTCAACTACCTGAACACATAAGAAATCACACTGAAAGGTATGTTTACCATTCAATTTAATTATGCCAAATGAAATTAAATTCTAGAAAAGTAATTTCCTTATAACCAGGCAATCTTATTCTGGTCTAAAGCCTGTTTTAAAATAACTTCAATAATAAAATTATTTCAGAAATCTTTTCTCTTATTTAGAATACTTTATTGAAGTACAAACAAAAGCCATTATCTGATGTGTAAGTACGTACCTAGAGTTTGTAGCATTATGGTTTCAAGTATAACCAGTTCTTGAGTCTGTTGAAGATAAGCCTGTCAGATAAAAATATTATCAAATTGATTAAAATAAAAATAACTTTACTAGACTACATGACTGTTACATCTTGTGAGAATTACAGGTTGATTACAAAAGAACCATAGTACTTTGGAAATACGGAGAAAATAAACTGAGGGTGACAGAGAAAACATATATTCTGTAGCAAGTCTGAAATGAATTATTTTCTACAACAGGAAATAAACAGCAAAAAACAAAAAAGTAAACAATATGAAAGGGGTAAGATAATTGAAATAAGATGTGCACAGTCTGTAAAGTGAAACATTCTAGGCACTGGCGCTTCAAGAGATATTAAAGACAGGAAGCACCAAGTCAACTAAAAACACTGAACTCAAACCTGACGTTAACTCAAATCCGGCTTACAAACTCACTCTAGGATATTTCATGTGGTAATACCTTGAAAGTCACAGTAAGTCAGTGAGTTAATTTAGAATTAACTTCTCTGCCACCTCAGGAGTGACCAAACATACCAAAATAATTTATCTCATACCCATGGGGACATAAATATCAGAGACCCTCCTTACTCAATTGCAAGAAATTATCCTTCCATTACAATTACTCTGGAAATAAAGGATATGAAAAATTTACTGCTGTCTTATTCTGAAATCATGACAATTGACCAAAGTGATAAGGAAATACTATATTACCTAATGAATATACCTATATTCATTTTTGTAAGGACATATTGCTAAAGCCAGAGAGTAAAAGCACCTTTCGTTTTATTTATGCTCTATTCTGAAAGGTCACTGAGCTGATTTTTAGAACGTACTGAATTTCTATTATTTGAACAGTACCCCTGGAAATAATTCTGAATTTGTATAGTTAATAGAAACTGCTGGAATTACCTTTAAATAGCGACAAACTCATTATTATTTAATGGCTACATTAACAGTTTACTCCCTTAAAGCCAAAATCTATGATAAAACTTGCTATTAATAAAATCAGATATAGTTCCATTAAAGCTTAAATTAATCTGGACTTTAACTTAAATCAACTTCAATTAATATAATGTTAGTCATTCAATGAATAAAGGTTCCTGATTAAGCAACTCAGGATGCTAGAAAAATGATTTTAAAGGGCCACAATTCTAACTTCCATCTTCAGATGTCAGAAAAATTTAAAATAGTTCTTTCAAATAAGGTTTATTTTACAATGTTGATGAAAAGTTGTCTGGAAAGTGACATTACTCTTTCAGAAAATTAAAATACTAAAAGAACACTGCTCATGAAAGCATAGTAAAATGCAGCTTTATGTATCAGAGAGGTAAGTAGTAGTACATACACTAAAAAAGGAAAAATACTTTAAAAAGACTAATTACTTGTCTAGGGGTAAATTCAGAAGACTTTCTGTTCCTTCATCTGCTGTCAATTTAAGAGAGTTATTTATATTCTGGTCTCAAATACAGCTATCAGTGGAGGTGATATGACTTATCCTCTACATATGTCATAGCTCTGAACAACAAAATGTGAAACAAAGTATCTTTGAATCTACAAAGTATCTAGAACCAAAGCCTTTTAATTCAGAATGACATCCAAATTCATGAATATACATGAAATGTTTTCCTGCCAGACTGATTCCTAGCATTGCATTCCTAAGAGGTAATAAAAATAAGCAGCATTTGGAAGGCAACACTAATTGAACTGTGTTTTTATTAGGCCTACATTACGAAAAAGTTTCAAATTTACAAAGAAAAATAAAAAACCCAATATTTACATACATCACATTTAGTATCCAGCAGTGGCTCTAGAGGATGAAGACAAGCATGTGCTACTTTGATAACATGTTCAAGTTTTCGAGCCTGTTCTTCCACTTTTGCAGCCAAAAATAATGCAGTAGGCGATATTATCTGCAGAAAATATAAAAATCTGGTGATTTAAAAACAAATACATTTTGAAAAACCCTCTATGTTCCTTTTTAAATTTTTTGAGGTGGAGTTTCGCTCTTGTTGCCCAGGCTGGAGTGGAGTGGCGCAATCTTGGTTCATCGCAAGCTCTGCCTTTTGGGTTCAAGCTATTCTTCTGTCTCAGCCTCCTGAGTAGACGGGACTACAGGCGTGCACCACCACACCAGGCTAATTTTCGTATTTTTAGTAGAATCGGGCTTCACTATGTTGGTCAGGCTGGTCTCGAACTCTTGACCTCAGGTGATCCACCTACCTCAGCCTCCCAAAGTGCTGGGATTATAGGTGTGAGCCACAGCACCAGGCCAAAACCCTCTATTTTCTAAGGGGGAGATGTGCAAGGAAGGAAAGCAATATTAATAGTATGAACTCTGCGTTGGGCTATGACTAGATTAATAGTTTTAATAAAGTTATTGATTAAATAGAGCTACTCTATAAAATTTGTTTTACTCATTTTACACATAGAACCAAGGGGAAAAGGGAAAAGATATACTAAATAAGTTGACTTAACATACTAAAAATGCCAAATAAGAGAAAGTTTAAATAATATTAATTTGCACATTGTAGAGGCAAAGAAAAAAAAATACCTCAAGCAAAAAGATGATGCTATACCTGAGCGGGGGCAGGAGGAGGGGGAGAAGCGGGTCCAATTTATCTACTATACTCCTTTTCTAGGCACAGAGTCACCATATTCTAGTGCTCTTTTAAATCAAGCAATGATTCATTGAGTGGCTGTAACTGCCACACAAGATACCTATCTTCACTATCTTGTTGAAGGGACAGAAAAAGTATCTAGAAGACAATAAGGAGGATTCTGAACACAAAACTGTTTCTTAATTCTCTCTATTACTTAACTATAGCAATAATAAAAGCAGCTGTAACACCAGGATTTAAGCATGTAATACAAACCAAGATAGTAGAAACTTTGCTAATCAGAGATCCAGAAACTAGCAATTTTTTTTTTTAAGCTTAGAAATTAGGTCCTTGGGATGGAAGTATAAGAACACAGCACTACAAAGATATTGACTAAGACAGAGAAACATCAAGTTTGAATATCTACCCCTAAAATTAATAATAAACCAAGTAACTGTGGACTCAGAAAATAGGCATAAAATAAACTCATGTTTTAAGATTACATACAAGAAATTTCCCATGAGAAGACAATTTCTAAATGTCAAGATTTGGGTACCCATTTTTCAAGAGGTGAACATTTGAGTCTCATTATATCTTGGGGGGTCAAGAATTACCGTACAGAAATAATGCCAAACCGGAGGTGAAGAAAATTTCCCTGGAACCAGAAATAATGTTACCTCAAAATGAGTGAATAAATTTAATTTGGACTTTCAACTTATTTCTTCCTTTTAAAATTACAACAAGGAAAAGATTAGAAAAATTAAGAATACTCAAAAGAGTAACTTAGGGCCAGGCGCGGTGGCTCACGCCTGTAATCCCAGCACTTTGGGAGGCCGAGGCAGGTGGATCACGAGGTCAAGAGATCGAGACCATCCTGGTCAACATGGTGAAACCTCATCTCTACTAAAAATACAAAAAATTAGCTGGGCATGGTGGCGCGTGCCTGTAATCCCAGCTACTCAGGAGGCTGAGGCAGGAGAATTGCCTGAACCCAGGAGGCGGAGGCTGCAGTGAGCCGAGATTGCGCCATTGCACTCCAGCCTGGGTAACAAGACCGAAACTCCATCACACAAAAAAAAAAAAAAAAAAAAAGAGTAACTTAGTCTGGAAGTAGCCTGACCACAGAACAGTTATTTATTTGTGTTCCCAGTATTTAGCACTATGTGGCTGTGGTTCAACTTGCTGAATGAATGAGATATGGGTAATATATAATGACATCAATATTAAATTCAAAGTATTCTAAATGCCACTATAAAATTCTGAGAGCCAATGGCCACATAAGACATTCAAGAAAATAAAGACACTCTCAGTTTTCCTCTTATTAATGTCTAACAGAGGAATGGCTAATCAAGCCTTCAAATGCTAAAACTATTTGTCAGAGCAAAGCAACAGAGGCTCAGGTCAAAAGTCAAATTAGACTCAATTTAGTATTTAAAGTTCCTGTCAAATGATCCAAAATTTCTCTTACTTGCCTAAAAGACACTTATCAAGAAATACTTTCCAACTACACAGACCTTCTCCTTAGAAGATAGTCTCAAAAGCAACAAAGAATGTGTACTAATCATTCTAAAATTCTACAAATAACTTCAAAAATTAAGTATTCAGGGAGCCAAGCAGTGATATTCAGGGTAGGCTCATTTGTTTACCCACACTCCTCATAGAAGTCTTTCTGTTCCCTCTAAACAGGGCTCAATTCTTATCCTCCTCCAGTGCAACATTAATACCCAACACTCCTCCAAAGATCCTGGTGAAAGCCACTAACTCCATTCACATTTCCTTCTCTATAACCTGCAAACATTTTCCTCTATCAAGGCTGTAAAAACAAAACAAAACATCTTTTTTGATAAATACTTTGTGAATATCCATGTGAGGCTTTTAATTTCAAGGATGACTAAGGAAGGTGATCAAACTAGGTATTGTAGCTTTTTGTATGGAAGACTGATTTTGTCGTGAGGCCTAAAAGAATTCCAAATGTTTTAGGTAACAGAAATATTACTAGTTGGTCCACAGCTTTTAAAGGTGAGCATACTTTTGAAGCCAGCAAACATTCACTGGCATGTGCAAGCTTGGTTCAAGCCAAATAATTCACACTAGTATTGTTGGAGAAGTACAACTGGTTTGGTTCAAGTAACCAAACAATTACAAACTGAGATTCAGTTCACTGGGGACAGGGACCATGCACTATCTATTTTTATATTCTGGACCTAGTTTAATAAACTTTCTCAGATTATTCTAAAAGGAAAAAAGTAAAAGGAAGTTGATATGAATGGTGTCTACAATTGTTTGAATAATGTCATGAGTTTGTCACTCTAGCAGATATATATATAACTATCTCAAGGAAATGTAACACTCTGAAAACAAGACAAATTTTTATAGAAATACATCATACAAATCATGGAGACGGGGAGGTAAAGGTGATAAAGCTGTAGTCATGCTGCCTCAAATGCAATCTTGGCTCTGTGATCTGACTAGCCTAGACAAATTACTTACTCTCTTTGTGGCTCTGTTTTTGCATCTGTAAAATAAGAGAAATATTAATAGTATCTGCTTGTAAAGTTGTGTAAGGATTAAATGAACCAATACGTACAGGACTTAGAACAGTGTTCCATAGTAGAATGACTCAAATATTATTACTATGTTAAAAAACTGTGCATTGTTAATGTTGATCCTAAATTTAAAAAGCATTTTAACAAGTGTATTTTTAAACTTCCCTTCTCTTTGGCTCACCTCCTTCCTTCCAAGGTTAAACTTTATTCTTGGAAGGTCCTGCTGTCCTGCTGCAGTCTAAGCAAGCATATTCAAACACTGAAGTTATGATACTTGACATTACTTCAATGATTTACATCCGTATTCTTTTTGCTCCTTCTCTTTTTCTATTTCCATTCCTACCTCCTGATCTGACTCCTTCCTTCTCCATCTTTTTACCTCCTGTCCATTCCTGGCTGCTGTCTTCCCTCTCTGCTTCTGACACCTTTTTACTGCTGATATTATTCACTCCCCACTGATGGCTTCAACCTTGATAGCTGGAGGCAAGGTCAGGCTGAATTAGCAGAAAGTCTGGGTAATTTCTAAGTTACCGAAGATGGCTGTATTCAGTTTCAATGAGTCACTCTAGTCCTTATTCTCTTAATATTAATAATTAATCCTGTACAAACACTTGGTGGGTGCATTTGTATTTAAGAACTAGCCAAATCTATTTGATTACTCTTCAACATTAAATCTCTGAATCCAGAAAAACCCCAAAAGAAGCAAAGAAAAGGCTTCCAAGTTTGCTTTTTCATTTACTATTACCAACAGGTTCATTTTAACCTGTTCTTGTGTTTCACCTTTAGTGATGCCATTTCTCCCCTTGCCCTTAATTGCCCTGAACATCCCCCTATCCAACCCTGACTAAGACTAGGAAAACTATTTTCAGTGCCTTGAAAAGGACTTCATTAATAAGTATTTAGCAAGTTCTACACACCACAGCTCAGAATTTGGAAATTTCTTGCTAAGGCTATAGTTTGAGACATGACAGAAAGGTCTTAGAATAAGAAAAGGAAAGTAGAGGAAAGACAAGAGAGGTAACAAGCCCACAAAGAAGGAAGTGGAATAAATCAAAGTGCCCATTTGTTAACTGGCATTTGCCAAGCTTGAGCCTATTAAACCAAAAATCCAGCACATTGTTAAAAAGTGGTTTATATCCTTAATTCGACTGCACTAAAAACACCAGCTTAAATTAAGGAACTGCAGAAAATGTTATTAACCCAGTCTGGCATTTTAAGTGTTTTCTTATCCAAATAATTATGTGTGAGTGAAATACATGTAAGAAAATTTATATTAAGAATTAAAAAACTCTTCAAGCTAGATGTTAAGATACCTAATTACATTTGAAAGAAAGTTGGCTTAATAACGGCCACAAAACATTAGTATTCAATACTGCTGAAAAGCAGTACTAATTAAATGAATAAGGCTTGATTTCCATAGAGTAACTACATCATATGTAAACAATATATGTAATATGCTTAATATTAACTGGCATTTAAAAATTATTTTGTGGGGAGTACCTGTGCATTATGAACGTTTCTAAAAAAGAAAAAATATTGGCCAGGCGCGGTGGCATCACGCTGTAATCCCAGCACCTCAGGAGGCCAAGGCAAGAGGGGAGGATCACCTGAGGTCAGAAGTTCCAGACTAGCCTGGTTAACATGGAGAAACCCTGTCTCTACTAAAATACAAAAAAATCAGCTGGGTGTGGTGGCACACACCTGTGATAACAGCTACTCAGGAGGCTAAGGCAGGAGAATCGCTTGAACCTGGGAGGCGGAGGTTGCAGCTAGTGTCACTGCACTTCAGCCTGGGTGACAGAGTAAGACTCTGTCTCCAAAAAAATATCAACTTTAAAGTATACTTAGTATTTCATAGTTAAGGCACTATCTACTCTCTCTTATATAGATACAGCTTCTACCAGCCTACAATAAACACTAAAAAATATCACTCTAAGTCCCAGCTACCTGGGAGGCTGAGGTGGGAGGACAGCTTGAGCCCATGGGTTTGAGGCTAGCCTGGGGGCAACAGAGTGAGATTCCCTTCTCTTAAAAAACTAAAAGGACAATAAAATGACATATAATATTGTGAAACAAGAACATTAACATTGCACAGATATTCAAATATACTACATAAATGTTACAAATGGCCACTTCTTTTGAACAGAACAGATTATCAAGAAGACGGCAGTACTACCCAAATTTACCTACAGATTCAATGCAATCATAAAAATCTCAGCTTCCTTTTTTGCAGAAACTAATGATTCACATGGAAATACAAAGGACTAAGAATAGCCAAAATAATCTTGAAAAAGCACAAAGTTAGAAGACTCCTATTTCCTGAATTCAAAAGTTACTACAAAGCTACAGTAATCAAGGGTATGTGGTCTGTATAAGGGGATGGAATAGAATCCAGAGTCCAGAAATATACCGTTACGTTTATGATCAATTGATTTTCACTAACAATCCCAAGAAAATTCAGTCAGGAAAGAACTCTTTTCAGCAAATGGTGCTGGGACAACTGTATATTCAAATATCCAAAANAAAAAAAAAAAAAAAAAAAAAAAAAAAGTCAAACCCTTATTTACATCACACATAAAAACTCAAAAACTCAAAAAGGAACCACAGACCTACATTTAAGAGTTAAATCTATAAAACTCTTATAAGAAAAGAGAAATAAATCTTTATGACCCCAGATTAGGTAAAGGTTTCTTAGATATGCTGTCAAGAACACAAGTTACAGAAGAAAAATATTAATAAATTTGATGTTTGTGCTGCAAATATCACCATGAACATAAAAAGTACAATACAATCAGTGGGAGCTATCACTTCATACCGTCAGGATGGCTACAATAAAAAAAAAAGACAATAAATGTGGTGATAGTGGAGCCCTCACACATAGTGAGAATACGAAATGGTATGGCTACTTTGGAAAACAGTATGGCAGTTCCTCAAAATGTTTTTTAAAAGCTATCAAAAAAGATTACTGTATTGGAGTCTAGCATTACCAAACCAACCCAGCAATTCCACTCACATATCTCTCACCCGTAAGAAACGAAAACATACGTCCATATAAAAACTTGTAAATGAATGTTCACAGCAGCGTTATTCATAATAGCCAGTGGAATGGCTGTTAAGTGCAATCGACCCAAATGTCCATCAGCTGATAAATGGATAAATAAAAGGAGGTACAGCCACATGATGAACAGTATCAATTACTCTGCAGTAAAAAGGAATGAAGTACTAATACATTCTACACCATCAATGGACCTTGAAAACATGCTAGTGAAAGACCATATATATATGATTCCATTTATATGAAATGTCCAGAATGGGCAAATCTATGGAGACAAAAAATAATTTAGGGGTTGCCCAGGGTTGGGAAGGGGAGTGGAACTGGTAAACTGCTAATAGAAACCAGGTTTCTTTTTGGGGTGATTAAAATATTCTAAATAAAGATTGTGGTGATGGTTGTGTAACTCCCTAAGTGAGCCACTGAATTATGCATACTTAATGGGTGGATTTTATGGTATGTGAATTGTATCTCAATTTCTTTTTAAGGGGCTAATATTAAAGACATCTATTTATGCTGGGTGCGGTGGCTCATGCCTGTAATCCCACCAGTTTGGGAGGCCAAGGCACATGGATCACTTGAGGTCGTGAGTTTGAGATCAGCCTGGCCAACATGGTGAAATCTCATCTCTACTAAAAATACAATTTGCTAGGTGTGGTGGTGCATGCTTGTAATCCCAGCTACTTGGGAAGGCTGAGGTAGGAGAATCTCTTGAACCGGGGAGATGGAGGTTGCAGTGAGCTGAGATTGCACCACTGCACTCCAGTCTGGGTAACAGAGCGAGATTCCATTTCAAATAAAGGGGCATCTGTTTATTAGCTCTCTTTTTTTTTTTTTTGAGACAGGGTTTTGCTCTGTCACCTAGGCTTAAGTGCAGTGGCGTGAACGTGGCTCACTGCAGCCTCAACCTCCTAGGCTCAAGTGATTTTCCTGTCTCAGCCTCCCAAGTAGCTGGGACCATAGGTACACACCAACATGCTGGGCTAATTTTTTTTTCTTTCTTTTATTAATTTTTGTAGTGACAGGGTCTCACCAAGTTGCCCAGGCTGCTCTCGAACTCCTGGGTTTAATCCTCCCACCTCCATCTCCCAAAATGCTGGGATTACAGGTGTGAGCCACCGTGCTTGGCCAGATCTCTACAGATGTAGTGTACATGCACTAACGAAATAAATTTCAAGAAAACCAAAAGCCTAATTACAAAAAATACTAACAAACAAGATGCATCTTAAGCATGTACCTGTATAACTTTAACACACATTTTAAAATTTAAAAGTAGAATCAGGTTTTGTTTTGAGAATATCCACTTCTTAAATAGCAAGTAACTTTTTGACATTTACATTATGGAATTAAAAAATTTTTTTAAAAAGGGCAATTATTTCAGAAAACCATTAATTGCTTGTTTGGGTAACAAAAATAATTTTAACAGATATTTAGCTCTACATAAAGTGAACCATATCAATTCAAATAGTTACTCATACTAGGCATTCAAAACAACAATCGCTGAGCTATAATGACACAAAATAACTATAATACCTACCTGGTGGGTGTGTGTGGAAATACCTGGTTTCCTCTCTGAATCCTTACATCACTTAAAGATTCCAAACCCTTAGAATTTTCTCTTCCTCCCCTCTCAGCTATTTCTTTTCAAGCATCAACTATATAGTTTCACTTTCTTTAGGTTTTTGACCACAAAAGAATTATCTTTCTCATTTTTTTCAACTTCTAAATGAAGCCTCAGTGTGAGATTAGTTTGAAAGTGCACATTTGCCTTTGGAAAGAATTACTACAGTGTGAACGACAACAGCAATTTTATTTGTTAGTGGATGCAAATGACTGTAGCTCACACCATCACTGTCAAATAGAAATATAATGTGAAGCTAAGCAAGGTGGCTCAGGCTGTAATCCCAGCACTTTGGAAGGCCAAGGCAGGTGGATCACATGAGGTCAGGAGTTTGAGACCAGCCTCACCAACATGGTGAAATCCTGTCTCTACTAAAAATACAGAATTAGCCAGGCGTGGAGGCACATGCCTGTAATCTCAGCTATTCAGGAGGCTGAGGCAGGACAATTGCTTGAACCTGGGAGGCAGAGGTTGCAGTTAGCTGAGAGATTGTGCCATTGCACTCTGGCCTGGGCAACAAGAGCGAAACTCCATCTCAAAAAACAAAACAACACACACACACACACACACACACACACACACACACACACACACGGTGAGCCACAAATATAATTTAAAATTTTCTAATAACCATGTAAAAAAACGGGAACAATTTTAATGTATTTTTACCTCAATAATATATAATAAACATAAAAAGTATTAAAAAGTGACTTTATATTTTTCCCATATCAAGCTCTCAAAATTTGGTATTTTACACTGATAACTGTGTCTCAATTCAGATGCTACTATTTAAATGAGATGCAGTCCTACAAAAACAAGAGTTGCATTTCATAAATTATTTTATATAACTTTAATTTTTAAATGTAAACTCATTAAAATCTAATAGTACAATGCAGTTCCTCAGTGCAGTATTCACATTTCAAGCATCTAACAGCTACAGTACTTCTAACACATGGCTATTACATTACAGCATTTAAATCCATAGTTGGCATTCTGAAGAGAATGAAGCAAATGAAAATGCATTAAATAGGCCGGGTGTGGTGGCGCACACCTGTAATCCCAGCACCTTGGGAGGCTGAGGCAGGAGGATCACTTGAGGTCAGGAGTTCAAGACCCGCCTGACCAACAGGGTAAAACCCTGTCTCCACTAAAAAAATAAAAAAATAAATAAATACAAAAATTAGCCGAGATCGGGCCACTGCACTCCAGCCTGGGCAACAGAGAAACACTGTCTTAATAAATAAATAAATGCATTAAATGTTCATAGGTGTCACAAAATAGCTCAAACTGATTACTGCTCCTAGTCATATCCACATTAGACAGACAAACTTAAAGTAAAGCACTATTTTCTCCCTCTCCCACTAGAATATACGTCCCTTAGGGAAAGCATAAATACTTATAAGTATTTATGTTTTAATTACTTATAAGAAAATAAATCCCATCTTTGCATATGGCTCTTCATATTACTATGCACTTAATATTCGTGGAATAATATGGTCCTACTGTCATGTAAATATACAGCATATTGTCTCTAAGCACAAGTCATTAACTTCACACCTTTAACTTTTAACAAGGAATAGGTGAACTTGTACAGTTCTCATCCATTTCTTCTCTATCAGCTCCAAATAATTTAGAGAAAAACTTCACATTACATGTATTTCCTTAAATACAGCCATATAAAGAGAAGACAATATGCCACTGAACAACCAGAACCTTGGCTTATTTAATGGTAAAGTATTAGGTTAACACCCTAAAATGTAGAGTAGTAAGGAGGATTCCATTATTTCCCCTTATCCCTAGAAAATGTGTAAATATGTACTCCCTAGAATGTGTGTGTGTGTGTGTATATATATATATGTTTATAAACAAAATACAGTGATCTAATTGGATTTTCACTTAAAAAATCACCTTAACCAATTTTATGTATTAATACTAAAAACAAAACTCCTGTTCTGAAATGGCCTTGAAAGTCAGTTTATAAACTATATAAAATCTGTCTTATTTTACACCGAGACATTTGAGTGCCTTGGCCAATGCAAACACTCAATGCACATTTGTTAATATAAAAACCTACACCCAAGTCTAGAATTTTGCTATGGTTTGAATGGGCCTTGGGTCTTGCATGACTGGGTTCACTCTCTTGAACTCCTGCCATGCGATGACTCAACAAAAAGACTGAGCTAGAGCCACCAGAGAAGCATATAAATTACCAAGACTAAAACATACATGTATCTGTGTGTGCAGAGAAAAGGTATGAGTTATTTCACAATCATTTAATTTCGCAATAAGAATTTTAAGTGGCTTCAGGAATACTTCAAAAGATCTGTACAATAATACAGAGCCACTGAAGTCAGCATCCCTGTAATAGGGCAGATAAGAGCAGCTTGTTTCAAATAACACTTAAAGCTTTATGGGGGAGTTCTAGGGTAGCTTTCAGAATTAATTTGAGAAAATCAATCAAGAATATCATAAATACCTTCTAATGCCTATCAATAAATGAACTCTCCCAAAGCCTCCTTATTTAACATAAACTTCCAAGTGATTTATTCCTTTAAAACATCAGCTTCACCTTCCTAGAAGTACTTGTAAGTACATTTAAATGATAGCCTATTGTGGTTCCATTGGAAATTAGTGTATCAACTCCTGAATGAAGACAAACTTTTAGTGACTTACCTGAAGAATTCTGAGATGATGGCTGCAGAGGAGATACCCAAATCCCCACAGAAAAACAGAGCAACAAGATAGCAAAACCAAAACCCCATGGAGAGTTACAACCTAATCATATGACAAGCCATTCCTAGGGAATTCCTAATACATACGAATGAGGACAAAACAGACTACTATATAACAATACACAGCATAGTGTAGCAAGATGCAAAGGAATGGGGCATGTGCTGGACTTGATAAAACAAGAACCTCGAAGCGCCAACAGACATTCACTAGAAATCATGGCAGACCAATGTGAGAACAGCAGCTAAAACTGGAGTTTTACTAGTCCAGTAAGTAGATGGATGCAAGAGACCTAGAGCAAGAATTAAAAGACTGAAACTAACATCTATGAACTTTTGAAATTGATCTCCCAAGGTTCTCTTTCAAGACTCCAATTTTGAGGAGAAACCATTGGGAGGAAAAGCACAATCAACAAGATAGGGACAAGGGAAAAGAGAAACTAAAAATGTGAAGGGGAAGAGAGCCAGAAACTCCTGGAAAGTAAGCTGCTACACTTCTTAACATTATATAAAAATAACAGAAAAAGGAGCTCTGTGAAATTATTAAAGCTACTCTGAAATTATTAAAGCTATATCACCTTTCTAAAGTCCAGGAAAGCTAGTATCTCACAAAAATGAGTAACCAAAGAGTATTCAGCTCATACAAAGAGAGAGAGTTCGAGATCTGCCTGGGCAATATAGTGAGACCCCATTCTCCACAAAAGGAAAAAGAAAAAAGACAAAAAGAAAAAATTAGAAGAGCTGTGCCTATACCAACAAATCACACTGGAAAGAACTGCTTTAGGCTGAGTGTTGGGAGGCTGAGGCACGAAGACTGTTTGAGTCCAGGAGTTTAAAAATGGCCTAGGCAACACAGTGAGACTGCTGTCGCTACAAAAAATTTTAAGAATTAACTTTGTAGTGGCACATGTCTGTAATCCCAGCTACTTGTGAGGCTGAGGTGGGGGAACCACTTGAGTCCAAGAGGTTGAGGCTGCAGTGAGCCATGATTGTGCCACTGCACTCCAGCCTGGTTGTCAGAGGGAGACCCAGCCTCAAAAACAAAAAAACAAAACAAAACAAAACAAAAAAGGGCAGCTATCCAAGATTACTGGAATCTGAAGTTACTGTATGATCCAGCAATTCTATTCCTAGATATAAGCCCAAGAGATACCAAAAACACAAGTCTGCACAAAAACTTGTGTATGAATGTTCTTAATAGCAATGTTTATATCAGCCAAAGTGGCTAACAATCCAAATGTCCAACTGATGAACAGATATATAAAATGTAGTCTAGCCATTTTAGGGTATGAAGTACCCAGGAATAATGGGTGCTTCTGCAAGAAAAATAACGTACTGATAAATACAATAACACAGATGAACCTTGAAAACATGGTAAGTGAAAGAAGGCAGTCACAAAGGACAACATACTGTATGATTCCATTTATGAAATGTCTAGAATAGGGAGAAATGACTGTGAGGTTAGCTGTTTCTTTTAGGTATAGTGAGAACTTCTAAAAATTGATGCACACCTCTGTGAATTTTCTTAAAAAAAAAAAAAAAAAAAAAAAAAAACACAAAAAAACCCCCATGGAATCATATTCTTTCAATAGGTGAAATGTATGGTATGTGAATTATATCTCAAAAAGGGCAAGAATCAGGTAATTATACTGTATGATACACACCACTGGGTGTCCATATAGGAGATGAATCAAGCATTTCAACACAAACATACCAATTTTTAAGAAAGAAATGACAGAATTAGAGTGTCACCAATGAATGAAAGGACCCAGGCATTGAGCATCAGCAGCCACTAACACTACAAAGAGAAGAGACAAACTGACATTAGGCCTTCTGATGAAAGAACATTAACACCATCTATACTCTTGCCTAAGGGATCTCTAACAGGAGTCTGATTAAATACCTGGATCAAATCAATTTTCCAGGAATGCATGAACAAAGGAACACAGTAAACTGCACCATAAGACGACAATCAGCAAAATTCAGACAGTTGCAAACTCTACAGGTCACACACCCTAGGGTGTAGGGGGTCCTATACCACAGGGTTGTGGGGTGAGCCTTATGCTGTGCTGAGGCACAGGATCCGAGAAATAAAGAGACAGGACACAGAAATACAAAGAAAACACAGCTGGGCTCAGGGGGCCATGCCACCTGTAAGTGGAGTCAGGCAAGGCCCCAAATGTCCAGAAGCATGAGTATTTATTGTGTATAAGTTAGGGGGCAGGGCAGTGAGTGAAATCATCTTTAAGGATAGTGACAGGGTCGTGAGCAATAAAACATGGGGTCCATCCCCATTAGGTAACCTAGGCCAGGAGGTGGACAGTGCGCAGCAAGGGGCCCGTTCCCTGAAGGCAAGGGCCGTGTGCAGTAAGGGGTCCACCGAGGCTTGAAGGTGGGCCATGCGCAGTGAAGAGGGTGCAGTGTGCAATACTTCTATCTGTGGGCAAACTACTTCTAGGAAGGTTTATAGGAGGATGCTTTAAGTCACATAGCAATGACAGAGCTGTCAAGGTTACCGCCACCTTCTGGCAGCTTCCAATGGGTTCTATGAGAAGATGCTTTTCAAGCAGCACAGTATCAACAGCTGATAAAGTTCACAGTCACCAAGGTGGATTGCCATTCTGAGGGCAGCCTTCCACAAGAACTGGAGTAAGGTCCTACAACTCCTTTATCAGGAGGAGTGGCTCTCGCCCCAAGCCTGCCATACAGCGGGTATCTTTACGATACTGAACGCTGCCGTCTGGGCCATGGACTCTTGTCCTGGTATAACTGTTTTTCCCTTAAATCATGCTCTGCACTGTGTACACTCTAGGCATTCCTCCGATTATGAACTAAGATATAATTATAGGTATATATGTAGGGAAATATTCTTTAGGCACTCATACTATCAACTATTATATGATTATATATAGAGGATTACATAAAGGGATTCTTCAAGCTCTATTTCTATAAACTAATATATGATTATGTAAAGGATTATATAAAAGGAAATAGCTGAGTAGTAACACTATAAAGTGAGATATTCCTCAAGCCCTAGCTGTGCCAGGATTCTGCTTAGCTCTCATTCCTAGATGCCTATATGGGGGGTTACCCACACTAGGGTCCTTCAACAGATAAAAGTTAGTGACATAAAGGGACGGAGGGGAAACATGCCTACCGAGAGACTTCAAACACCTAGCAAATTTTTAATAATGAGCAAGAATAAACTATGGTGTTTAGGAATGGAGAGCTGGGTACTAAAACTACAAAGAAAGTAATTACTGTTAGAGTAAGAATACTGGAGCTAGGCAAAGTGGCTCACGCCTGTAATCTCAGCACTTTGGGGGGCCAAGGCAGGCAGATCACGAGGTTAGGAGTTCAAGACCAGCCTGACCAACGTGGTGAAACCGTATCTCTACTAAACATACAAAAATCAGCCAGGCTTGATGGCACACATCTGTAATCCCAGCTACTCAAAGCTGAGGCAGGAGAATCAATTGAACCCAAGAGGTGGACGCTGCAGTGAACTGAGATTGCAAACCACTGCACTCCAGCTGAGCAACAGTGAGACTCAGTCTCAAAAAAAAAAAAAAAAAAAAAAAAAAAAAAAAATTGGTTACTTTTGGAGGAAGGGGGTTGACAACGGAGGTATTCTGGGGTAGTTACTCAAGTTCTATTTCTTGACTTCGGTGTGCAATATAAGGTGATTATAAGGTGGTGATTATAAGGTTGTTTGTTTGCTTTATAATAATCCACTAAGCTCTACATTTGCTTGGTGGTTTTATATGTTTATTTTATAATTAAAAAGGAAAAACTCACCTCATATATGTACAGTTATACAACAGTACTATAAACCCCCAAATAGATTACAACAGGATGTGAATAAGATTCAAAGGTAATATCAGAGATATAAATTCAGAAATGGTGAACAGCAAATTATCTGGGGAATGCTTTATGAAAGAGTAGCAACTTTCAGCTGAGTCTTAAAACCTGACAGAGCACAGTCACATGAAAGCAAAAATAAAGCACCCTAATAAAAAACAGTGGTACACAATGCATAAATGTTAAGTGAAAAAGAGGAATCTGGAACTTTTTATAAAGAGGACCTCATTAGATTTAGTGCAATGAGGTGGGCAAATCAAAATCTGAAGTTTTTTTTCATTGTTTACTTTATAAATCTCCTTACAAATCACTGGCATAAATAGATACTGTGCTCTAATTCTGAAATATACTCAAATAGGAAAAAGTAAGAACTACGGTTTGGGATTAAGCAATAAACTTCGGTTCAAATCCCAGCCATGTAATAGTTTTAATTTTGGACAAGTCACTCGGTAACTGTGTCTGCTTCCTTAGGAGAATACTTTACCTGAGAAAACAAGACAAATATAAAGTGCTTGTCATAGTGAGATCTTTACAAAATTTCAACAAGATAATTTATAGTTTAAAAGGAATTTAAAAATTATCTAGGCTAATTGTCTCGAATATAAGCACAGATACCCAAAACTTCCACTATGCAAAAAGTTCTACTGGACAACACTGCAGTATTTCCAAGTAATACTAATGGATCTTGGGCATAAGATTATTCTTGGATTAATTACTGCTTTATTAAACTAAAAAGCAAAAGGAGAAGTGAGCTATAATACAAACATCTGCTTAGATTTCACAACGAGACACGATGATTTGACTCCTGTAAAACATGACCAGAGTATAACAGGAGGAAAAGCAAAAAAAATTATTTTTTTTTTGAGATGGAGTCTCACTCTGTTGACCAGGCTGGAGTGCAGTGGCATGATCTCAGCTCACTGCAACCTCCACCTCTCACGTTCAACCAATTCTTCTGCCTCAGCCTCCCCAGTAGCTGACATTACAGGCATGTGCCACCACACCCAGCTAATTTTGTATTTTTAGTAGAGACAGGGTTTCACCATGTTGTCCAGACTGGTCTTGAAATCCTGACCTCAAGTGATCTGCCCACCTCGGCCTCCCAACGTGTTGGGATTACAGGCATGAGCCACCATGCCAGGCCCTACAATACCTTTAAATCTTGCATAATATACATGGAGTTCTGATTGCTAGAATTCAAGAAAGAGGCCATGGAACTAAAGAAAGTGAAGGTAAGATAGAAAAGATCAAGTAAATTGGTGATGTGGTATAAGAACAGACCATGACCAACAAAAATACTTAGAAAAGGCTGTGTTCTTTACAACCGAATCTTAGGCTACCTGGGGCTGGTATTAAGAAACACACCACAAAAGACTAACCAAGTTAGGAGTTTCTAAGAGAAGCTGGGTCAATATCTACCTAAGTTTGACTTTGGGGGTGGGTGCTGTCCCTCAGTATATACCTTGGCAGCACTTTTGGCTCCAGCGCTTTTACCCTTTTACTAAATTTATTTTGAGCTTGATCCAGCAAGGCCGTTCTTTAATTATTAATTTCAATTACATGAACCTCATTACCTGTAGTGAACAAAGGTAAATTTACCTAATTAGGCTACATATAAAAGTCATTTACTGCTGACAGCTATTCAACTCTGAGTAACTGACAAAATAACTCAATGATAAGAAACAGTTTCTGGGTCACCAATACATGCAGATACTGATTTTACTCTTAAATATTAATACAAAGCACATCACTTTTGGGTGTTTTAAAACTTTTAATGTCAATGTGGGAAAATACAATTAAGTCACATGAACATTTAAAAATATTTTCCTATAGTTAATGCAGGCTATTAATGTTTACTATAAGACTAGATACAGTTTGTCACTAGCATCTTAACATTTAAGTTTATTTCTTGGGTTTAATTTGCTGAATGGTGTTTACTCTGGTGAAGACTCACACTTTTTAAAGTTTACTATGACATTTCAGTATAATAGAAAAAAATTTCCCAATGATGTGGGAGAATACAAATTTCAAAGTGACTCACATTCAAGACCACCCCCTTCACCCTAAAAGAACAGAGGGAAGAAAAGATAAAAGTGAGGCTGTGCAATTGATGCAAGTGCACCAACACAAATATAAAAATCACTTTTGGTATTATAACAGCAAAGGTAAAAAAAAGACAAAAGTTAGACACGAAGGGTACAATACTATTTCTCAAAACAGAAATGAACAGTTTT
>NW_016107410.1:5914759-5942685 GCF_001604975.1 Cebus imitator | reverse complement strand
TTTAGTAGAGACGGGGTTTCACCATGTTGACCAGGATGGTCTCGATCTCTTGACCTCGTGATCCACCCGCCTCGGCCTCCCAAAGTGCTGGGATTACAGGCGTGAGCCACTGCGCCCGGCGAACAGTTTTCAATTAATAGTGACTCAACATAAAAATGCTGAAGTTTACCTTCATACACAATAAGACATTAACAAAGGTAATAAAAAATAATACCCTGACCTTTTTATTGAAGGAAAACAAGTAAAACAGCGAAAGCTAGAATGCAAACGACAATCCAAAGTTTAAGCAGGGTATTTATTGTAAAGTATACCAATCAGGCCATAAAAGCAAATTATAAGAAGGGCTCACAAAAAAGAAGTTAAGATGGCTGGGTGAAGTGGCTCACACCTGTAATCCCAGCACTTTGGGAGGCTGAAGCAGGCGGATCACCTGAGGTAAGGAGTTCAAGACCAGCCTGGCCAGCATGGTGAAACCCCATCTCTGCTAAAAATCCAAAAATTAGCCGGGCATGGTGGCACATGCCTGTAGCCACTTGGGAAGCTGAGGCAGGAGAATAGCTTGAACCCGGGAGGCGGAGGTTGCAGTGAGCTGAGACAGCACCACTGTACACCAGCCTGGGCGACAGAGTGAGACTCCCTCTCAAAAAGAAAAAGAAGTGAAGCTTGGGGCTAGATCATTTGCCGGAGGTAGAAAAGTATGCCTGATTCTGCAAACGGGATGTCTGTAGCCATATAAAGAATGGTAGGAACTATTTTGACTTGTAATTTCAACCAGTATTATCCAGGGTTATGTAAGGAAATCCACATTTATATTAACATTCATTAGTTCACTGCTGCCTTTGGAGACAATTTACATAAAAATGGAATTCCCTTAATCTAATGTTATTACCAATGGCTTCCTTTCTCTTCCATAACACTATCACTGACTTAAGTGTCACGCACAAGAAATAACTAGGAAACCAGAAGCAACACAGCCAGAATCATGCAAATTTAGAAAAGAAATAGAAGCAAAAAGTCTTCAAGAGACCAATATGCATATTAAAATACATATGGTCCAAGACTAACCTATACACGAAACTGATAAACGAAATCAGACTTAGGATCAGAAGAGATTAAGGTAGGACTTAATCTAAACCATGAAGCTTTCCTTCCATTTCAAAAACTGTATTCTGAGGATCTTTCCTAGGATTGTTTTCTCAGCAAATAAGTTCTAATGACTATCACTAATAGCAGCAAGTCTTCTTTGGTACATTTTTCTACACATATCTTTCAGAATAACATTCTAAAAATAACTGTGATAAAAAGTAACAAAGATAGTATTAGGGCAGGGTTAAACATTTCTAAACAATGTGCAATGTTCTTTATTAACACACAACACAGTATGCATGTTACTCAACATACACCAAACTCGTATCTTTCATAAATGAAAATAAACATTTCAACAAAATGCTATTACTGTATTTGTCAAGATTCACAGGCTATGTAACTTAGTATTCAAGTGTAAATTTTATTAATAATACATAAACATATTCCCTACGTAGTATATTTGAAGCAAGAGTTGACGTGTGAATCACCAAAAATTTTAGGAGACAACTGATGTTAATGTGATAAACAGAAATGTTTGACAGCTTAAGAAATTACTGGGTTAGCAAACGAATAAATGAATTATTTCTGCTAAATAGCTCTTTCAAAATAATGTCACAATTAATTTAATCCCAATTCACAATATTTTAAACAATAAGTCCAACATAATGAAGGTGTATCACAGAAAGACTAGGCTTGCCCAAATTACACTGTACATTACTACTGAAATTATTCAAACGTTAGGTATAAAATTTAAATGAAGAAAACCTATGCAGTAACTCTCTAAAGAAAGAATTTTTTTTTTAAGCCTAAAAGGTTTGGCAGAGCTCATCAGTACGTTGCAGTTTAATTCATCATAAATGTAAAAAAACACAAAAAACCCGCATTTGAAGCAAAATATTTATCACGATACATATCTTTATCGTTAATTCAGAAAAGTGAATCCAACAACGCAAGCAATGACCAATTTTTTTTTTTCTGCGTATCGCTTTACTCTCAAATTTGGTGACAGTAAAAACAGACAACAAAATAGTACTTACAGTTCTGCTGAATTTGGTGAAAGAATGGTGCATATAAAACCTGTGCATATAAACAATCGCGGTGTTTATTGTAAGCTGGGAGCTGGAACGCAACATTTAGGAAATATCTGACAAAAACAAGACCTCATCTCAAAACAATTTTGATGAAAAATTTCCAGGTTCTTTTCCAATACCTCCCATTCAAAACCAAACTCCAAACTGGAAATAATGCCCGCGGGGGGTGGGGCGGCAGGGAGAGAATAGGCTCGACGCCAAATAAATGGGAATAACAACTGCTGAGCTTTTCGCTCAGCGCCGAGGGCCCTGGAACTATTTACCAATGGCTACGACTGACTAAACTCAAAATGAGACAGTTGAAACGCGCGCGCACACCCCCATACAAAACCACGCAAAGAACATAAAGACCTCCAGTGCGCCCCGAAGGTAAGAGAGCCGCCATCAAGCCGGCGAGGAGAGCGGGGAAAGGCAGCGGAAACCATTTAGACCTTTCAGCATCTCTAACCCTCCTACCTCAAACCCTTCAGAGACAGGGACAAATCGAAGGAGCCGCCCCTTTTCTGCAATAATTTCTAAAATTCTCCTTTGCCCTGAGTCGCCCTCCCTTCCCCCGCCGTCACCACCACGCGCTGCCCCAAACAGATTACACAACGCGGGCTCCTGGACCACATTCCTGGGCTCCTCTCTCTTCCACCCCTTCTCTGCTGACCCCCGCGACTTCCCGAGCAGGACCCTTCATTCCCTGACCGCAGGGCCGAGGCGCAGCAAAGGCCGAGGCGGCGGCGCCATATTCACGGAGCACCAGGCCCAGCAACCGGGCAAGAGAAACAGGGCGTGAGAGGCGGCAGATAGGAAAGGATACACATTGAGACGCTGTCCCATTTCTTGGATGAGGTTGGCCGCCTGTTGGCGGTACGAGAGCTCTTTATCCGCCTCCACTCCGCAACGGCGGCTCGGCGTGTTCTCCAGCTGTTCCCGAGTAAAGAACCAGCGAGAAGAAGCTCCACGGCCCGACGCCATGACACTTCCTCCTCCGCCCGCTCCCTCATCCACCCCCCCGCCCCTCCCGGCTCTCGGACTCTCTGCCAAGGCGCGCGACCCCGCCCCACTCCGCTCGCCGTAGACCACGCACCGCCCTTTTTCACGGCCGCCGCCGCCCATGCGCAGGCGCGGAGTCTGCTCTACCGGTACGCCCTACTCTTTTGCTTTCTTTTTCTGCCCTCCGCCTCGCTTTCGCTCACGGGACCACAATGCTCCGCGCCGCTTGTCATTGGGAGGCGCCGAAGGTGGGGGTCGGCTCGGAAGAAAAAGGTCGGCGCAGTGCATGCCGGGTCTAGGGTTGACGGGACGAAGGGGCGGGGAGGGGAGGAACTTCGCCTGGTGTGGAGAGAAGGGGTCGGGGGGGGGCGCTGCACTCTGGAGTCTGGGCGTGGACGCCGAAAGCCCGCCGGGTGCTTCCTTTGATGGGAGGTCTAGCGGCCCTTTGAAAAGAGAAAAATACCCTTCTCTGTCGCAGTCTCACGCCACCAACTCCATTTTTCTTTCGGGCGGGTCTGCGCAGTCTCGTGGCGTGCAACTCCGGCCTCAGCTACCAACAGCCTCCGCTCAGCGCGCGGCTCTGGCGTGAGATTGGCGGTGAAAGGGGGCACAGGAAGTAGTGCTCCATGGCTGTTCGCGCTTGAGTGCTTTTTTCACCCTGCGTTATATTATTTGAATCCCAGACCACTCCGGCCGTGGATTTATTTTTATTTTTCCAAATTTCTTGCCAAACGCTATCCATCTAGCAAGGAGAAATTGAATTTCTAAACGAGGTGTTGAATCTAGTGTTTTTAGACCGCGCTGATTTCTGCGAGACAAGGCTGGGAAGAAGCAAATAGTGAGGAGGAACTGAGTTAAAATTTTATCTTTAGGATTTGATGCGGTAACATTCCACATACCTGTTAACTTCAGCATTTCTTCCTGTAAGAAAATGCCACAGAGCTTCATTCGGAGTTTGTGTTGTGAATAAAGTTTCTAAGTTTAAAATCGTAGCTATTTCGAGGCCGGCCACGGTGGCTCACGCCTGTAAGCTCAGCGCTTGGGGAGGTCCAGCGGGCGCATCACTTGCGGTTAGGAGTTCGAGCGCAAGGGCAACATGGCGAAACCCCATCTCTATCAAAAAATATAGTAGTAGCTTGTAGTCCCAGCTACTCCCGAGGCTGAAGTGGGAGGATGGCTTGAGCCCAGGAGGTGGAGGCTGCTGTGAGCTAGATCGCACCCCTGCACCCCAGCCTGGGTGATGGAGCAAGACCCTGTCTCAAAAATGAAAAATGAAATAATATCTATTTGCCAAAGACCATAGAGGCAAGTGATGTCGCTTTGAATTCCTAATTAAAGCTCCAGGCTTTTTTTTGTCATTGTTTTGGGGCTCCTGTGCTCAGCATACTGTATTGCGCAAGAATATTGATTATAATAGGCAGTTCTTGTGAACAGTTGCCCAAATTACCTCATTTCCTACTCACTTCCTTTGTTTACGTTTTATGTTGCTTGCAGTTTTCAGGATAGGTTGATTTAAAGCAACATTTAAGAAGTACACATCCTTGGCTAGGTGCAGTGGTTCACACCTGTAATCCCAACACTTTGGGAGGAGGCGGGCAGATCACGACGTCATGAGATCGAGACCATCCTGGCCAATATGGTGAAACCCCCGTCTCTACAAAAAGTACAAAAATTAGCTGGACGTCATGGTGCGCGCCTTTAGTCCCAGCTACTCGGGAGGCTGAGGCAGGAGAATTGCTTGAACCTAGGAGGCGAAGGTTGCAGTGAGCCGAGATCGTGCCACTGCACTCCAGCCTGGTGACAGAGCGATATTCCGTCTAAAAAAAAAAAAGTATACATATTGGGAAAGAAAAAATAAAAGGGTAGAATTTTAGAATACAAGGTTGAATACAAAAGTCAATTTTTTTTCTGTATAGCAGCTATGAACAATTGAAATTTAAAATTAAAGACACAATGCCATTTACAGTAGTACTGTCTTCCCAATGTAATACAGGTTAAGTATTACGTTATCTGAAATGCTTGAGACCAGATATGTTCTGGATTTCAGATTTTTTTAGATTTTGAAATGTTTGAATTATAAACTTAGCAGTTGAGCATTCTAATCCAAAAATCCTAAATCTGAAATGCGCCAATGAGCATTTCCTTTGAATGTCATGTTGGGGCTTGAAGTTTTGGGTTTTGGAGTATTTCTGATTTTCAGATTAGGGATGCTCAACCTGTACTTAGATATGGATCTGAGGGGGCCCAGTGGCTCAGGCCTATAATCCCAGCACTTTGGGAGGCCAAGGTGGGGGATTGCTTGAGGACAGGAATCAAGACCAGCCTGGCCAACATGGTGAAACGTCGTCTCTAGTAAAAATAAAATTAGCTGGGCGTGGTGGTGCATGCCTGTAATCCCAGCTTCTTGGGAGGCTGGGACATGAGAATTGCTTGGACGCAGGAGTTGGAGGTTGCAGTGAGCTGAGATTGCTCCACTGCACTCTAGCTTGGGCTATAGAGCAAGACTCTATCTAAATAAATAAATAAAATATTTTAAATAGTAATACTATATATAAATAATGTTTATAAATAGTAATAAAACATCAGAGTTATATTAAAGTTTTCTACATATGATCCTGCACCTATGTTAGATCCATATATGTGTATTTTAGATCCTTCCATATATATATGTATGGATCCATATATATGGATCTAAAATATATATATATTTTTTAGATCCATATCCATATGTATATATGGATCTAAAATAGGTACAGGATCTATATGCAGAAAGCTATAATAAAACTTTGATGGAAAAAAATCAAAAAAGATTAAATAGTAGAAAGCTATTCTGGGTTCATAGATTGGAAGACTCAATTTACATGTCAGTTCTTCCCAAGCTGATCTACGAATTCAGTGCAATTCCAATCAAAATTCCAGCAAGTAATTTTGCCTATATGGACAAATTGATTCTAAAACTTATATGTAAAGGTAAAAAAACCAGAATAACCAACACAATACCAAAGAAATTGGACTGACATTACCTGCCATCAAGCTACAGTAATCAAGACAGTGTGGTGTTTGAGAAAGAATAGACACATAGATTAATGTAACAGTATAGAGAGCCCACCCATAAATATAAACTGACTTTTGACAAAGAAGCAAAGGCAGTCAATGGAGCAGTAATAGTCCTTTTAACAAATGGTGCTAGAACAACCGGAAAGTCATGTTTTTTTTTTTTAAAAAGAATCTATATACAGACCTTATACCTTCCACAAAATTTAACTTAAAGTGGTCTGCAGACCTAAATGTGAAATGCAAAACTGTAAAACTTCTGGAAGATAACAGGAGAAAATATAGTTGACCTTGTGTTTGGGAATGAGGTTTTAGATACAACACCAAAAGCACAGTCCATGAAAGAAAAAACTGGTAAGTTAGAATTCATTAAAATTAAAAACCGCTGGCCAGGCATGGTGACTCATGCCTGTAATCTCAGCAATTTGGGATGCTGAGGTGGGTGGATCACTTAAGGCCAGGAGTTCAAGACAAGCCTGGCCAACATGATGAAACCCTGTCTCTTCTCAAAATACAAAAATTAGCTGGGTGAGGTGATCTATGCCTATAGCCTTAGTTACTCAGGAGGCTGGGGCAGGAGAATTGCTTGAACCCTGGAGGCAGAGGTTGCAGTGAGCTGAGATCTCACCACTGCACTCCAGCCTGGGCAAAAGGACGAGACTCTGACCAAAGGGGATTTATCCCTGGGAGGCAAGGATGGTTGCAAATCAATGTGATACATCACATCAACAGAATGAAGGCTAAAAACTATATCATTTCAATTGATGCGGAAAAATTATTTGATAAAATTCAACATCCCTTCATGATAAAAACCCTAAAAAAACGGGGGGTAGCAGAAGCATACCTCAACATAATAAAAACCATGTATGACAGACCCAACTAGTAGCATACTGAACAGGAAAAAAATCTTTTCCTCTAAGATCTGGAACTCGACAAAGATGCCCATTTTCACCACTGTTATTCAACATAGTACTGGAAGTCCTAGCTAAAGCAATCAGACAAGAGAAAGGTATAAAGGCATCCAAAGTGGAAAGGAAGAAGTCAAATTATCCTTGTTCGTAGATAATATGATCTTCTATTGGGGAAAACCTGAAGACTCCACAGGAAAATGATTGGAACTGATCAACAATTTCAGTAAAGTTGCAGGATACAAAATCAACATACAAAAATCAGTAACATTTCTATATGCTAACAGTGAACAATGTTAAAGAAATTAAAAAGTAATCCCAGCTGGGCACAGTGGCTCATGCCTGTAATCCCAGCACTTTGGGAGGCCAAGGTAGGCAGATCACAAGGTTAGGAGATCAAGACTAACCTAGCCAACATAGTGAAACCCTGTCTCTACTAAAAATACAAAAATTAGCTGGGCGTGGTGGTATGTGCCTGTAGTCCCAGCTACTCGGGAGGCTGAGGCAGGAGAATGGAATCGCTTGAAACTGGGAGGCAGAGGTTGCAGTGAGCGAGATCATGCCACTACACTCCAGCCTGGTAACAGAGTGAGACTCTGTCTCAAAAAAAAAAAAAAGTAATTTGATTTACAGTAGCTACACATAAAATTACCTACGAATTAACCAAGGAAGTAAAATACCTCTATAAGAAAAACTATGAAACACTGATGAAGGAAATTGAAGATGACACAAAATATGGAAAAATATTCCATGTTCATGAGTTGGAAAAATCAATATTGTTAAAATGTCTATACTACTCAAAGCAATCTACAAATTCAATGCAATCTCTATCAAAACACCAATGAAATTCTATACAGAAATAGAAAAAACAATCCGGTATGTGGAATCACAAAAGACCCAGAATAGCCAAAGCTATCCTAAGCAAAAATAACAGACCTGGAGGAATCATATTACCCGACTTCAAATTATCCTGCAGAGCTTTCATCACCAAAACAGCATGGTATTCACATAAAAACAGACATATAGATCAACAGAACAGAACAGAGCATCCAGAAACAAATCCACACACCTACAGTGAACTCATTTGTAACAAAGGTGCCAAGAACATACACTGGGGAGAAGACAGTCTCTTCGGTAAATGGTGCTGGGAAAACTGGATGTCCATATGAAAAAGAAATGAAATTAGGCCCTTATCTCTTGTTTGATAAAAAATCAAAAATGGATTAAAGACCTAAATTTAAGACCTTAACTATGAAACTACTACAAGAAAACACTGGTCTGGCCAAAAATTTCTGAGCAATACTCAAAAGCACAGGCAACCAAAGTAAAAATTGGAAAATAGGATCACATCAAGTTAAAAAGCTTCTGCACAGCAAAAGATTCAATCAACAAAGTGAAAAGACAGCCCACAGAATGAGAGAAAATATTTGCAAACTACCCATCTGACAAAGAATTAATAACCCTAATCTATAAGGCACTCAAACAACTACAGGAAATAAAATCTAATAATCTCATTTTAAAAGGGGTAAAAGATTTGGATAGACATTTCTCAAAAGGAGACATACAAATAGCAGATAGACATGAAAAGATTCTCAGATCATCACAGAAATGTAAATCAAAAGTACAGTAAGATATCATTTCACTCCAGTTAAAATGGCTTTTATCCAAAAACAGGCTATAACAGATGCTGGTGAGGATATGGAGTAAAGGGAACTGTTTGTACACTGTTGGTGGGAATATAAATTAGTACAACCACTATGAACAACATTTTAGAGGTTCCTAAAAAAATTAGAGTTACTATGTGATCCAGAAATCTCACTGCTAGGTATATACCCAAAAGAAAGGCAATCAATATATCAAAGAGATATCTGCACTTGCATGTTTGTTGCAACACTGTTTACAATAGCTAAGATTTGGAACCTAAGTGTCCATCAACAGATGAATGGATAAAGAAATTGTGGTACATACACACAAGAAGTACTATTCAGCCTTAAAAAAGAATGAGATCCTGTTATTTGCAACAGATGATGGAACTAGAGGTCATTATGTAAAGTGAAATAAGCCAGGCACAGAAAGACAAAGATTGCATATTCTCACTTATTTGTGGGATCTAAGAATCAAAACAATTGAATTCATGGATAGAGTAGAGGGTGGTTACCAGAGGCTGGGAAGGGTGGGCGGGCAGGACTTGTGGGGATATGGGGATAGTTGATGGGTACAAAAAAACGGTTGATGGGTACCCATATAAGTTTTTAAAAGATTAGATGGTGAATTAAAAAAAATCTTAAGGCTCAGCAATAAAAAAATAACCCAATTAAACTATGGGCAAAAGATCTAAACTCATACCTCACAAGAAGGTATACAGATGGCAAATAGGTATATGAAAAGATGCTGAACCAGAGCAACTCCATCTTGAACAGGGGCTGGGTGAAATAAGGCTGACACCTACTGGGCCGAATTCCCAGGAGGTTAGTCATTCTCAGAATGAGATAGGAGGTCTGCACAAGGTACATATCATAAAGACCTTGCTGATAAAACAGGCTGTGGTAAACAAGCCAGCTAAAACCCACCAAAACCAAAGATGGCGACAAAAGTGACCTCTGGATATCCTCACTGCTCATTATTTGCTAAGTATAATATATTAGCATGCTAAATGACACTTTCATTGGCACTTCACATATGCCATGGCAAGTCATGATCTCAAAAAGGGGATATGGTCTAAAAAAGGGGAGACATGAATAATCCACCCCGTTTAGCATGTAATCAAGAAATAACCATAAAAATAGGTTGCAACCAGCAGCCCTCAGGGCTGCTCTGCCAATGGAGTAGACATTCTTTATTCCTTTACTTTCTTAATAAACTTACTTTCACTTTATGGATTTACCTAGAATTCTTTCTTGTATGAGATCCAAAAACCCTCTCTTGGGGTCTGGATTGGGACCCCTTTCCAGTAACAAGGGTATTCTCAGCAACAGTTCATAATCGCAAAAGATTGGAAATGTGAATGTCCATGAATTGAGGACTGGATGATTATGGTACATCTATGTAATCTATGCAATTATCATTCATAGGATCCACCCATTAAAAAGAAAGAGGCAGTTTATATGTGGTATGATCACCAAGGTATTAAGTATACTGCAAGATACTTAAAAGTTACCAGAAAAAGGGCAAATTCTACTGTTTGCTTAAAATGAAAAAAGGAATATATACTTACAAATACTTGTGTAATCATAGACTGTGTTTGCAAAGAATACACACACAGATAAAATTGTTCCTTCTGGGGTGTAGACTGGGAGACATAGGTTGAATATGATCTGTTTGAACTTATACATATGTTTGTGTTGACATTTTAAAAGTGTACTTTACTGTTTTTAAGTTGTGAGCATTTTTTATTTTCAGAAATGGAAACATCAATTTACCTTTTTTTAGTTTTGATTGGGAAAAATCCTCATAATAGTCTCTTTAAGTTAAACAAATTTAAAGCTGTATTTCTCTTGGTATGTTAATCTAAAGCGATTACCTTGAATACAGATTTAAACTTTTTGGTTGGGAAATTTGAATTAGGCTGAGCCAGAATTGGCTTCCTTTTTTAGGGAATATAGGAGAAGGTACTATACAAGTGAAAGAGAAAGGTGCTTGGATGGGTATGAGTGGTTGTTTCTCCTTTGGAATCTGGGGCATTGGAATTTTTAAAAAAAGTTGTTTTTGGAGAAGTACTTGCAGTAGATAAGAAAGGAGAGAAAACACTGAAAAGGCGATTTTCCTGAGTGACTTTTCTAGATTCTGTGTTGTGAGCAGATTCACTCTGTGAGCAGATTCACTCTGTGAGCAGTATTGTCCTAGGGCCAGGCAATCTAATATGGCATTAAGAAACTTATTCTCTTTACCTTTCTTTAGAACCTTGTGCTGCTAATGGCATCTGAGAAGAATGCCTGCTGTCACCAAATGACACCCTTGTATGGACATTGCTAGATTGGTTTGTGAATATATATAAGGCATTTGTTACATGCTGAATTGTCTCCCAAAAGTCCTAACCCCAAGTAGCTCAGAATGTGACTATATTTGGCTGCATTTTCTTTTAAGTGTCAATGAAGTTAAAGTGAGGTAATTAGGGTGGGTATGACTGGTGTCCATAGAAGAAGAGTCAGTCATGATGGAGACATGTATAGAGGAAAGACCATATGAAGACACAGGGAGAAGACACCCATCTATGAGCCAAGGAGGAGGGCTCACTAGGCTGAAGGAGAAAGGCTCATGAGGATAGTGAAGATTCAAGTCATTGTACATAGTCACAAATTTGTGAGACCTTGCCATTTGGATTATACTCAGATCGACATGAATTCCCAACATACTCAGTGAATATTGATTTCTAACTCATTTCTTTGCTCATTTTAAGAGGAAGATCTATTTATTTTTATTTTACTATTTATTCAGTGAATGCTAATGGAGATGTTACTGTGTGCTAGGAAATTCAAATTGTGTAAGTCTGCACATTTGACTTTCCCTTTTGTATGTCTCAAAGGTTCAATATTTCTTCAAACTAAACTCATAATCCTGCCCTTCCAACATGGTCTTCTCTCTGTGCCTCTTGTATGACAGTAAAATGGCACTACTTCCAGTTACGCAAGTCTGAAACTCAGGGTTCATCTTTGGTATCTCTAATCCTCATCTTCCATATCTAATCGATCACCAAAGCCTTTCTGTTGACCTTCCTATTATCTCTGGAGTCTATTACATATGTTTCTCCACCAGCAGCACTATCATTAACTTGGCCCAGGCCTCCACTTAAGCTCGGGTGCAAGCTTTTGCCATCCTGCAGCCTGCAAGAGGAGTCTTTTCAAAATTCAACTCTATCCTGAAGGAGCAGTATTAAAAACAAAACAAAAAACAACACAATAAGCTCTAATTAATGCCATCCCCCACTTAAAACCTTCTCATTGCTTTTCTTTTTGTTGTTGTTTATTTTGGTCTTGTTTTTTGACTTAAGATAGCAGAAATTTATTCTCTCACAATTCCGGAGGCCAGAAGTCTAAAATCAACGTGTTGGCAGGGACCATGGTTTGAATGTTTGTCCGCTCCCAAACTCATGTTGAAATTTAATCCCCAGTGTGTCAGTACTGAGAGATGATTGGGTCATGAGGGCAGAGTCCTCATGCATGGATTAATAGGTTAATGGATTAATGGGTTATCACGGTAATGGAACTGGTGGCTTTATAAGAAGGGGACGAGGCTGGAGCTAGCACATTCAGCTCCCTCACCATACGTTGCCCTGTTCTACCTTGGGATTCTGCAGAGTCCCCACCAGCAAGAAGGCCTTCACCAGATGGGGCCCTTCAACCTGGGACTTCTCAGCCTCTATAACCCTAGGAAGTAATTATAACCAATGAAAACTGGACTAAAACAGCAGGGCTGTGCTCCCTGCAAAGGCTATTGCGGAGAATCTGTTTCTAGGCTCTTTCAGCTTCTAGTGGCTCTAGGCCTTTCTTGGCTTGTGACCATAAGACTCCAATCTATGCTTCAGTGGTCACATTGCCTCCAACTCTTTTTTTTTTTTTTTTTTAGATTTTTTTTAGATTTTTAATTTTTGTGGATGCATAGTAGTATGGGGTACATGAGATATTTTGATACAGGTATGCAATGCATATTAATCACATCATGGTAAATTGGGTATACATCACCTCATGCATTTATCCTTTGTGTCATAAGCAACTCAGCATATACTTTTAGTTATTTTTAAATGTATTATTAAATTATTATTGACTATAATAGTCACCTATTGTGCTATCACATATTAGGTCTTATTCATTTTTTCTAACTACTTTTGATACCCGTTAACCATCCCCATCCCCCTACCCATTATACACTGCAGCCTCTTGTAATCATCCTTTTGCTCTCTATGTCCATGAATTCAACTATTTTAATTTTTTGCTCCCACAAATAACTGAAAACATGCAAAGTTTGTCTTTCTGTCACTGGATTATTTCACTTAATGACCTCAAGTTCCATCCATGTTGTTGTAAATGATAGGATCTCATTCTTTTTTATGGCTGAGTAGTACTCCATTGTGTATATGTACCACAGTTTCTTTATCCATTCATCTGTTGATGGATACTTAGGTTGCTTCCAAATCTTGACTATTGTGAACAGAGCTGCAACAAATATGAGAGTGCAGATATATCCTTTTGATACACTGACTTCCAATTTTTGGGTATATGCCCAGCAGTGGGATTACTAGATCATATGGTAGATCTATTTTTAGTTTTTTGAGGAACCTCCAAACTGTTGTCCGTAGTGATTGTACTAATTTATATTCCCACCAACAATGTACAAGGGTTCCCTTTTCTCCACATCCGTGCCAGTGTTTGTTACTGGTTGTCTTTTGGAGAAATGCCGTTTTTACTATGGTAAGACGGTATCTCAGTATAGTTTTGATTTGCATTTCTCTGATGATCCGTGATACTGAGGACCTTTTCATATGCCTGTCTGCCATTTGTATATCTTCTTTTGAGAAATGTCTATTCAAATCTTTTGCCCATTTTAAAATCAGATTATTAAATTTTTTTCTTGTAGAGTTGTTTGAGCTCCTTATAGATTCTGGTTATTAATCCCTTGTCAGATGGGTAGTTTGCAAATATTTTCTCCCATTTTGTGAGTTCTCACAGCTTTTCAATATATACAATTCCTCAACTGACTTATGGCATCACATGATCTTGTCACTTTATACCAAGAATGTCTTCCTTTCTCATCTTGAGCCACAGTGGTTTTCTTTCTTGCTGTGTTCTCTCCTGCCTGTTCCGTGGTGAGCAGGTCTGTGTAAACCCATCCCCAAGGGCTGAGGGAGCTGAGAGGCTGAAGAAAGAGGCTGACAAATTCAGTTTGTCAGAGAGAAATATTTAATAGGATCTTACAAATAGAAGTGATATCTAGGGTGGCCATGTGATGGTGGGTCCCTACATTCACCATACAGAAAGTATCATTTGTATAGCAAGCTTTCAAGGTACAAACATGTGCAGCTGATTACATCTCAGCCTTTCTTGCTGTAACTCATGACGACTGGGGAGGTTAGATAAGCATCTTTATACAGGGCTACATATGCTGTAGGCATTGCTTAAAGACCTTGCTGCAGAACACTTTGGTATGCAGGGGTCAAACATCGGTTATTACGGCGAGTCCCCTCCCAGATGGAGTCACTCTTGCCATACAATGACTGTTTTCCTACACAGACACAAGGCTTTCATTTATCCTGTTTCTTCTGCCTGGAATACTCTTCCCTTCCCTTTTTAGCTTTTAGCTCTTGTTTGCTTTCAGATTCTAGCTCAAGCAAAACTTTTCTCTGAAAAATCTTTCTCTATTAACTAGGACAAATCCTTTATAATAAGATTTCTACCCACTGTGTGCCTTTCCTTTATAGCTTCTGTTGTGGCAGCAATTTTATATCAATTTGTGGCTTATTTGATACATGTCTCCCTAGATTATAAGCACAACTGAGGGCAGAAACCATGTTTGCATTTTTCATACTCTGAGAAGCTAGCATGGTTGTTGGCCCATAGTAAGTCCTCAATAAATTTTGTTGAATGGATGAGTGAATGAAGGTATAGGTCATCCCTCCAGAAAGTCCAGTCTAGAAGGAAGATAGGAATCACAACTCAAAATGAGACGTGTGCTCTGTTAGAGATAGCACTACATTTTTTTTTTAAAAAGGGGACTTACTGAGCAATGAAATTCTAAAACCTAGTAACCACCACTTTAGGTCCTGAGTAATTTTAACAGAGAAAGTAATATAATCAAATACATACTTTGGAAATTTTTCTCTGGCACCAAGGTAGAAGATGAGTTGTATCAGACTAAGCCAAGGGGCAGGGGTACAAATAAAGGATTATTTCAATATCCTGCTGAGAGATGAAGACCTGAATTTAGTTGGAAGCCATAGGGAGGAAAGAACAGATAAAAAATAAAATATATAAAATGGGTTGAATCTTTTGGATTTAATGGTGTATTTATATGGATGAAGGAGAAGACTTAGGTGAGTGGGTAATGCTGTTAATCAGGGTTGGGACTATAAGAAGTGGAATTAAATTTGGGGATAAAAGGATTGAGTTATATCTGAGGCATATGGTTCTATTGAATATCATAGTATTGTAGCTTTGATTTCTGTGTGTGTGTGTGTGTGTGTGTGTGTGTGTGTGTGTGTGTGCCTAAAGCTGTTAGGACTTCTTGAATTTAAAGCTGTTAGGATTTCTTGAATCATTGTCTGTTCTTGACTCCTGAGTATATTTTCCTGGTTTTCTCCCTACCTCTCTGGCTACTGTTCTGTGTACAAAGCTGGTGCCTTCATCTAACTGCTTTTTTTTTTTTTTTTTTGAGACAGAGCCATGCTCTGTCACCCAGGCTGGAGTGCAGTGGCACGATCTCAGCTCACTGCAACTGTCACCTCTAGGGTTCAAGCGATTCTCCTGCCTCAGTCGCCTGAGTAGCTGGGATCACAGGCATGCGCCACCATGCCTAGCTAATTTTGTATTTTTAGTAGAGATGGGGTTTCTCCATGTTGGTCAGGCTTGTCTTGAACTCCCCACCTCAGGTGATCTGCCCACTTCGGCCTCCCAGAGTGCTGGGATTACAGGCATGAGCCACTGCACCCAGCCCTAAATTCTAATTGTTAGTGAATCTCAGGAATTAGTTCTAGAGTATTTTGCATCTCTGCTTTACTTTTTCACCAGGTGATTTCATCCAGTCTCATTTCTTTAAATACCTTTTATACACTGGTGACTTTTCCCCAGCCTCTCTTTTGAACTCTCCAGACTAGTATACTCAAGTACTTCCTTGACATTCCTACTTAAATGTCTCAGATTCATCTGAAACATAACAAATCCAGCTACAAAACTGTTGGTTCTCTTTCCTCTCAAGACTGTTTCTCTCATAATCTTCCTCATTATGGTAAATTGTAATATATCTACCCAGCTGTTAAAGTGAAAAACCTGGGAATCAAAGCACCCATGTCGAAAGTATGGATGAGTTTAATACCATTAACTACTATTAATCATCTCAAAGCTTAAATGTCACCAGGATTATGTGCCCAGGAAAGTCATAATTAGAAAACCCTCTTTACACCCAGATTAAAGAGGAAATCACTCATCTTTTCTTCTAGTACCTGCGTAGTTTAATATTTTAGAATTAAGTACTTGATCCAATCAGAGTTATAGTTTATCCATATGTATGATTTGGGAAATGAATCAAATTTTATTACAGAATTATTGATAATTATAAAATATTAGGAATTATTTAAATGCCCAGAGATAGGAGACTGATTAACAAAAGCATAGCGTGCACATGTGTACATACACTTCATATTCACACACCCAGGAGTCAACCTTGATTTCCTTCCTTCCCTTCCTCCCTCTTCATCACAGTAAGTCCATCATTAAATGCTGGTGGTTCTGCCTAGAAACTTATCTCATGATCCCCATTCTTGTATTTGTGCCTGCGTCACCATCATTTCTTGCCTAGCCTCTTACTTCCTTTCTTGACCCCCTTTATTAAGTCTCTACAAAGCTGTTAATATGTGTGGGTTTCTCTTTTCAGCTTTTCTTTTCTTTCTTTTTTCTGAGACAGGGTCTCAGTTGGACACCCAGGCATGGAATGCAGTGGCATGATCCTAGCTCACTGCAGCCTTAAACTTTTGGGCTTAAGCCATCTTCCCACCTCAGCCTCCTGACTAGCTGAGACTACAGGAATGAGCCACCACATCCAGCCAATTTTAAAATTATTTTTGTAGAGATTGCTATGGCTGGTCCCAATCTCCTGGCTTCAAGTGATCCTCCTGCCTCCACTTCTCAAAGTCTTGGGATTACTGGTATAAGCCACTGCACCCTGCTAATTTTTTTTTTTTTTTTAAAGAATAACGTAAGTCTGAGCATGTCGCAGACCTATTAAAGTCTCCAATGGCTTCCTGTGAAACAATATAAAAATCTCAACCCTTGACCATTATCTACTGATCTGGCCGACTTTTTGGCTTTCTCTCCTATCTCTCTTCCTTGCTCACACACTGGTCACAAGATTTCTTGCCTCAGAACCTTTCATTTTCTTCCTTATCATTCAAATCTCAGTTCAGAGTCTTCTTTAAAGAGGCCTTCTCTGACTCTACAACTTAATATTTTACCCCCATATTTCTCCTAGTCGCTACCACATTTTTGTTTTGATTTCTTCATAGTGTTTATCTTTCTTCCTTTTATTCCTCTTTTTCTTCTTCCTTACCTTGTTTATGTTTCTCATTCTTTGGATTGTAGGTTTTGTCAGAGAAGGAATTTTATCCTTTTTGTTTACATCTGTACTACCAGTGCCTGGAGCATTCCTATAGTCCAGGCACATAGAAAGCAGGTAAATATGAATATACCTGTTCACTCTGTGTGTGTGTGTGTGTGTGTGTGTGTGTGTGTGTATGATATTGAATAAAGTGATTGGGTTGCTTTTTATAATAAGACAATCATTATATGTTGTGTTCAGAGTGCTCAAATATAGAATATTTGAAAAGGTGTAGACATTACCCCCAAAGATTGGGGAAGGAAAAAACAACATATACTTCATGTTGTTGCTTTGTTCAACTTAGTTTTCCTTTTTGGGCAGATTGGAGCAATAAGCAGAATGGCGGTGGTGGGGGGTGAAATCCTGGAAAGAAACAGGGGGCAGGTGAGAAATAAGAGGGGCAGTGAACTATATAAAGTGAAAATAATGGAGTGAGCATAGTGAAGTAAGAATTAGATCTCATCTTTATTCTGGAGAGGGGTCAGCACAAATTACATGTTAATACTCAACTCTTTTTATTTTTAATTTCTATTCTCTCTTTTGTCCCTTGGCATTTTGAATACTCAACTCTTGATTTTCTAGATGAATGGAAGGGAAAAGAAGTATGAATGAATCCAAAGCAAGAGGGTAGTTTTGAAAAATCATGTTTGATTTTAGAGTTCAGCCAGAGGTAGATGAATCATAGATGTTCATCAACCATTCCAGGACCAAGTTCCTTTTCAGCAGCCCAAGTGGGGCTGTAAATGAAATGGTTAAAACAAGGCTACCCTCGTATTACCCTATTAACTTTCCAGAGCTAGCTTTATATATTCTGCTCAGTATTTTAAATAAAAAGAGCTTCTGGTAGAAGTAAAATTATAGACAAAAACTTTTCTCCAAAATGGATGTCTCATTCACTCTGAAACCACAGCTGTGTTCCCATAGTTTTGCCTTCCTGTTACTCATCCTCTAACCTTAAAAATGCCATATTCATCTCCTGTACTCTCAAGTTCCAATCTCTGTGAAGATCTGCTCAACAGTTTTAGGCCAAAGTAATTCCTCTTAATGAAACTTCATTGATACTCAAAGTCAAATTTATAGCTTAGTAATTATTCCATGAACATGTCTTAAGTCCTTAATTGGAAGCTCCCTGAGGTTATGGATATTCTAAATTCATGTTATTTATTTTGGGGAGGCTAAAGCATTTCCAGCCCAATTCTGGGCTAATGGTAAGTGTTTAAAGGTGGATGGAACAGGTTATTTGAGTCCAATTCACATCTCTTTATTCAAAATGGACAACCTACCTGAGCTCTCTAGGATGAATCTTTCTCCATATAAATCATTATTGACATTTTATTTTGTATTTCCTCAGATTAATTAAAAGGGCACTGGGGAAATCATTTTTGATTTGCACATGAAATAATGTACTGCTTTTCAGAATGAAAACTTATGAATCATTTTTGTTATGAATAATTTAGGATATTTGAGACATTCTATTTCTGAGTAAAATAGGATTTTGTTAATGCCTGTTGATACATATTTAAAAACAAAAATGAGATATTCATTTGAAAGTTTGCCTTTGTAGTAAATTCAGTCATTCAAATCGTTTTCTCTCAAGACCCAAAAATGCCAGGGCATTGTCAGCTTTGAGTTTATTCTGAAAAGAAAACAAAATAATTTATGTTAAAGCATTATTGGTTGTTTTTTAAGTGCTACATTGAATATGTTGATCAGGTTTTTAAAAAATTAGCTCCCCAATCTGAGAGAAAAATATGAGCAGATTATACAGTGAATCTCTTACCCAAATCCTCTTGACTTATGTTTTGCCCTGCTATTTGAAATCTCAATCTGAAACTTGATTGTAGGGGGAGAGAAAAGACTTATAAGGGGGAGAGCCTTCCTTAGGAGATGCCCTTTTTGGGAAACTAGACCCTGTAACAGGTTGGATCTTAAAGACCATTTGGAGGCAAATACAGAGAAAAGGTACAGTTAGATCTGTGGGACACAAGGGCTGCAAAAGGTGCCCAGAAATCATCTAGTCATCCCCCAGCTGCTAGGCCTATGTGTTGTTTTTTTCACATGGCCCTAAACAAAAGTTAAGCTTTTTCAAAGCAAGAGAAGTGATATAAATGAAGGGTCTCAGATGAGGGTACAAATCTGTACATATTAAAATATTCACGTAAAAGAAAGACTCCCTAGCTATAAACTATATCAACTCTGCCTAAAGAGGAGATTTAAGAAGTAACTTTGTGAAACCTTAATTTGTTTATCCAGCTTGCAAAAGACAGACATGTAGCTGAGGATGGAAGAAATGTATGGGGTTGTGTAACATCCATACTATTAATATGTCCTTCTATATTGTGACCACTTTAGGGTTTTTACACAGCCTTGAAAAGTGGGTGATTTGAGGCAGGGACCTCTTACTCAGAGTTCTTCCCCAGTATATACTTAGGACATCCTCCTCTAGAGGAAGATTTCAGAAGTGACTATTGCTGCTTGGAGAAACCATGTGCTTTACCTTTTAAGATAGCTTGGTACCATGTATCCTTTGAGGGAGGTACCCTTTAGAATGTTAGATGGAGATCTGATCCTGGAGTCCAGGGATTTGGGATCACATCCATATGCTATAACCCACCAGTTATATTGCCTTTGACAAGTCACTAAACTCCCAAGTCTTGTTTTCTTTCTCCACATCTTCATGGTGGAATGCATCTGCTTATACACAGCAGCCCCTGCTTATCTATGAAGGATACATTCCAAGACCCTCCGTGGATGCTATATAGAGTCTTATAAATGCTATGCACAAATTTATTGTTCCTTCTTCACAGTTTCACAGATAGAAGATGCATTCTTACAAAATAAGAACTTAGTAACCTCAACATATACTTTTTCTATTTTTTCTTATTGAGAACTTTTACCCTTTCACTTAAAGGAAGCACTTTACAGCTTCTCTTGGGCATGTCTGAATTGCCAGCATCACTACTCTTGTGCTTTGGGGCCATTATTAAGTAAAATAAGGGTGAGTTGAGCATAAGCATGGCAATATGGCAACAGTCCATCTGATCACCAAGACAGCTACTAAGTGACTAATGGGGAGGGAGTGGATATAGCATGTCTTCATGCTGACAAAGGGGTGATTCACGTCTTGGGCTGGAGAGAGCAGGACAGTGTGAGCTTACACTGTGCTACTCAGAATGGCATGGAATTTAAAACTTATGAATTGTTTGTTTCTGGAGTTTTCCATTTAATATTTTTGGACTGTGGTTAACTGGGATAAGAGAAACCGTAGAAGGCAAAACTGAGGATAAGGGGGGACTGCTGTACCTTCCAATGTTGTTGTACTTATCAAATGGATTTATTTATTTTATTTTAAATTTCTTTAGTGGTATTTACCTTTGCATGGTTCAAAATTCAAAATGTATAAAATAGATACTTCATTCCATTACTGCCATCTAACTACCTTCTTCTTCCCGGAGTTATCAGTTTCTTGTTTATGTTCCAGAGATATTTTATGTTTATACTGCATAAGCAAATACTTATATTCAGGCATATAAAGATTCTTTTTCACAAAAGATGTATTCGATCTACAAATGGAAGTATACTATACAAATTGTTTTATACCTTGCTTTTTAAAATTTAATGTATCTTGGAAATTGAGTTCTAATTTATTTGTGGTGGCATAGTTTCCATTGTGTGGATATATTATGATTTATTTAACTATTCCCCTAAAGATTGTTTTCTATATTACAGCATTACAATGAGTAAACTTGTACCGAATGTCATTGTGAATTTGTGTCAGTATAAAACCTTTATGCAAGATTACAAAAAAAAAACTTGAAAGTTATAAGCACATATGAATAAATAAAAGGCATGTAATAATTAATATTATTCCATTAAGTCTTTAATCAGGATATTTGGGATCATCTGGTTTCTGTTTAATTTTGGTTAACAGGAAATTTTTCATTTTCAACCTTTCTTGTTTAAAAAAAAATGTCTTTACGACACTTCCTACTTTAGGAAGGAAGCAGGTAAATATTTAACAATATTTAGTAGTTAATATTTAACAGTTCAAGACTTTTAGTGCCACAGGGGACACTTTCTTTGTAAAATAGTCTGAGGTTTCCCAGTTAATAACTTGTAACTAGTATACTGCAGAACGAATTCTTCTTGGCATCTGTTAATGTGCTTCAAGCCTATTGAGAAGATTTGATGAACAATATCTTTAATGATTAAGGCAGAGAGAGTTCAAAGTAAACTTTGGATTCTAGTTTAGAAGAAAGCTAAAAATTATGCCAAAGGATTACAACTAAGACTTTTGTAAGATTTATTAAGAGTTTATATATTCCCATATTGTTATTTTTGGCTATCCTTGACCTCTGGGAGTGATGAGCAGTGAAGGCCTTAGGAAGAAGTTATTTTTTTTTCTGAAGGATTGGGGTGTGGAAGGAGTGGCAAAGGAGAAGGAATCTTAAGACACTGCATCTCATTTTAAACTCATCTCGGTTCAGGAGTCTAAGGGGTAATGGTAGCATTATAGCACATATTAGTTTACCTACCTTAAAAGTCAAACGCCAGGAAAAAAAAAGTCCAGATACTTGAAGTATCTGATTCCTTTGGTCCTTTTTAACCAAGACTTTAGTTTCATTATCTAAATAACTAGAGTTATTACAACTTTTAAGATTGGTGTATTTGTAACAGAAATAATATAGAAAAAATTTAACCTTTTTTTCTATGATCCATCTAACATGCAGGCATATTTTATTGTCATATGCTTCTATATAATTTTCTTTCTTAAGTAATATGAATTTAGTTATACTAGGCTGACTTTCAGTTTTGTCTTNTTAGCTATTTATGGAGATAGAGTAATAGTTTTTGGGATTTAAGTGTAATGATTCCTCTGTTCTTTGTTTTCATATATCAAAGAGCTCCGAAACCAAACCCAATTAGAGCAGGAAAAGTCAGTAAGAAAGCTGTGAAGTAAAAGACATTATACCTTTGTTTCTTCATCAAATTCTTCCATGGACTCTATTAGTTTCCCAGGTTCCAGCTCACCTAGTGGAAAGGGGTAATCAGTTCCCAAAATCACTTTGTCCTAAAAAAAAAAGAAAAGATGTATTTCTCTATAATCTTGTAGAACATAAAAGAGCTTCTTGTAAACAATTATATTTACTTATTACAAACATTCCTGTCATAAAATAACACATTTCTTCCTGATTAATAGAAACATAAAACTGGTCTAAAATTTTAAAAAGATTTAACGGTTCAAATTTTATTCTGACATTTTTTTCCAGCAGGTGTCACTATTAGGTCTCTTAAAGTTCCAAATCAACCCCATTCTCTCTCTTTTTTAAATAACTGAAATACAGAATACTGAAATATAAGAAAATTTTATTTACCAAAATATATATATTCAGATGAGATTAAGGGATTCTGTCTTTCTTAGAATGTATATTGCAATTGATTTCACAATTTTTCAAAGCATTCTATTAACAGAGTAGGAAAAAAAAAAAAAAAAAAAAAAAAAAAAAAAAAAAAAAAAAAAAAAAAAAAAAAAAAAAAAAAAAGAAAAAGAAAATCCCCAAACAATTCTTATGCCTGGATCGGTTCTTATAAACAATTCCTATAAACTGGATCAAGAGTTTTTGAACAGTATAACTTTGAATTTCTATTTGTCACTTTATACGGTAAAATGCATAGGCTTGTCAATCTACAAGTATATTAAGCAGTATGTCAGACAATGTGCCAGACTCTAGATGTACTCTGGTGAACAAAACAGACATAGTGTCTTTTCTCAAGGAGCTCATAATCAAGTGAGAAAGACATTAAATCAATAATGGCAATTTATTAAAATAAAAATGTTTTCAACCAGAAATTTTACTTCTCAAAATGTATTCCCGTCATACACTTGTGCTGGAAAGATATAAAAGGAAATTAATTGGAACATTATTTGGAACAGCAAAAGACTAGCCAACTAAATTATAAAATATCCCAAAATAAAAATGAATAAAGAATACTTACATATGCTGAAATGGAATAATCTGCAAGGAACAGTGATCTTGAAGTTATAAGGGGAAAAAAAAGAGTCTAGAACAATGTGTCTGCTATGCTTATATATCTGTTTTTAATAAGGGACCTACAGACCCACAAATATGTGTTTGTACATATACAGTCTATTTCAGAAATGATATCTAAGAAACAAGTAACATTAATTGCCTCCACAGAGGAGGACTAGGGTTTGGGAGTCAGAAGATTCCCTTTTCTTGTTTTTGAGATATAATTCACATACCATAAAAGTCACCCCTTTAAAATGTGTGATTCAATGGGTTTTAGCATATTCGTGAGTTTGTGTAATCATTTCCACTAATTATAGAACATTTAAAAAATATTTTTTTCATCTTATATAACCGCAGATTTGTATCACCTCCAAAATAAACTCTATATCCATTAGCAGTGATTCCCCATTCTCTTCTCCCTCCAGCCCTTGGAAAACACTAATTTACCTTCTGTGTCTCCAGAATTGCCTATTTTTTACTTTTTACATAAATGGAATCACATAATATGTAGCCTTCTTTCATTTGGTTTAAACTTTTCAAGGTTCATCCATATTGTTGCTTGAATCAATACTATACCTAAGAGTGGAAGTGCTGGCGCATATGGTAAGTCCATGATTAACATTTTGAGAGACTATTTTCTACCACGGCTGTAGAATTCCCACCAGTATGTTTGAGGTTCCCGTTTCTCCAGATTCTCACCAACGTTGGTTATTGTTCCTCTTTTGATTATGGCCATTTCAGTAGGTATGAGGTGGTGTCTCACTGTAGTTTTTATTTGCATTTCTCTAATAAGTAATTATGTTGAACATCTTTTCATGTGCTTATTGGCTATTTGTATTTCGTTTTTGGAGAAATGTCTATTAAGATCCCTTATGTACATCCATGTTCATTTTATCTTTTTATCATTGAATTATAAGAGACCTTTATGTTCTGAATACTAGAGCCTTCTAGATATATGATTTGCAAATATTTTCTCCATTCTGTGAGTTGTCTTTTTTGTTTTCTTAATATTGTCTTTTGAAGCACCAAAGTTTTAAATTTTGATGCAGTCTTCTTTATCTGTTATTTTCTTTGGATGCTTGTGCTTTTGGTGTCATAGTAAAGAAACTATTGCCTAAGCCAAAGTCACAAAGATTTACGCCTATGGTTTCTTCTAAGAGTTTGTGGTTTTAGCTCTTCAATTTAAGTCTTTGATCTGTTTTGAGTTAATTTGCATGGTGTAAAGAAGGAGTCCAACTTTATTTATATATTTATTTTACATGTGGATATCCACTCTTATCTCACTGCCGTATGTTGAAGTCTATTCTTTATCACACTGAATTGTATTGGCACCCTTGTTGAAAGTTAGTTGATCTTTATATCTGTCTTCAGGCTAGTCACACACAGTCTTGATTACTGTAGTTGTACAGAAAGTTTTGAAGTTGGGAATGTGACTGTGCCAATTTTTTTTTTTTCTTGATTGGCTATTCTGAATCCCTTGCATTTTCTCTTAGGCTGGAATGCACTGGCGTGATCCTGGCTCACTGCAACCCCTGCCTCGTGGATTTAGGCAATTCTCCTGCCTCAGCCTCCCAAGTAGCTGGGATTACAGGCACACGCCATCACGCCTGGCTAATTTTTGTATTTTTAGTAGAGATGGGGTTTTGCCATGTTGGCCAGGCTGGTCTCAAACTCCTGACCTCAGGTGATCCACCCATCTTGGCCTCCCAAAGTGCAGAGATTACAGGCATGAGCCACTGCGCCCAGCTCCCTTGCATTTTCATATGAATTTTTGGATTAGCTTATCAATTTTTACAAAATAAAAGACATCTGGAATTTTGATAGGGAATGCATTGGATCTATAGATCAATTTGGGGAGTATCACCAGTTAGCAATATTAAGCTTTTGAATCAATGAACATGGAATGTCTTCTCATTTAGATCATCTTTAATTTTCTTCAACAATGTTTTGTAGCTTACGGGGTATATGTTTTGTGCCTTTTTGGGTTATATTTTTCACAAGTGTTTTTCTTGCTGATGCTATTATAAATAGAATTGTGTCCTCAATTTCATTTATGGATTATTCATTGCTAGTAAATAGAAATATAATTAATTTTTTATTTATCTTGTATTCTCTAAGCTTGCTAAATCTATTAGCCCTAATAGTTTCTTTGTGGATTCTTTAGGACTTTTTATATGCAAGACCATGTCATCTGCAAGTAGAAATAATTGTGTTCCTTTCCTTCCAATCTAAATGCCTTTTATTTGTTTTTCTTGCCTAATTGCCTTGACTAGAGCCTTCAGTACAATGTTGAATAGAAGTGGTGAGAGTAGAGCCTTTGGTCTTTCATCATTAAGCATGATGTTAGTTGTGGTTTTTCATGATGCCTTTTATTAGGTTGAGGATGTTTTCTTCCACTCCTTGCTTACTGCGCTCTTTTATATTTTTTGAAGAGTTGGTGAAGAATTTGTTTTAATTTCTTTTTTTTTTTTTTTCCATCCCACTGAACTCCATATTGAGAAACAGTCACAAAGTTGCTGTCTTATCCAATCTTTTAAATTATATGAAAATGAAAGAACATATTTTCTTTTTTTTTTTTTTTTTTTTTTTGCATTTTTAATAGAATTAACCAGCAAAGCCATCTGGTCATCAGCTTTTCCTTGTGGGAAGTTTAAAAATTATTAGTTTAATATCTTCACTTATTATAAGCCTGTTTGAATTTTCTATTTCTTCTTGAGCCAGTTTTGGTAGTTTTTCTAGGAATTTCATAATTTCATTTAGGTTATTTCATTTGTTGGCATGTAATTACTCAAATTTTTACTTACAATTCTTTTTATTTCTGTAAATTCTGCAGTACTGCTGTCCCATTTCATTTGTGATTTTGGTATTACTAATTTGACCCTTTTTTCTTTATTTTTGTTGGTCAGTCTAGCTACAGGTTTGCCAATTTTGTTGATGTTTTCAAATAACCAAATTTTGGTTTCACTGATTTTCCCTATTTTTTAAATAATCTATTTCTTTTATATGATCTAATATATAATATTTCTTTTCTTCTGCTTGCTTGGGATTTAGTTTGCTCTGCTTTGTCTAGCCCTCAAGGCCAGGTCCTATGCCACCAAATTAAGGTCTTTCTTCTTTTTTAATATAGGTATTCTACAGCTATAAATTTTTCACTAAGTACTGCTTCTAGCTGCATTCCATAAGTTTTAGAATGTTGTGTTTTTGTATTCTATTCATGTCTAATATTTTCTAATTTTTCTTGTGACTTCTTCTGTCTCGTGTCCTTCCATTTTAGCCTGAAGAACTCCCTTTGGCATTTCTTGTATGGCAGGTCTACTAATGATGAATTAGCTCACTTTTTGTTCATCTAGAAATATCTTAATTTCTCCTTCATTCTTGAAGGATAGTTTTGCTTGAAACTGAATTCTCACATTACAGGGTTACAGCATTGTTTTTTTTCTTTCTTTCTTTCTTATAGTACTTTAAATTTGTCTTCCACTGCTTTCTAGCCTCCGTGGTTTATGAGGAGGGCTAAGGGATAGAATCATAGGTATCATAAACATGGTGGGCAGAGTGATTGCAGAAATGGAGGACAGAGGGAGAATGCCTACAAAAGAGGCAGATAGAGGCAGGGAGGTGGAAAGAGAACTAGAGAGTAGTATTTAAAAAAATGTAGCCAGCATAGTGGCTCACACTTGTAATCCCAGCACTTTAGGAGAGTGAGACAGGAGGATCACTTGAGCTCAAGAGTTCAAGACCAGCCTTGGCAACATAGTGAAACTTTAATAAAACAAATTAGCTCGGTGTGGTGGCACACACCTGTAGTGCTAGCTTCTTGGGAGTATGAGGTGGAAGGATTGCCTGAGCCTGGGAGATGGAGGCTACAGTGAGCTATGATTATGCCACTGTACTCCAGCCTGAGTGACAGAGCGAGACCCTGTCTCCAAAAAAAAAAAAAAAAAAACAAAAACAAAAAAAAAAAAAAAAAAAAAAAAAAATGCAGTGAGATATATTGGAAGGAAAAGTATTTAATAGGTAATGATTCACATGAGGATGACAAAGATAAGGACTGGATAGTATCTATTGGATTTGGCTGCTTTATTAAGTATAGTTTCAGTGAGTGATAGAGAAAAAAATCAAATGCATTTGATGAAAAGTAAATGGGTGGTGAAAAATGCAAATCTAAGTGTTAACTCCTTCTCTTTCTCTACTCTGTGAGATGAATCCACAGGTTGCAAAGCAGTTTCAAAGACGGTTTGCTTCTAGGTTTTATCATAGGATATTTGGTTTTTCCACATAGACCTCAATGGATTTCGAAATGTCCCTTCCTATGTTCTACAATGTCCCTTCCTAGATTCACTCTATTTGTGCTGCTTGGGCAGTCAGTCTTATCCTAAGCCTCAAGCCCTGGTATGTGACTTCCTGCTGGACAGCCACACTTGGCTGCCTCACAGGCAATTAAAACTCAGCATGGGCCGGGCGCGGTGGCTCACGCC
>NW_016107410.1:5891954-5914410 GCF_001604975.1 Cebus imitator | reverse complement strand
TCATCTAAGTATTTACTCAACATCATGTCCATTCCCATTCTCTCTGTCACTCTCATTCTTGCTTTTGCTCTCCTGGCCTCTCCCCACTTTGATCCACCTTCATTCTGGATATCTGCTGCTTGCTCTTCCAGATCTACTTTTCATCCTTCTTCACTCCTATGTGTCACCTGGAGACTGATTTGTATGAAGTATACAGTGGACCCCCTTGACCCTGGCTTCCAGATGGGTTTAGTTAGTGAGCAACACAGGCAGGAGATTGTAGAATGAAAGGAAAGTATTTAATTACCTAGTATTATATTAATTAAAGTATTTAATTGCCTTCCATGGAGTCATCTAGCCTCAAACGTAGAAGTCTCAGCTCCTGTCCACAGGCCCTTATTTATTTATTTATTTCACAACAATAGAACATAAGACTTCAGCGCAGGCCCTTTTTACAGAGCCTCTCTAGCTTCAAGTTTTGGCCTGGAATAGTCATGGAGCTTTTCACAACTTTGTTGATAATCCCTTTATTAATTTCCCTTTATTAGTTTAGCTCTCCCAATTCATGTATGTAATCTTATTTTCTGCTGGAGCCCTAAATGGGTCACACAGTTTTCCAGTTATACCAAAATTTTTTTGATATAACTTTAAGGGGTATAAGTACAGTTTTGTTACATGGAGATACTGCATAATGGTGAAGTCTGGGCTTTTAGTGTAACCATCACCTGAATAATGTACATAGCCCTCATTAAGCAATTTCTCATCCTCAGCCCCATCTGCCTTCCCACCCTTCCAAGGCTCCAATATCTATTTTTCCATACTTGATGTCTATGCGTACACATTATTTAGCTCTGACTTGTAAGAACATGCAATATTTTATTGTTTCTGGGTTATTTCACTTAAGATAATGGCCTCCAGTTCCATCCATGTTGCTACAAAAGACATGATTTCATACATTTTTATGGCCGAATAGTATTCCATTGTGCATGTATATGACAATTTGTTTATCTAGTCATTCATTGATGGACACTTAGGTTAATTCCATTTCTTTGCTGTTGTGAATAGTGCTGTTATGAATAGTGCTGTTATAAACATACAAGTGTAGGTTTTGATATTATTATTTCTTTTCCTTTGAGTAGATGCCCAGTAGTGGGATTCTGGATTGAATTGTAGTTCTATTTTTAGTTCTTTGTGAAATTTCCATACTGCTCTCCATAGAGGTTGTACTAAATTACAGTCCTACATTCCCACCAACACTGTGTAAGCATTTTCTTTGCATTTCCTCACCAATATGTTATTTTTGACTTTTTCATAAGAGCCATTCAGACTGGTGTATGGCGATATCTCATTGTAGTTTTAATTTGCATTTCTCAGATGATTAGTGATATTGAACATTTTTTCATGTTTGTTGGCCATTTGTATGTCTTCTTTGGAAGTATGTCTATTTATGAACTTTGACTAAGTTGACAAAAACTTACACTGGGGAAAGGACACCGTTTTCAATAAATGAGAAAATTGGATTGCCACATGCAAAAGAATGAACCAGACCCCCCCATCTCTTACTATATATGAAAATCAACTGAAGATGGATTAAAACTTCAAATGCAAGACCTGAAAATATGAAAATACTAGGAGAAAACTTAGGGAAAACTCTTCCGGGCATTGGTTTAGGCAAATAATTCATGACTAACACCTCAAAAGCACAAGCAACAAAAACAAAAATAGATAAATGAGACTTAATTCAACTAAATAGCTTCTGCATAACAAAAGAAATCATTACCAGTGTGAACAGACCACCTGCAGTATGGGAGAAAATATTTGAAAACCATTTACCTGACAGGGTATTGATATCTAGAATTCATAAGGAGTTCAGAGAACTCAACAAAAAACACCACACAAATAACCCCATTAAAAATCGAGCAAAATACATGAACATTTATACAGATATTTTATGGTTTCCTGACTAGTCTGTACTCCTATTTTTTATTCACTAACTGATTAATGAATGTGGTGGATAATTTTTTATTTTGGCAGAATTTCAAACTAACAGAAATGTTGCAAGAAAATTCAAGAGCCTTTCATATAACCTTCACCCAGGTTTACCAATTGTTTATACTTTTCCATCTTTGCTTTATCGTTTTCTCATAGATATTTCCATATATACATATACGCTTCTTTGAGCCATATGTCAGTAGGAGACATCATGGCTCCTTACTCCTAAATAAATTAGTGTTTATTTCCTAAAAAAAGAGATACTTCTTATATGACCACAGTATACTTCTCAAAATCAGGAATTTTAACATTGATAACAATGTTATTTTATTATCCACAGTTCATAATCAAATTTTGCCAGTTGTCCCAATAATGGGATTTATAGCTAATTATTTTCCTTAGTTGAAGATCTAATTGATGATCACATATTAAATTTAGTTGGCATGTCTCTACAGTTTCCTTTAATTTGGATCAGTTGGCCTTATTTTTGTCACTTTTCATCTGGGATAGTTTTGAAGATTATAGATTAATTATTTTATAGAATGTCCTCAGTTTGTGTTTGTCTGATGTTTCTTTGTGATTCTGTACAAATGACGCATTTAGGATAGAAATACTACAGAAGTGGTATTAAGTCTTATTCAGTGCATTATATCAGGGCATATGATATCAGTTTCTATTAATATTGGTAATTTTGATTATTTAACTAAGTTGGTGTTTGCCGGGTTTCTCTAATGTAAAGTCACTATTTTTTCTCATCATGATTAATAAGCAATTTGGGATGAGCCACTTTGAGATCATGTAAATATCTTGTTCCTTTTCCAAATTTTCATCCACTGGTGTTATCATTCAATAATGATTTTCTAACTGTTATTCTTTCTATATTCATTATAAAGAAAAGATTTTACTTCATATATACAAAAACACATTAATTTATATAAAATATATATGTTTACCTATTTATTCATATATTCATTCTTATTTATATCATTTTGGACTCATAGACTTAATTTTATCCAATTGGTGATAATCCATTATTATCACTGTTTGTTTAGATAGCCAGATCATATCAGATTTGCTTAGTGTGAATCATCTCTTCAAGTTGACTCCTGTGTCCTTATGCTACTTCCCCACCATCCTTTGAGTACAGTTATCCCTCAAGACCAAAGTCTTCGGATGCTCAGTCCTTTATATAAAATGATGTAGTATTTACATATAACCTATGCATATCTTCCTGCATACTTTAAATCATCTCTTCACTTATGTTATCTAATACAATGTTGTTATGTAAACAACTGTTATACTGTATTATTCTTTATATTTTTATTTTTATTTTTATTTTTTTTTTGAGACGGAGTTTCACTCATGTTACCCAGGCTGGAGTGCAATGGCGCGATCTCGGCTCACCGCAACCTCTGCCTCCTGGGTTCAGGTAATTCTCCTGCCTCAGCCTCCTGAGTAGCTGGGATTACAGGCATGCACCACCATGCCCAGCTAATTTTTTGTATTTTTAGTAGACACAGGGTTTCACCATGTTGACCAGGATGGTCTCGATCTCTTGACCTTGTGATCCACCCACCTTGGCCTCCCAAAGTGCTGGGATTACAGGCTTGAGCCACCACGCCCGGCCTAAAACTATTTTTAACTTGCAGTTAGTTGAATCCGTGGGTGTAGAACCCATGGATACAGAGGGCTGACTGTACTTACTTTATTTCGGGTACAAAATATTGTTCTAGCTCATTTTGTATTTCCTCTGTCTTGGAAACAATCTTTTCTCCAAGCAGACTAGCTTCCTTTGATGGAAAATGGTAACTAGAAACCAAGATCTGGGCGCTATAAGTGATAACTGCTACTGATGTGGAAATACCTGCCTCACACACACGTATCTATATTTCCATATTTTTCTATATTAAAAACCATGAGTTTATACCAATACATCCATTTTCAATCCAAACACTACAGGGTACCTTCTCATCTTCTTCCTACTCTTCATATTTCTAACTACCTTATACAACAGTAAGACACTTGGCATTTTACTCATGTTGTTTCTTCATTTGCATGAGCCTAGAATGCACATGAAGTATTTTCAGAATTGTAAACCCATACCACTGCAAAAAGCGAATATACTAGCTAGCATTCAATGTATTTTTTTTAAAGTAATAGTTACATAGAGTAAAATGCAAATTCTTGAGTGATGAATTTGTTGATTTTTGACAAATGAGTAGACTGGAATTGCCCACATCTCTATCAAAATGCAGCACATTTTCATCACCCCAGAAAGCTCCCTAATACTCCTTCTTGGCCATTCTCTCTTCTCAATTCTCCTGCTAAAGGTAATAACTTCCCTTTTTTTTTTTTCACCTTAGTCTGGTTTTGCCTGTTCAAGAACTTCATATGAATGGAGTCATACAGTTTATACTCTCTGGTATCCAGCTTCATTCATTCAGCCTTTTGTAAGAGTTATCTATGTTGTAGTGTATACCAGCAAATTATTCTTTTTCTTTTCTGTTTCGTTGTTGTTTTTTGCTGAGTAGTATTCCACTGTGTCAAATACATGGTAATATGTTTATCCATGCTTCTGTAGATGGACATCTAACACTTTTTCCAGTTTTTGGCTATTTGGAATAAAGCTGCCAAGAACTTTTTTATACGAGTTGTATGTGTGTATGTGTGGATTTGTATTTTCAATTCTTTTAGGTAAATACCTAGGAGTAAAACTGTTGGGTCATAGGATAGGAGTATATTCTACTAACACTGTATGAAAATTCTAGTTGCTTTACATCCTTGCTTATAGCCGAATTCTCAGTCTTTTTTGGTTTTGGCTATTTAATGGATGTGCAGTATTTTCTCGTCATAGTTTAAATTGCATTTTTCTGATGAACTAATGATGTTGAGCACCTTTAAATATGTTTATTGGCTAGTTGTTATTTTCTTTTGGGGAGTGGCCATTTAAGCCTTTTGTCCACTTTTAAACAGGATTGTTTGACTTTTCATCATGAGTTTTAGTAGTTCTTTATATATTTTGGATATCAGTCCTTTGTCATATATATGTTTTATGAATGTTTTCTACCATTCTGTGGCTTACTTATTCATATGATTAATGTTGTCTTATGATAAGATAAAGTGTTTAATGTGATAAAGTCTAATTTGTCAAATTCTTCTTTTTGGTTATTGCTTTCTGTGCCTTATTCAAGAAATTTTTGCCTGCTTCCAGGTTGGAAAGATATTCTTCTATATTTTCTTCTTGAAGCTTTATTGTTTTAGCTTTTTTGTTTAGTTGCATAATCCTGCTCAAATTAAGTTTTGTGTATGGCTAGTATAAGGTAGGGTCAGGGCTTATGTTCCCCCCATTTGATGGATTCTTGTTTCAGCACCATTTGTGAAAAGGCTTTCCTTTCCCCACATAATTGCTTTTGTGCCTTTGTCAAAAATTAATTGACCATGTAAGGATGAATATATTTCTGGGCTGGGCGTGCTGGCTCATGACTGTAATCCCAGCAAATTGGGAGGCCAAGGTGGGAGGATAACTTGAAGCCAGGAGTTCAAGGCAAGCTTGAGCAACATGGTGAAACCCCATCTGTACCAAAAATACAAAAACTAGTCAGATGTGACTGTGCACACCTCAGCTACTCAGGAGGCTGAGGCAGGTGAATCACTTGAGCCTGGGAGGCACAGGTTAGAGTGAGCCAAGATCGTGCCACTGCAATGCAGCCTGGGTGACAGAGTGAAACTCTGTCGAAAAAAAAAAAAAAAAAAAGCATATATTTTTGGATTCTCTAGTTTATTCTGTTAATATATTTGTTTGTCCTTATTCCAATATCATACTCTCTTGATTGCTGTTGTTCTGTAATAACCCTTGAAGTCAGTTAATGCAAACTTTTAACTTATTTTTCTTTCTCAAGATTATTTTGGCTCTTCCAGTCCTTTTTATATCTGTATACATTTTAGATTTTTAGATTTAGCTTGGATTACATTGAAGCTATAGATCTATATGAGGAGAATTGATATCTCCTGATCCATAAACATGATAGAACTTTCTGTTTATTTAGATTTTTAAAAGTTTCTCTTAGCATTATTTTATAGTTTTCAGTATAGAGGTCTTACACATCATTTGTTCAGTTTATTTCTGAGTATTTTAGTTTTTAAAACAGTATTATAAATTGAATTGTTTAAAAGTTAATTTTATAATTGCTTATGGCTAGTATATAAAAATACAATGGATTTTTAAAATATTGCCTTTATGTCCTGCAGTCTTGTTAAAGCCGCTTATTAGTTCCAGTAATTGCTTTGTGGGGTCCTTAGAATTAATTACATAAACAATCATGTCATCTGCCAAAGAGACTATTTACTTCTTTCACCAATCTGTATGCCTTTTTACGTTTTCTTATTTTCTTATACTGGCTAGGATTGCCAGTGCAATGTTGATTGGAAGGCATGAGAGTGGACATCTTTGCCTCTCTTCCCATCTTAGGGAGAAGGTGTTTAATATTTCACCATTATGTATGGTGGTAGCTGTGATTTTTTTTTTATGACACCCTTTATCAGACTGAAGAAGTTCTTTTCTTAGTTGCTGAGAGTTTTGTTTGACTAAAAATCATGAATGGGTTATGAATGTTGCCAAGTACTTTTTATTCATCTAGAAAATGATCATAGTATTTATTTCATGAATATAGTGAATTACACTGATTGATTTTCAAAAGTTAAGGCCATCCTGTTCCTGGGATTCCAGTCTCATCTGCTTCAGTCAATACTAAACAGTGAAGAGAATGGTCTTTTAAAAATACAGATTTGATCATGGCATATCCCTGCTTAAACCATGTCAATAGTTTTCTATTCCCTAGAAGGTAAAGCTCAAGTTCCTTAGCATGGCATAAGCAGCCCCCAATAAATATGAGCAATAAATGGGTCCCAGACCTTTGTTGGGGCAGAATTTTGTGGTCTGATGTGACTAGCTGCTTTTCCTTGAGAAGTAATTTTCTTCTTGATAAAATACTTGAGCAATTTTCTAATAGAGTAACGAGCTTAAGAGACCCTCTTAGGAAATCCACTTGATTGATTATTAGTCTTGAAACTAGTCTAAGACCTTTAACCAATAAGGCAAAGAGGCTATCATCCTTAACTAGATATTATTTTTCTTCTTTAAGAAAATCTATTTTAATAATATTTATCTGATGATTTTTTCCCTGTAAAATGTGTTTGCAAGATGGATTTTTTGAATTGGACTTTTGAGAATGCTTCTTATTTGATACAAGTTTGGTATAAAACTCTGACACATGCTTATAATCAATATAAGAGTTATTTTAACAAATATGTGTGTGTTGAAGGAATGAATGCTTGAATATATGAAGGATAAAGTCTGACTGTAACTAGACCTGAAAAAATATATGTATACACACATGTATATATTTATATATATTTACACACACACACACACACACACACACACACACACACACTTTTTTTTTTTTTTTGAGGAAAATGTCTCAGCTCACTGCAACTTCTGCCTTCTATGCTCAAGTGATCCTCCCACCTCAGCCACCCAAGTAGCTGGGACTACAGGTGTGCACCACCACACCTGGCTAATTTTTAAATTTTCTGTAAAGACAGAATTTCACCATGTTTGCCAGGCTGATCTTGAACTCCTGAGCTCAAGTAGTCCACCCACCTCAGTCTCCCAAAGTGCTAGGATTACTGGCATCAGCCACAGTGCCCGGCCTAGGCCTGAAATAATAAATATATTTTAAATACTCTAAATTTGAGATATTTGAGATAAATGACACTTTGATTTCTATCCCCAAAAAAGATTTTCCTAGGTTTTATGACTACATTTATATGAAATAACATGGGAAAGTACATAATACAGTTTAGAGGAAGGGCATGATAGACTAACAAGTCAATTTTTAGATTTCTGTAGTCATTACTGTATGAAACCAAACACATATACCTGCTGATAGAAGCCCTAAAGACCCTAAATTATGTCTACTTACATCTGTGCCAACAGCTGATTTCATTCTGAACTGTCTGCTCGGTATTCACTGGAGGTTCATTTGTCCTTATTTCTAACCTCCTGTTGCTAAAGCTGTTTACAATTCCAAAACACAACATAATTTTTAAAAGTCCCATGCTTTCACTGCATTTGTCAACTACATTAACATGAAAATGAAGCCTAGAACTTAATTTTGCCTTCTAGTCAGGAATTCTTCCATTCCTATTATTATGGCCTTCTTGTATATAAATATGTTTTAAGAGGGGTATGTTCCATTTTAATCTGGAGAAAGCAAATAATTCTAAAGCAGAAACGAAAATCACTCTTCTGCAATTTGTCCTTCTGGTTAAGACACTTCCCTGCTTTCCTTCCTAAATTGATTTTGGATGCCCATTGCAGAACATCAAACTCAGAGTTTGGCAATGTTTAATTATTATTTAGTAGCTATCGTTCACAACTCCTCCCTATAAGAGGTTAATTATCTACTTGTAGTTATGTACAAGTAGATAATTGTATGTACTTGTATTTGGTTTGTGAATTTTTCATTTTTCATACCTGTTATCTATCTGTACATCTCTTACTGATAACTTCTGGTAAATCTCTGACCCTTTCTGACTTGTCAGTAATGTCTTGAGAGAGAGAGCAATAGGCATAAAAAAATTGGAAATGAAATTCTTATTGAGTTTTTTGTTCAGAGAGAGTAGAGATAGTACCAAGAAAAAATGGGAGGGAAGAGATTCTTCAAGACTTATATGATCCTGTAGGATGAAGGTCACATACTCCATTGAGTAATGCCAGTCTCTTCTTGATAGATGCTTAATAAATACTTGGGTTAAAATACTTTTTCGGGTGGGTGTGGTGGCTTACACCTGTAATTGTAGCACTCTGGGAGATTGAGGTAGGGGGATCACTTGCAGCCAGAAGGAACCTATGTTGACCAGTCTGAGCGACATGGTGAGACCCCGTCTCTATAAAATCAAAAATTTAGCCAGGCATGGTGTCTGTGTCCCAGCTACTCAGGAGGCTGTGGTAGGAGAATCACTTGAGCCCAGGAGTTTAAGGCTGCAGTGAGCTGTGATCGCACCATTGTGCCCTAGCCTGGGCGACAGAGTGAGACCTTATCTCTAAAAAAATTACTTTTTCTTTTCTTTTCTTTTTTCTGGACACATTGTTATACATTTATTTAAACTACAGTTCAATGATGAGTTATGTTAAGCTGTTTCTCTCCTTCTCACCATATACATATGTAAACTTTTGTGACTTAAAGTATCAGTGTGTCCCACAGTGGGAAACTTTGTTCCACTGCTCTGAACAAAAAATTACTGTTTCTATTGCTAATTCTATCACCTATTATTTCTCAACTGCAAATTGATTATGTTTTAAATGAATTACATGAGCAATCCTGGGTTAAGGAGGCATACCATATGCCTTGGATGACTGTTGCCTCTGTTTCCATGAACCTTACCTCCCTGAGATACCCAAAGCTCTCTTGACATCAAATAACATATCTGTTCTTGGCCTCCCAAAAGCTGAAATTTCTTCTCTCTTTTTGTCTGTGATCCAAGGTCCTATTCCCTTAGTATCCACCATGATCATGCACCAGTTTTTAAAGATTTCTGTGCTAATATAGCATTTGACAACATCCACATTTTAGTAAGGCATATTCTAAAGACTCTATTAAACCCCAAGGAATAATTCTAATGGTGGACATTTTAGGAACCATGGCTGCCTCGTTTGGGATCCTGAAATTCTACCTTTTGGAAAGATGCTGACTTTCCTTATTAGGCAGTAAAACAGTAGATAATCAACACTTTACTCTAACATACATTTCCCTCCCCAAAGCCAGCAGCTGCACACATCTCCCTATGAGGTCAAGGACTTACTGAGCTGATAATAATAGTGATTAATATTCCTGCCAGGGAAAAGAAATAAACTTCTCACCTGCTGGGATACATTAACTTTTTCACATTTTTAGGGAGTTCTGCAAACACAAAGATGTGGCTTACAAAGTAGTTCTAATCATGGGAGAAAATTTCATTTATCTTCTGGAAAAGGAACACTTTTGAGATATCCCACTAGCATATCTCATTAGTAGCATTTGCAGTAAATACAACATAACTCTGTTATAACTTATTCCAAAAATTCTAGTATACCAGATATTTAGTTTGTTCCCTGAGACATAATTTCCTAGAGAAAGTGCCTGGTAGGCCGGGCGCGGTGGCTCACACCTGTAATCCCAGCACTTTGGGAGGCCGAGGTGGGTGGATCACGAGGTCAAGAGATCGAGACCATCCTGGTCAACGTGGTGAAACCCCGTCTCCACTAAAACTACAAAAAATTAGCTGGGCATGGTGGCACGTGCCTGTAATCCCAGCTACTCAGGAGGCTGAGGCAGGAGAATTGCCTGAACTCAGGAGGCGGAGGTTGCGGTGAGCTGAGATCGCGCCATTGCACTCCAGCCTGGGTAACAAGAGCGAAACTCCGTCTCAAAAAAAAAAAAAAAGAGAAAGTGCCTGGTTTAATTTAATCAATGCAAAGTAAAATTAGCTTTATATCTCCAAGATCATTATACAATTGAATTAAACAAACATTAACTTAACACCTACTACTTGTAAAGCACTGGAGTAGGTAATAAAAATCTCTGACATAAAAAAAAAATCTCTGACATTTATACAGTCCTTTGGCATAGTATTAACTCTTCACAACAACTCTGCCTAGTTATCATTCCCATTTTACAGTTGTGGAAACTGAGGCTGAGAAGGGTAAGTGACTTGCTAACTGGTCACCACGTAACTAGTAGTAGAGCCAGGACTTGAACCCTCTCGCACTTACCACAACTTCTTGAGAAGACAGTAAGGAAGCTTACAGGTCTCAAAAAAGTATTTTTACTCTATTGAGGATTCTAGTATACAGGAAAATATCATATAACCCAAGTACTTGGAAGCTGAAGTATCCAAATAAATTTAAATGTCAAGTTAGGTGGAGTTAGACAGGAACCCCCCTTTTTTTGTTTGTTTGTTTTGAGATGAAGTTTCACTGTGCCTCTCAGGCTGGAGTGCAGGGGTGTAATTTTGGCTCACTGCAACCTCCGCCTCCCGAGTTCAAGGGATTCTCGTGCCTCAGCCTCCCAAGTAGCTGGGATTACAGGTGCCTATCACCACGCCTGGCTACTTTCTGTATTTTTAGTTGAGATGGGGTTCCACCATGTTGGCCAGGTTGGTCTTAAACTCCTGACCGCAAGTGATCCGACTGCCTCAGCCTCCCAAAGTGCTGGGATTACAGGCGTGAGCCACCATGCCTGGCTAATTTTTTGTGTGTTTTTAGTAGAGATGGGGTTTCACCATGTTGACCAGGCTGGTCTTGAACTCCTGGCCTCAAGTGATCCTCCCATTTTGGCCTCTGAAAGTGTTGAGATTACGCTCAGCCTGAGAAACTCTTTTTGTTTTAAGCTATGTTGGAAATATTTCTAATACCTATGGTATGCTCTGCTGCTTACAATAACTCTGGGTATAATCAAATCTTTCTTTAATGATAAATAATCTTTTCAGTGCTTCTTGATCATCCTAGTCCTTCAGACCCCCTTGAATAGAGTAGTTCTGAATGTGAAAGATGTAGAGGTTATGGCCATTGCACTCCAGCCCGGGCAACAAGAGCAAAACTCCATCAAAAAGAAGAAAGGAAAGAAGGAATGGAGGGAGGGAGGGAGGGAGGGAGAGAGGGAAAGAGAGAAGGAAAGAGGCCAGGCGCAGTGGTGCATGTCTGTAATCCCAGCACTTTGGAGGCCGAGGCAGGTGGATCACCTGAGGTCAGAAGTTCGAGACCAGCCTGGCCAACATGGTGAAACCCCATCTTTACTAAAAATACAAAAATTAGCCAGTTATGCTGGCTCATGCCTGTAATCCCAGCTATCAGGAGGGTGAGGCATGGCAATTGCTTGAACCCAGGAGTCAGAGTATGCAGTGAGCCAAGACACGCCGTTGCACTCCACCCTGGGCAACCAGAGTGAAATTTCAGAGTGACTGCTCTAAACCTCCTGTTTTCCCCTTTTAGAATGGGAAGGATAGCAACTATCCTATGCTTGTCTCACCATTTTACATTGAGTGTGTGGGGAAGAAAGGAACTTGTCTGTTCAGTTCACAGTTCTTCAGATTTGGAGAAAGTATACATGAGGAGCCTCATCCACAAGTTCACCGAAGCAATGAAATCCTAGACTTTAAAGTGATGCTATAAATGGATGAGACTTTTGGGGCAGTCTTGGTAGGGGTGGGGGTGTTTTGCATTTAGGAGGATAAATAATTTGTGGCCAGAGAGAGGAATGAGGTAGGTATGCTTCCCTTCAAAAGGTGGGATCTAATTCTACTCTCCTTGAATGTGAGCCAGATAAAATGACTTGCTTCTATGAATAAAATGTGGTGGAGTTAATACTACATGACTTCTGACTCTTAAGACATGAAAAGAACGGCTTCTGTCTGGTGTGTGCTCAGTCAGTCTCTCTCTGTATCTCTCTCTCTCTCTTTCTCTTTCTCTCCCCCCACCCCATTCTCTCCTTCCCTTCTGTCTCTATTACCATTTCTCCCTATTTCTCTCTAAGATAACTCCCTCTTGGGGGCATCCAGCAGCCATGCTGTGAGGACACTCAAGCAGCTCTGTGAAGAGGCCCACCTGGAGAGGAACTGAGGCCTCCCACCAAAATCCAGCACTGACATGCCACTCACAGGTGAAATCCACCTTGAATATAAGTTCTTTAGCCCAGCCAAGACTTTAGATAACTACAGCCCTGACTGACACCTTGCCTGTAATCTCTTGAGAGACTTTGGGTCAGTTAAGCTATTTCTAAATTCCTAACATATAGAGGGCATGAGAGATAATAAATGTTTATTGTTGTTTATGTGGCTTATTTTAAGCCACTAAGTTTTGGGGTAATTACAGTCGTGCATCACATAATGATGTTTTGGTCAATGACAGATTGCATATGTGATGGTGGTTCCATAAGATTATAATGGAGCTGAAAACTTTCTCTTGCTTAGTGATCTTATAGCTCTCATAATGTGATGCATTTTGCATTATTATTATGTGTAATGCATTACTCAAGTGTTTGTGGTGATGCTGGTGTAAACAAACCTATCCCTGCCGGTCCTATAAAAGTCTAGCACAGATAGGCTGGGTGCAGTGGCCCAGGCCTATAATCCCAACACTTACGGAGGCCAGGGTGGGTGGAACACCTGAGGTCAGGAGTTTGAGACCAGCCTGGCCAACATGGTGAAACCCATCTCTACAAAACTACAAACATTAGCTGGGTGTGGTGGTACATTCCTGTAATCCCAGCTACTTGGGAGGCTGAAACATGAGAATCGCTTGAACCCAGGAGGTGGAGGCTGCAGTGAGCTGAGATCATGCCACTGCACTCCATCCTGGGTGATAAGCGAGACTGTCTTAAAAAAAAAAAAAGTATAGCACAGATAATGATGTACAGTATTTAAGACTTGGTAATGATATAAATGACTATGGCACTGGCTTACATATTTTCTGTATTATCCTTTTAATCATTATTTTAGAGTATGCTCCTTCTACTTATTAAAAAAAAATTAACTGTAAAACAGCCTCAGGCAGGTCCTGCAGGACGTATTCCAGAAGAAGGCATTGTCATAGGAGATGACAGCTGCAGATGTGTTACTGCCCCCGAAGACCTTCCAGTGGGACAAGACGTGGAGATGAAAGACAGCGATGATGACCCTTACCCTGTGTAGGCCTAGGCTAATGTGTGTGCTTGAGTCTTAGTTTTTAACAAAAAAGTTTAAAAAGCAAAAATTTTTTTAATATAAAAGAGCTTATCAGGATATAAAGAAAGAAAATATTTCTGTACAGCTGTATAGTGTGTTCTTATTTTAAGCTAAGTGTTATTACAAAAGAGTCAAAAAGTTTAAAAAATTTAAAGCTTTATAAAGTAAAAAAGTTACAGTAAGCTAAAGTTAATTTATTCAAGAAAGAAAAGAAAAAAAAAATTGGGCATGGCGGCTGGGCACGTTGGCTGATGCCTGTAATCCCAGCATTTTGGGAGGCTGAAGTGGGGGGATCAGGAGATCAGGAGATCCAGACCATCCCGGCTAATATGGTGAAACCCTGTCTCTCTCCTAAAAAAAATGCAAAACATTAGCCAGATGTGGTGGAACGTGTCTATGGTCCCAGCTACTCAGGAGGCTGAGGCAGGAGAATCACTTGAACCCAGGAGGCGGAGGTTGCAGTGAGCCAAGATCACACCCCTGCATTCCATCCTGGGCGATAGAGGGAGACTCCATCTCAAAAAATAAAAAATAAAAATAAAAAATATAAATTTAGCGTAGCCTAAGTGTAGCGTGTTTATGAAGTCTACAGTAATGTAAAGTAGTGTTCTAGGCCTTCAATTCACTCACTACTCACTCACTGACTCACCCAGCGCCACTTCCAGTCCTGCAAGCTCCATTCATGATAAGCGCCCTATACATTCTTAATCTTTTACACCTTCTTTTTACTTTCCCTTTTCTATGTTTAGATATGTTTCATACACAAATATTTACCATTGGGTTACAGTTGCCTCCAGTATTCAGTACAGTAACAAGTACAGCTTTGTAGCCTAGGAGAACTAGGCTATACCATATAGCTTAGGTGTGTAGTAGACTGTACCATAAAAGTTTGAGTAAGGGCACTGTGATGTTCACACAACCACAACATTGCCTAATGATGCATTTCTCAGAGCATATCCTCACTGTTAAGTGATGTATGAGTATGTAATTACGCAGCAGTAGGTTACCAATAGATCCAGCCAAAATTATGATATACCTATAATGAGCATATGACCAACTTCTCAAAAATCTATCCACTTAAATACGTGAAGTGTATTTTCTGTGATCAAGTTAATATAGGGAGGCACTATAGTTTTTCTTTTTTTCTATTTCTCATAGTGATAGACTGATAATCTATAACCTGCATTCTTTGCATCCATGTTTAAAAATCAAAGCAAAGAATTCAAAAGCAAAAGAATTGTAGAGGTGGAAGGAAGCCAAGAGATTATATAATTTAAATACTTTTTGACCAAATAACAGAGTTTTAGAAATAGTAGGTGCTCGATAATTGTTTTGGTTCTTTATATATAACCTATATCTGTATATTATTAAGATGTTATTTAAAATTTGTATTTATCGGCCAGGTGTGGTGGCTCATGCCTGTAATCCCAGCACTTTGGGAGGCTGAGGTGGGTTCAGGAGTTCGAGGCCAGCCTGGCCAACGTGTTGAAACCCCATCTCTACTAAAGATACAAAAAATTAGCTGAGTGTGGTGGTGCACGCCTGTAATCCTAGCTACTTGGGAGGCTGAGGCAGGAGAATCGCTTGAACCTGGGAGGCGGAGGTTGCAGTGAGCTGAGAACGTGCCTGGGTGACAGGGTAAGACTTCGTCTCAAAAAAAAAAATGTACTTATCAAAGTAATGTTTATACATAAACAATCAAATATTACTAAACATCTCTATTTTCAAAAGCAACTCTTTTTTAAAACATTTTTTGGCCAGGCATGGTGACTCATGCCTATAATCCCAGCACTTTGGGAGGTCGAGGCAGGCAGATTGCTTAAATCCAGGACTTGCCTGGGCAACATGGTAAAACCCCGTCTCTACAAAAAATACAAAAATGAGTCGGGTGTGGTGGTGTGTGCCTGTAGTCTTAGCTACTCGGGAGGCTGAGGTGGGAGGATGCCTTGAGCCGGGAGGTGGAGGTTGCAGTGAGCTGTGATCATGCTACTGCACTGCAGCCTGGGTAACAGAGTGAAACCCTGGCTCACTTTCCCAACTCTTATCCCTTAAGGTAGCCACTTTTCCCATTTTAGCTTGCATCATTTGACAATTACCTTTATAATCCCAGATAATAAGCTTATACAATTGTGTCTTAATTTACTAACTTTAGATAGAGAATATTTAGTTATTCCCCATTATGGTCATTGAGAATTTCTTTCTTACTTCACTGTCTCTATTTTCTTAATAGAATTATGATTTTCAGTTAAACCAGTACTTAATATTTACCCTATTATGACAACAAATATTGCTCACTGCTGAGTCAAATAATGTACAGTGATTATTGCCCCTCATATAGATTTTTTTTGTTTTCTTAGAGTTAAATATTGCCTTTTCTTTCATTTGCTTAATTTTCTATATATACCCTGCTTTCATTCCTAATGCATCAACAGATCTGTTAAATGTCTGTCAGTAAGTATTTCCAACTCTCAGATCAAATAATTCATCAGTTCCATTTTTTTCATTCTAGAGACCTGCCTCCACAGCATTCTGTCTTCTTGCTCAAATCTGGCCAGGCTGCTCTCTATCCCAGATGTCCAGCTAGGAATTTCCTTAGCCATTCTGATTTGGGGATTGTTTTAAAAGAGAATTTGCCAATGTGCGTATGACTAGAATGAAGAAGCATTAATATTTTAAACAGAATCCTAAATTATTAATGTATACTGCTTCTATGTCCTGGATTCATGAGTCTATGAGATTACATAAAATAAGGTTACATTTGCTCTTTTTTTTTTTTTTTAAGAGATGGGGTTTCACCATGTTGTCCAGGCTGCTATTAAACTCCTGACCTCAGGTGATTCACCCGCCTTAGCCTCCCAAAGTGCTGGGATTACAGGTGTGAGCCACTGCGCCCGGCCACATTTGCTTTTGATGCCCAAATGATTATAGCTGAAGCTTTCATAGTTTGAATGTAAGATCTCAGCACCAAGGGCTTTGTAAAGTACCTGCTATGTTTTTCTGGAGGTCCCTAATAGGAATGTATTCACATGTGCTCACCAACTACTCTATCCGCTGGTTACCATGAAGTGGTTCCCATATTTTTCCTCTCCTGCTCCTGTCCCCTGGCCAGTGTATATTGCACTGGGTGCTTGTTGAAGGTACTTATAGTATCCTGAGACTTTGCTGAAGTTGCTTATCAGCTTAAGGAGATTTTGGGCTGAGACGATGGGGTCTTCTAAATACACAGTCATGTCGTCTGCAAATAGAGACAATTTGACTTCATCTTTTCCCAGTTGAATACTTTTTATTTCTTTTTCTTGCCTGATTGCCCTGGCCAGAACTTCCAATACTATGTTGAATAGGAGTGGTAAGAGAGGGCATCCTTGTCTAGTGCCAGATTTCAAAGGGAATGCTTCCAGTTTTTGTCCATTCAGTATATTGGCTGTGGGTTTGTCATAAATATCTCTTATTATTTTGATGTACGTTCCACTGATACCTAGTTTATTGAGAGTTTTTAGCATAAAGGGCTGTTGGATTTTGTCGGAGGCCTTCTCTGCATCTATTGAGATAATCATGTGTTTTTTGTCTTTGGTTCTGTTTATGTGATGGATTACGTTTATAGATCTGTGTATGTTGAACCAGCCTTGCATCCCAGGAATGAAGCTGACTTGATCGTGATGGATAAGCTTTTGATGTGCTCTTAGATTCAGTCTGCCAGTATTTTATTGAAGAATTTCACATTGATGTCCATCATGGATATTGGCCTGGGCTTTGGATTTGCCAGTGGTGTTTTCTCCTGGTGTTTCAGTTTCCAAGAATACTAAGGGGTTGTAGGCTTGATGGGATGTAATAAGAACAGCCCTTTCCCCAATCCCACATGATTTTCCCTCTTCCTTTCCTCCATTGCTCAATGTCCAGAGCCCACAAAGTTTCTTTCAGTTTCTGCCCCGTGCAGCCTTCTGCTTACTGACCTCCTCATCATGCTCCATCCAAACCAAAAAAAATCAACAGTCACAACCAATTGCTAACCATCCGTCTCTGCAGGGGTGACACAAAAGCTAAACAACTCAAAGACACAGCTCAACCACATAATTGATTACCAAGCTAAAATGCTTAACATTTATATTCTGGTGATTTTCTCAAGCCAGAGAAACAGTCAGCATTAATGCAAGATAAAGTGTCATTCTGGACACTACTTGCAACTTTCAAATGATGGGCCTCTTTTTGCTAGACATGATTTTTTAAACCTTAGAGTCTAAACTCAACTCAAGTATCATATTGCAAATTTTTAACTTTTAACCTCAAAGATTTTTCTCCTGGGAAAATTTGGAAATCTTCTATAGATACCTGTAAGTAATAAGATGGAATTGAAATACAAAATATTTTAGACTTTTCATTATGACCTTTCCCCTAGAAATTCTCAAACTTGCTGAGTTAGCATTTTAAAAGAATACTTAAAGGTGGATGTGCCACCAACAGAGAGATTTGTGATGAGACCACATCAGAGGAAAGACTTTATCTTGGGGGCTTTAAAGTACCACCATGCTGGTCTTTTAATTAAATGAGAGAATCAAAAACCATATTATTCCAGGAAGAAATTTCAGGGCGTGATACACAGGACCCTACATCATCTTCCCCTGACTCCCTGTCCAATGCAATTTCCCAACTATGCATTTCTACCCTTTCAATTTTCCAGTTTTCTCCACATAGTGGATGAGGATGATTGCATTCACAATTTACCCAACTAGTGAAAGGTAGAGCCAGGATTTTAACACAGGTCAATTTGACTTTGAAACTTGTGGTTCTTTCCTGCTTACTACATTGCCATGTGTCATGTTGGGTATATATAGAGATGTCCCTAAGGAAGAGGAGCTGCTGTGGGAGAATACCAAGCCATGTAGATTATCTGGGATTTCCCTGGCATATATAATAGTTCTTAGTATTATATACTCTGTGTTGAGGGAGGCCTTGGAGAGAATCCCCTGTGCAAGCAAACCTAATCCCAAACCTCACTGTCTCCCTCCTTTCATCTAATGTGTTTCTTCCATCCCTTTTTTGGAGAGAGGCCAAGTAACGGGTTGCTGATGCAGCATTCTGCTCCCCATGAGACATCTAAGTGGCAGACTGGGCTTACCTTTCCTATGACATCTGTTAACAGCTTGAGGGACAGAGGATCATGAACCAAAGCATCTGTGTAAAAGGAACCGAGGTATTTCTTTGGGTTCGTTGGGTTGTCCTGGGCACACAGATCTGGGCGCATGCTAAATCCATGGGAGATTCTTCCCACTGTGAAGGGGAAGGTACCACCTGCAAGTAAAACCCATGACTGAGGGGCTAGTCAACACTGGCCCCTCCTCGTAAAGGATTCCTTTCATCTTGATGTTACATGGAAGAAGTTACCGTTGCTCAACTGATTAACAGTAATTACAAAGGACCTATTTGTTCTGAACACTGGGAGATGATGGAAGAAATGACAATAACTCATCTAGAAATTCAGACTTGAGAAATTCACCCTAAAGAGAGAAGACAAATGTGTAAAGATATGCAATTAAGGCTTTCAAATATAGTGTGATTATAATCAAAATACTGAGACAGCATATCAGTTGGGGACCATCTAAATTATGATGGCATATCCATGAAATGTAAGGCCATACTCGAAGCCATCAAAAATGATGAAGCTCTGTATTTGTTGACATGGAAAGATGTCTTCTCTATGCTGTTGAGAAGGAAAGGCATAGAGAGTAACATGTATAGTTTGATATTTTGCGAGTGTGTGTGTGTGTGTGTGTGTGTGTGTGTGTGTGTCTGTGTCTATGTGTCTGTGTCTGTTGAAGGGTCACAAATTCAGTTACCTACAGGGACCAGGCAGGCAGTGTAAATGAATGAAATAGGCCTATTTGTAAACAATGAAAAATAGTAGGGACTATTGCAGACTGGAGAGCTCATGATCTAACTAGAGGGATTTAAATCAAGAACAGAAAAAGTAAAACAAAAATGGTGACAACAAAACTAAACTTGCCTACAAAAATAGAATTTGGTCCCTAAACCATCATGTGACTAGAATGATGGCTGGAAGGAGGCGATGAACTGAATCGTATTCCTTCAAAATTCATATGCTGAAACCCTAATGCCAAATTTGACTATACTTGGAGAAAGGACCTTTAAGGAGGTAATTAAGGTTACATGAGGTCATAAGGTGGGGCCTTAATCCAATAGGACTGGTGTACTGATGTCCTTGTAAGAAGAGGAGGAGAAACCAAAGGCCATGTGAGGAAGGTGGCCATCTGCAAGCTAGGAAGAGAGCCCTCACTAGAAACCAACCCTGCCAACATCGTGATCTTGAACTTCTAGCCTCCAGGTCTGTGAGAAAGTAAATTTCTGTTGTCGTACAGTCACCCAAATCTGTGGTATTTTGTTATGACAGCCTGAGCTGACTAATAAAGATAGGGTCTTACCGCCATGTGCGAAACACACTTTCAGTTTAGGAAACTTCTCAAACACTCCACCCATGATCATGGAACAAATGGCTATTGTGGTCTCTGTTGGCATTCCTGGAAGAGGAAATAGTTGCAAGGATCAGGGATGATCACCCCACACAAGAAGAAGTTCAGTGATGTTATTGGCTGGGGAATTGTCAGTGCAAAGAAACTTGAGGCCCCTGTACCCTGGCATTGTATGGCTGTAATATAGGGCATTACTTTGGCAAGGAGAACCAAGTAAAATGTCCTATTTGCCACTTGCAGGGAGAGTCGTCTAATCGCTAGAGCAGTTGAGGAGCAAAGGACCTGGCGTTTGCCTTAATTCTCCCAACTTCAGTTTGGGATGCAATGAGACAGATAGAGTACGCCGAGTCCGAGCTGAGCCCTAGCTCCTCCAGTTTCTGCTTCGTGGCCTCTGGCAAGTTATTTCATGGCTCTGAGCCTGTGCTTCGTCTGTAAGATGACGTTTATGTTGCCCATTTTGCAAGACTATTGTGGAGCCTTGTGAATAATGATGTCAGCCAAGTTCCTGGACAGAACTTCACAATGGAGATGCTCAACACAAATATTAGTTGCCTCTCTCAATTTCCTCATCTGTAATATGGCAAGTTCCTGCAGTGGGTTGTTTTGAGGATTTGGTAGACAGCACCTGGCATTTAGTAAAGGGTCACTAAACAGTGACTATCGTTATGATCATTCCTACCAAATCTTTGCTGCCTCTTGTAGCTGAGGTTGAAAATAACTGGATTAAAATGAATTATTTCAAGTGCTTTGCGCTCCTAGGAGAAGCAGCTGGTCCATGTGTAATGTCTTTACCCCTGAGGAGCCAGTCCAAGCTGCATTGCCACTGACTGCTTTTCAGACCATGACTCAGAAATCTGACCGCTCTACAGCTGTGCACTGTACCTTCTGGGGAAGCCTGACTCTGTAGGCTGTGGAGTGAGGCTTCACAGGATGCTCATTCTGCCTGGGGCTGGTCACTGCTTCACAGGCAGAGATACCCCTAGCACCGCCTGCCTGGGAATTCTGGAAGCATGATGAATTTATACCCATTTAGGAGAAGTTTGTGGGCAGAGCTTCCTGAAGGCAGAGAGATGGATGGCATCATTTTCTTCTAGTTACGTGATTCTATTTTCCAGTAATCACTTGAACCATAACCCCACAATCCATTCTCTATGCAGGAGTCAGAGTTACATTTACAGTGTGAATTGGATTATGACCCTTCTTTGCTGAGAATCCTCCACTCCACTAATAACTACCTTTGCATCCAGAATAAAATTCCAAAATTAGCCTGTTTGCTTGTGATATATATATATATATATATATATATATATATATATATACACTTGTTTAGAATCTCCTTCCTCTGACCAGAATATAAGCTTCATGAAGGCAGAGATTTTGTTCATGTCTATATCCTCAGTGACTGGGACAGGGCGTGGCATGCTAGAAGGAATCAGTGTATTTGTGCTGCATAAATGGATGATGAAATGACTCTATATGCAGATGCTCTCCTGTTGCAGTATAAATAAGCTTATGGGACTTATCAAAGTTTTGTGAATAAGGGTGACATTTTTCTTGGAAGCTCGACAGTATCTGGGCATCTTGGGTTATCTCGTTCTATTAGTTACTGCCCAAGAATTTGGTGGAATGAGTAGGAAACTGCTTTACTAAATATTTTGGTTCCCAACAACAATCACAGGAATATATAAAACATCAGAGCAGAAAGAGACCTTTGGGGGAATCCAGATCAGCATTCTCATTTTACGGATGAGGGACTGGGGCCCGTGGAGGTAAAGTGATTTACTACAGGAAATACAGTGAAATAGACACTAAGCTGGAACTAAAATTCCATTTTTTGACTTACAGTATATTGCCCCATTTTGATTCTACATGGTGATTGCCATTTTGACTACTTCATAACTACTAATCGTACTAATTGGGCTGAGGAGAGAAAGAAGAATGGTCTCCTTAAAGAAAATCCAGTTCTGGTGCTGTGGCTCACACCTGTAATCCCATCACTTTGGGAAGCTGAGGTGGGTGGATCACTTGAGGCCAAGAACTCGAGACCAGACTGGCCAAACATGGTGAAACCCTGTCTCTACTAAAAATACAAAAATTAGCAGGGCGTGGCATTGCACCTCTGTAATCCCAGCTATTTGGAAGGCTGAGGCAGGCTTGAACCTGGGAGGTGGAGGTTGCAGTGAGCGGAGATTGTGCCACATACTCCAGCCTAGGAAACAGAGTGAGACCTTGTCTCAAAA
>NW_016107410.1:5857917-5891943 GCF_001604975.1 Cebus imitator | reverse complement strand
AGAAAAGAAAAAGAAAAAAAAATCCAGTGCTTTTCATTTGGGGACCAAGTTTTCACTGGATTTATAGATGAGCTGTATTTTTCACTGATAGCTCCAGAATTTTATATCTGTTCCCTATCTCTTCTTATCACAACTGGTAATGAGAGATTGAATAGAGCAAATGGAGTTTTCCCCTCTACTCTTTTGTGGAACTATGGATAGTGCAGGAACCAGAGGAGAGAAGAGAGAAGCAGATACTAGGAAAATTGCAAGCCTGGGTCATCTTTTATCTAATATTTCAAATCTTTGGGTGGTGAAAGTTGACCTTATACTTTTAATTCCAGGGTTCTCATTTGAATGAGCTGATGCTATTATTATCTTCTAAAAAGTCTGCTAGATAGGCATGGTTACATTTTTTGAAGCCTTTTTGGAAGTCTGTGTAGCAAGACAGGCTTTGGAGTCAGACACATCTGTAAATTACATTTTCATATATTAACTGTGTGACTTGGGCAACTTACCTAAACACTCCAAGCCTCAGTTTCTCCATCTGTGAAATGGTCATTATAATGTCAACTTCATAGATTAAATATATGATTTATAATGGCATTGGATATGTTTACAATTAAATGAGGTAATATATAGCACTAATCCAAGTAAGAGCTCAGCAAGTGATAGCTGCTATTACTCATAATCCTGTTAATTATTCATACTTTCCCTATTTGACATAATAGGTTTCCATAGATGATTGGACAAACCCAAGAGTTGGTCCTCTGTTCCAGACCCCACAGAGACACAAACCTATGAGCCAAGGGAGCCAGTATTTGGCCATTCGTCCATCCATCTGCATGTCCCAGGGATGCACGAACAAGGAACACTTCAGCCTTTCAGCTGCCTTCAAAGAAGCAATGAGAGAGAGAGAATGAGTTACTTTGATGAGTGAGCAGATACCAGGTACTGTTTTGGGGAAACTGCTTTTCTTTGAGTCTATATTGGTCTGCATAAATAAACTAAAATGCTTTTGAAATTGTTTTATGATCTATATAAAAGAGATACTGACAAACTGCTCCTGCTTGGAAAATAAAAGGGACACTTAGAATTAACAAAGGGGGTTGGCAGATTCACCATTGAAGTTGATGAACTTAATTTATCGTTTGATAAAGCAAGTGTCAGGAAACATACATCATTCAAATGTTTTGGTTGAGAGCAAAATGCCCAAGGACTAATCCCACACCTGAAATGTAGGAGAAATTTTCCCTGCTGGCTCCAACTTGTTCTACTCTTTTGGAAGGACAGCTTGTAAATAACTGTATCCTTGGAGTCAGGATGAGAGTGCCCCTCCTTTTCCCCACTTGAAAACCTGAGTCTGTGGAAAGTGAGGAAGTGATGGACTGGCGCTAAAGGCTCAGTGCTGGGCTGGGGCTGGCTGGCCTGACCCAAGCCACCTGACCACTCACAGCCCAGCCCTGAGTGAAATCCCTGGGGTCTACAGGCATTCACACAGCCCCAGGTGCCCAGCAGAGTCTCTGAATAGTCGGCTGTGAGTGAGATGACCTCAGAGAGGGGAGAGATCAATGCCTTAGCCAGACAGGTACTGAGATGAATGTCATGGGCATGCCTCAGGGCCTTCTGAAAATGGAAATACCATTTGGATAGAATGACCTTTATTCAACAAAAAGTTTAATTAAAAGAAGTCCCCTCAACAGGCATTGAATATTAGTGCTCATCAAGATTCAAAAGAGATTTCCCTTAGAATAATTCTTCACCACATATATTGAGGTTCTGCAGTGACTCATCCTACTCTCATACATAAATATTTGTGCTAGCCAGGCTGATGCAATGTGAGTTGTGTACGTGAGCATTTTTTAAATGGAAAACCAGGTCTGGGACAACAGGGGATTCTGGAAGTGTCACGAAAAGGGTAACTTGAAGAAAGGACTTTTGATTCAACAGGTTCTGGGGAGCAGAAGAGATATAAGCCTTTTAAAGAGAGAGAAGCTAATTGGTTTCTGATAATAGATGTAGGTTGGAAAGAAAATATTGACTTCTTGGGATGGTTTGGGTTTGGCAAAGGTACAAGGTTGGTATCTCAGTGGGATTTGACTCCTCATTTTGACACAACTTCATCCTATGTGCCTTTGGTGGTTCTTTTCTTTTTAAAAATTTTTTTCTTTTAATTTTATTTCTTGTTAATTTTTATGTTCAGGGTACGTGTGCAGGTTTGTTATATAGGTAAATTGTATGTCACAGGGGCTTGGTGTACACATTATTTTATCACCCAGGTAATAACCATAGTACCCAGTAGGTAGTTTTTTGATACCAATCTTCTGTTCAATTCAAATTAACATATTGTTGATCTCCTTCTATATGTGAGGCTTTGTAGAGAATAGAAAAAGAAGTTATACTCTCGCAATTATAACTAACATTGACTGCAAACTTACTATGTGCCACAGCTGTTATGAGAATTTTACAATTATTAACTAGATTAATTTTTTATGAGTAGCACACTTTTACTACCCTCATTTTACAGAGAAGAGAACTAAGGCAGATAGAGGCTAACTTACTCAGGCCTTGTGGCTGATAGATGGTGGAGCTGGGCAGTTGGCATTACCATTCTGTCTGCCTTATACCAGTAACGAAGTTGCTTTTGCACCTGAAAACTTACCTGAGCATGTGTGATTGGGTTTACTCACTAAAAAGGGAGGTGTAGGAGATAAAGGGACAGTTAGACCTTTGGAGTGCCAGGATCACCTTGAAATGACAAAGCCAACTTGGCTCATGATAATTCGTTTCAGCACATTATTGACGCAAGCTAGAGAGCAGAGAGGCAGGCAAACCTTGCTAACCAAACAAATATGCTGCCACCCCCAGGATGTCATGAGTCACCTGGGGACAGGAGGTGCTCCTGAATCCCCTCAGAGACTGGATGTCCCCAAAACAGCCCAGTTAGAATGATTGATGGGTCGAGCTAGTCACACAAATGAAAATATCCATCTGGACCCCAACCGGCTGCTGTTGCTTTCAAAGCCCCTTAGTACTTCATAAGCCCAAATCCAATGAATGCTAAAATGACTTGCAGCTGAAGTCTCGCTCACACTGTGCTGAAACAACTTGGATGTATAAGTAAATAAATCCTCTTTTAAAATTCATTAAAGTTTCTAAAAAACATTCACTGCATCAGCTAAGCCACTGCAGCCAGTAAGCTTCAGGGAGTTCAATATTTTGAGGAACATTAAATCTTTCAAGTCATTAGGAGGCAATTTAACAGGCAATCCCCTGACTGGTGGGCAGTCGCCATAGATACAAACATGGAAAATTTTTTGCCTGTAGTTAGACCTCCATAAATACTAAATGTGTAAATGATCAGTAATCACACTGCCTGGTGAGTCCACAAATATCTAATTAAGTCATTATTGAAGATTTTGCATTTATAATGAAAATAATAGAAAACAATATTATAATTCTAGGAGGGAAATAAAACATTAAAAAATGCAATTGAGTAAAGAATTATGCATCCTGAATCTTAGCACTGAGATGAGAAGGTTTGGTTATAGAAAGAATTGAAAGTGGAGAAAGAAGAAGAAGACTGATGGAGATGACTGTGAAACTATGGACACTTGAGTTTGGATATTTTAGAAATGAATAGCACTGAATTTTTGAAAATACATTTTACCATGAAATATTTTAAGTATAGAAAGTGTAAATAATAACACAATGAGCATCCATATGCCCACCACCTAGTTTCACCAAATGTTAACGTTTTCCAAAATATATGATTTAAAAAGTATCTTAATTACAGATTGGTTAAATAAATCAAAACATAGCCATATATTGGAATATTCTGCAGTTATTTAAAAAGTATGCATTAAAAGAATTTTCACTTATGTTGGAAATTTTTAATTAGCATACAAAATCACATGTGTAACAGAATTTCAGTTTCATTAAAATATAGATATATGCATATCAAAAAAAGTGAATATGTACTATAACAGTGGCAATTTATCTTTGAGAGGCTGGATTATGGATAATGTTTGTTTTCATCTTTATACTTTTCTGTATTTTCCACAATTTCTTTCAAATTATTTTATAATTTTGACAAATGTTAAGTATTTTTTTTCCAAAGCAGATTTTTTTTTTTTTGAAATGGAGTCTTGCTTTTCTTACCCAGGCTGGAGTGCAGTGGCACAATCTTGGCTCACTGCAACATCCATCTCCTGCGTTGAAGAGATTCTCATGCCTCAGCTTCCCAAGTAGCTGGGACTACAGGCACATGCCACTATGCCTGGCTAATTTTTTTGTATTTTTAGTAGAGACAAGGTTTTGCTATGTTAGTCAGGCTAGTCTCCAATGGCTTCAAGTGATCCACCCGCCTGAGCATCCCAAAATGCTGGGATCACAGGTGGGAACCACTGCACCTGGCCAAAATATTTTTTTTTTACATGTCATTAACATGATTCTTTTGCACACTGGCTGTGAAGAGGGTATTTTGGCTTCCAAGTGAGAGATTAAAAGGAGGGCAAGGGGGAAGGAGGGACAAGAGATTTCACTGTGTTAACTCAGCGCTGGCCTAGGAACCATTCTACCAGTTCCTCTTTGGAATGGCCCACTCCTTTGTGGGAGCTATTTCCACATCTTTTACCTATATCTGATAAGTCGTGGGCACTGCTATCCCCTCCCAGTGAGGTGGTGCTTCACCTCCTCCCCGCCAGCACCCAGCAGTGTCCCCAGTCCAGGCGCTGGACGGCTGGCGTTGGCTGAGCAGTCCCGCCTACTCACCGCATAGACAGGAAAGAGCTCCCGCGCGTTCAGGTCCCACTCGTTGACGTGGGAGCCAATTTGGACCCCAGGAAAGCCCAGCTCTTTCACACAGCGCTCCATCTCCTTGACTGCCAGCTCAGGGGCCTGCATGGGCAACGTCCCCAGACCCACAAACCTCCTGGGGTAGTTCGCAACGGTGGTGGCAAGGTCATTGTTTAAAAGCTGGCATAGGTTTAAAGTGTCCTGAGGTTTGGCCTGGTGGAGACAGAAAAGGGAAAACTGCATTGTTGAAAACCTACTCCCAGCACTTTGGGAGGCCAGGGTGGGCAGATCATGAGGTCAAGAGATCGAGACCATCCTGGCCAACATGGTGAAACCCCGTCTCTACTAAAAATACAAAACATTAGCTGGGCATGGTGGCGCGTGCCTGTAATCCCAGCTACTAAAGAGGCTGAGGCAGGAGAATTGCCTTAACCCAGGAGGCGGAGGTTGAGGTGAGCCGAGATCGCGCCATTGCACTCCAGCCTGGGTAACAAGAGCGAAACTCCCTCTCATACAAAAATTAGCTGGGCATGGTGGCACGTGCCTCTGGTCGTAGCTACGTGGGAGGCTGAGGCGGAAGAATCGCTTGAACCCAGGAGGCAGAGGTTGCGGTGAGCCGAGATTGCTCCACTGCACTCCAGCCTGGCGACAGAGCAAGACTCTGTCTCAAACACACACACACACACACACACACACACACACACACACACACACACACACACACTACTTTTAGACATTTGCTCTGAACAGTGCCTCCTTGTGTCTATAATATTTGCAATTTTCAATGGCTTTACCACATCAGAAAACAGAGGCACAGATTGGGAAAGGCGCTGGCCACCTAAGACCCAGAAGCCAATTTTTGTAAAGCAAAGAAAACTGCAAGTGTATTGCTGATTCATTAGAAAAATTGAGGCCAGAATCAGAAGGGAAGGACACAATTACTGGGCCTGGTATCCTTACACTAGAGATGGAATGAGCATGGGCTATCCCCAACTGCAGAAATATCTTAATGCCCCCACCCCCCACCTCCCAGGAGGTTAGGCCTAGCCAAGGGCCCCAGGCCACCATCAAGGCACCTCCTTGTCACGTCTCATTGAGGGTGGCCAGGCTGACTCACTGACTTGTCCTGTCCCTGCCTGTCCTCCTCTCTGTCCTTCCTGTTGGCTGTGACATTCAGGACTGTCCTTGGCAAAATGCTGAGGCAGACAAAGTTTGCTGTCTGTTTCCCTAAAGCTCCCTTCTTCACTGTTTTCTTTCTTCTGTCACCCCACTGTCCCCAGCTCACTGCTAGGAATCTGATGCTCTCTTGCAGTCTCAGTTGTTTAGTCAGAGTGGTAGCCAGTCTGATAAATTCAGGCATCTTGAGGTCTCAGGGCACTTTTAAATAGTGAATGCATTCTCAGGAACAGGTAAGGACGGAGTCACTCGCTAATAATGGCTTTATGAGCACAGGTTGGAGAAGTGTGTTAGAACAGGTGGTATTTCCATTGCTCCTTAAATCACGAGAGTATCTGCTTGGATGAGCAGGGACTTAGCACGCTCCCAGCTCCGTACAAAAATTTTCCTCTATAGGCTGGAAATAATGCCTGAAACTTTTAGTGCTTGAGATTTATTCACTTGGGAAAGAGCATCCAACTTCAGGATTCTCCTTCTGAGTTGTCTTTTTCCCTTGGAGAGGTAATGTAGTGCGTCATGATTTATCTTCCTACTTCAGCAAGGCATTGCAGGAATGAGCCACCAGACACATAAGTTCTGGTGGAGATTAAGGCTGGTCTAGAACCACTGTACAGTGGAACTATAATGCAAGTCATATAGCAACATGTGACTACTGGCTACCATACTGGAGCAAAGACTCGGCTGTGAAGACAGTTCTGAGAGGGGACCCTGCTGATGTCTAAAGGGGAGGACAGTTGTTGGGGGTGGTCAGTGGCACTGGTGTCCAGACTTGAGGCATCTGTTCACGTTTTGGGAGCTGGACACGAAACTTAAACACCAAGGAGATGGCTTACGGTTTCACACTCACCCAGTAGCTAAACATGACAGGAACTGTGGAAAGGGCTTGCACTGTTACTCCTAGATTTGGACACAAAGAAAGGCAAAGCTGGTGAGAAGAACAGCCTCGGCACTCCTTCCTTTCCCAAGGCCAAGCGGCAGCCAGCCTCCACCCTAAAGTCCTCCTGCTCTCCCTCCCTGTGTCCCTCTCTCGGTCCCTCCCTAGGCCTCCCTCAGCCCCCAGCCCCAGATTCTAGGGAAATAAGTAAAGGTTGGACACAAATGAGATCATTCAAGGAAAACTAACTGACCCCATTTCTGGAGAGTTATTTCTACCCTCCTTCCTGTGAAATTTTATTTAAGCAAGACTTTTTCAGGTTTTCCATTTTAGGTCATGTACAACAGAGCATGTCTCTCAGCCACCTTCCCTGCCCCATTAATTCAGCCTCTGAGTGATCCTAGAAGGAGTCCCATGATCTGGAATACCCAGAATGGGACCCTGAATTTGACTGCAGCATCCAGGATGCCAAGAATCTTTTGTCTTCAAGAGGGCCTACTTCCTAAGGTTGTTGTAGGGATTAAATGAATTAATACACGTTAGGTTCTTAGAATAGTGCCTGGCACAAAGTAAATACTCAGTGAGGGTTGGTCATGACTGATTCTCTCAAGGACAGCCAAGGAATGAAACACACAACAAAAACCAAAGATGACACATGCCCTTTGTTTATCCTGCAGCCATAAGCAGTGATTTCTGACACCAGTCATTCAAGTCTCATGCTCAATAGTTTCTCCTTGAAAAGGAGAAAAGGTCCTTGCTGTAGCTCCACATTTCCTACAAAACCTTGCTCTTTGCTGTAGGTCAGGGAAGCATGTTCTTTCTCCAGCTCTTCTCTCACTCCAATATACTTTTAGAACAGGGTGATATATGCTATATTGTGGAGTACTCTACAGAGGTGCTGCAGGTTTTCTGCAAAGTTCAATTTAAATGCCACTAAAATATACTGTTAATTAAAAAGAATTTTTTTAGAGACAGGGTCTTGCTCTGCCACCAGGCTGGAGTGCAGTAGTGCAGTCACAGCTCACTGCAGCCTCAAACTTCTGGGCTCAGGTGACCCTCCCACCTCAGCCTCCCGAGTAGCTAGGATGTCAGGTACATGCCACCATCCTTGACTAATTTATTATTATTATTATTATTTTGTGGAGACAGGATCTCACTGCGTTACCCAGACTGATCTTGAACTCCTGGGCTCAAGTGATACCCCTGCCTTGGCCTCCTAACATGCTAGGATTATAGGCATGAGCCATCACACCTGGCTCTATTTTTAATTGTTAAAAAATATATAAAGCAATACCTGGATGAAGGTATCTACAGCTAATTCCAGTGTGCTGGAGACCACCTACTCATTTTGGGCTGATGGGTTGATTCCTTTTCTGCAGACCTTGGAATAAAATGTCTCCTAACATCTCTGTGTATATTTGAACTTCTTATAATTTGTCTTTGATTAGGAAGGTGGAAGTGCTAAACTGCTCTTTTATTTGTGTATTTGAATTCTTTCTTTTCTGGTTGCAATGTTCCACCAATGGAAATGTGTAGTTCTGACAATGTCAGTGGCGGTCAGATCCCCATCACAGCCCATGGATGCAGCCCACGTGTGTCTGGAAGGCTCAGGCGTTTTCTTGGAGCATGCTTTCCTCGGGTGGCACAGTCAGCCAGGCAGTTACAGGTGAAGCATAAAGTGGCCATCATGTCATATTTTAGAAGGACTTTGAAATTTTTTGTTTGTTTGCTTGAGATAGAGTCTCACTTTATCGCCCAGGCTGCAGTGCAGCGGCACGTTGTCAGCTCACTGCAGCCTCCATCTCCCTGTTTCAAGTGATTCTTGTGCCTCAGTCTCCTAAGAGTCTGGGATTACAGGCACATGCCAGCATGCCTGGCTAATTTTTGTATTTTTAGTAGAAACAGGGTTTCGCCACGTTGGCCAGGCTGGTCTTGAATTCCTGACCTCAGGTGATCCACCAGCCTCGGCCTCCCAAAGTGCTGGGATTACAGTGCAAGCCACTGTGCCTGGCCTTAAATTCTTTTAAATTGTGAGGAATCATTTGATTTTTAAATTTAATGTAAAAAGTGCAAGATGTTCTTAGAGCTTGTTAGCAATTCAGCTTTGAAAGTAACACTTCCTAATTCACTTCTTTCAAATTTCTGGATTGATTTTATTGTAGTGTATTCTGAGATTACACAATTAACTTTGTTTAACTGCTTCTATTTCCACCCCTGATGTGTCAGTGGGAATGTTCTGTGTAGAGTACAGTGAGACAAACTGCACAGAGAAATTGGATCTTAAGTTTTACTGAGCAGGCAATTTTCATTCGTAGTTTTGTGATTTCCAATTTTTACTTTTTTAATTGATTTTATAATAAGTAAATACTATACATTTGAACTATTTTTTAAAAATAATAAAATGCCTCTTTTATCTTTTTCATGATATAGCATTCAATTTTAAAACAGGGTATAACTCAGATAAAACATTTTGAATATAAACTCTAAAAGCATTGTAGTCAAGGGCCCTGTCCCTCCCCCAGTGAAGCTGGAACAGCCTGTCCTGGCAGAGAAAAGAGGGTTAGAAGTTACCATCATGTAAGGTTGTCAACAAACTTTAAGCACAGACATTGCTTTTACATCAGATGCTAACATTGGTAGCATTTCTTATAGTACCTTTTTGGTCCATTTCTCTAACACGAACTTCTGGATCCCAGCAATTCTCTTGCACCACTCTGAAGACCTTCCCATCTTTCAACATCTTTGCTTCTCCCTGGGGCAGAAAAACCACATTACTAAAATGTAGTCTAAGCCCACTTGAACTAATCTTTCCTCATGTGCTTTACAACCTATTTCTTCCCTAATATTTCAAAAGATTTTTACTTAATTCTTGTGGAAGTAGAAATCAGTAATTTAACAAAAATCAGCTTTCTTTCCTCATGCTTTTCTTTGGCCTGGAGTTGAATGGGTGTGCTCTGTGGGTGTCAATGGCTGGACACAGAGTTAGCAAGGATGAGGTTATGTTTCTCTGGGCTGCACGACCGAGAATGGCTGATCACCTTGCTGATCTGACCTCCTGGCTTCTAGATCCAAGAGGGTGGCTCAGCGTCTGGAAAATGTTAGAAATATAACATTTAGAATTGAAAAGAACCTTTGAGGTAGACCATCTAGTCCAACCCTCTCATTTTATAGAGAAGCAATGTATGGATAATGGAAGTATACGATTTGTCAAACAGAGCAGGGCCCACTGGTGCCAACACTTGTGGGAGGAGGTGGGCAAAGAATTCAGTCTAGTAGCATGCACAAAATTTGGTGCTGAGTTACTTCTTCCATCAGGCATCATGCTTGCCTGGGTATACTACAATAATTTTTATACATTTTAAATGACAAAAAATTGGCATATATTTATACTGCACAGCATGATCTTTTGATATATGTGTGCATTCTGGAATGGCTAAATCAAGCTAACTAACATGTCCATCACTTCACATACTTTTTTTTTTTTTTTTTGAGACGGAGTTTCACTCATGTTACCCAGGCTGGAGTGCAATGGCGCGATCTCGGCTTACCGCAACCTCCGTCTCCTGGGTTCAGGCAATTCTCCTGCCTCAGCTTCCTGAGTAGCTGGGATTACAGGCATGCGCCACCATGCCCAGCTAATTTTTTTTTTTTTTTTTTTTTTGAGACAGAGTTTCGCTCTTGTTACCCAGGCTGGAGTGCAATGGCACGATCTCGGCTCACCGCAACCTCCGCCTCCCGGGTTCAGGCAATTCTCCTGCCTCAGCCTCCTGAGTAGCTGGGATTACAGGCATGCGCCACCATGCCCAGCTAATTTTTTGTAGTTTTAGTAGAGACGGGGTTTCACCATGTTGACCAGGATGGTCTCGATCTCTTGACCTTGTGATCCACCCGCCTCGGCCTCCCACAGTGCTGGGATTACAGGCTTGAGCCACCGCGCCCGGCCTTAATTTTTTGTATTTTTGGTAGAGACGGGGTTTCACCATGTTGACCAGGATGGTCTCGATCTCTTGACCTCGTGATCCACCAGCCTCGGCCTCCCAAAGTGCTGGGATTACAGGCTTGAGCCACCGCGCCCGGCCGCTTTTTTTTTTTTTGAGGTGATAACACTTAAAATCTATTCTTTTAGCAATTTTCAAGTATACAATACATTATAGTCACCATATTGTGCAATAGATATGACCTTATTCTTCCTGTCTAACTGAAATTTCATATCCTCTGACCTTCTCAATCTCTCCTCACCCCTTCAGCCCATGGTAATTACCATTTTGCTTGCTTCTTCTATAAGTTAGACTTTTTTAGATTCCACATATATGCATACTATTTATTTTTCTGTATCTGGTTTATTTCACTTAACATAATGTCCTTCAGTGCTTAACATAATGTCCTTCAGTGCTATTCATGTTGTTGCAAATGACAAGATTTTCTTTTTTAAAGGCTGAATAGTATTTCATTATGTATATATAACCACATTTTCTTTATCCATTCATCCATTGATGGACACTTAGGTTGATTCCGTATCTTGGATATTGTGAATGATGCTGTAATGAACATGGGAATGCAGATACCTCTTTGACATACTGGTTTCATTTCCTCTGCATATATAGCCAGAAGTAGAATTGCTGGATCATATAGAAGTTCTATTTTAAATTTTTTCAGGAAAACATATGATCATATCAATATACAGAAAAAAACATGACAAATTCTTACAACCTTTTGTGACTTAAAAAAATAAATTAGATATAGAAGGAATAAAGCTGGGATTGCTGTACATGAACTTTATTGTTTATCAACATAATCCCACAGGTAACATCACACTCAATGGTGAAAATGGTGAAAAGGCAGAAACTTATTTTCTAAGATCAGGAACATGACAAGGGGGCTCACTTTACTTTTGCCACTTCTACTCAACATCATACAGGAAATTCTAGCCAAAGCAATTAAGCAAGAAAAAGAAAGAAAGTTATCTAAATCAGAATGAAAGCAGTTAAATTGTCTCTGTTTGCAGACAACATGGTTTTATATATAGAAAACCCTAAACATTCCACCAAAAAACTGTTTAACTAATAAATTGGGTAAAGTTGCAGAATACAAAATTGGTGTAAAAAGCCAATAGCATTTCCATATGCTAGTAATGCCCTATCTGCAAAAGATGTCAGGAAATCAGTCCCATTTTAAATAATATTTAAAAATACTTAATAATGAATCTAACAAAGAGATGAAAGGTCTGAAAACTATAATACACTGATGAAAAAATTAAAGAAGACACAGACAAATGGAAAGATGGATTAGAAAATTGATATTGTTTAAATGTTCATACTACCCAAAACAATCTATAGATTTAATAAACTCCCTCCCAAAATTTCAATGATGTTTTTCACAGAAATAGAAAAAAGCTCATACATTTCATGTAAACCACAAAAGATTTCAAATAGTCAAAGCAATTTGGAGCAAGAAGAACAATGCTGGAGGAACTAAAAACCTTTTGCACAGCAAAGGAAACAATCAGCAAAGTGGAGAGACAGTCTAAGGAACAGGAGAAGATATTTGTAAACCATACATCTGATAAGGAGTTACTATCCAAACTATATAAGGAACTCAAAGAACTCAATGGCAAGAAAACAAATAACTAGGTGATCAAATGGGCAAAGGACCTGAAAAGACATTTCTCAGAATAGATATACAAATGACCAACAGGTATATGAAAACATATTCAACTTCACTAATCATTGAGAAATGAGATATCATCTCATACTTGTTAGGATGGCTGTTGTCAAAAGACAAAAGAGAGTAAATGTTGACAAGGATGCAGAGAAAAAGGAACCCTTGTACGCTCTTATTTGGTACAGCCATTATGGAATACACAGCTTTTTAATACTCAGTGGAGGGGGCCAAACTGAATGGTGTGTAGAACATGGCAGTGGCATCTACATTGGGCCTCCAGTTTGTGATTCCTAAGGAAAAGGGAAAGAACTAGGGCAGGCCCTGGAAATAAAACTGCCTGAATTCAAATTCTTGTTCTGCCACTTATTATGTGACCTTGAGCAAGTTAAACAATATCTCCGAGCTTCAGTTTGTTCATCTTTGAAATAGGGATGATATTGACTTACCTTAAAAAATGAATGTGACTTACATTAAAGGGATTATGTGAGCATGAAATAAGATAATCCATATAAAGCACTTAGTGGAGTATCTGGTTATTATGATTATTCCTTATTAATTTTGTATAGCTAATTAGGGGCTAGACAGTGTTCCTCTGCTTTGAGGGCACACCACCTTTGGTGGTGCTTCAGGGCCTCAAGGTTACCTTTGGGCCCCATAGAATGTCCAGGGGGGTGTGTGATGATCAAAGGCTTTGAGCTCTGCTTGTTGGAGTCCTCTGCCCTTCTTCTCCTTTCTCCTCCTCCTCCTCTTGGCTTGATCGTGAGTTGCATCCAAGCCTTCATCCTTCTACTCCATAGACAAGACCATCCCCATCTCCTGCATGAAGGCTGGATACTTTTAAGTGCCATAGCCTGTTCATTTTGCACATATATGAGGAAGACCTCAGATCCACATTTTATTTCTCAGGGATAGGCAACAAGTCAGTGAGCAAGTTGACTCGCATATTTGTGACAAGTTCCACATACTAACAGAGATGGGTCTCTGACAGCAGGACACCAAGACTGATGTGCTTCAGTTCTGATCCTTAGCTGACCATGCCAGCATCTGAACCACTTTCTAGGTTGGAGAATCTCCTCCAGGAGTCTGGGTGGAGGCAGGGCCTAGCCTTCCTCTGCAGAAGCCCCAATACTTGTCCTCTCTGCCCCAAGCTTGGCCAATCAGTGCTTGGTTTTGCATCAAGTGCTGCAAAAAGACAGGAAGAGTTGAATTTATTCTGCCATTGATTTCAGCAGTGGCCATGTACAGTGGTTATTGGCAGTGGTGCTGGCGGCAGTATCCAACTGGGGCAGCAGCCTCCTAGCCAGGCTGTTCCTGTGGTGTTGTCTTGGCTGTGGCTTCAATCATAGGAATTCCCTGAGCTTCTGCATGTTTTCTGAGCTTGATTCCCCAGATACTTTGTAATTCTTGAGGGGGTTAAAAAATTTCAACATATTTCTTTTCTTCTTACACTAATGATTGTTGGTTTCTGTTGCCTGCAACAAAGAGTCCTGACTAATACTGGTTGCACAAATAGGATATAGGAACACATATCTTTTCATTGGACAAAGAAGGGAGAGGAGAGGGGTGATAGTGAAAAAGAAAAAGTTGAGAAACAAACTTTGATTTGGCAAATTGGAGGTTTTATTTATTTTTGCTCCTTGCTGGGAAAGCATAATCACCATAAAATACTCAGTGTAGCAGAGTGCCAAAGAGCACAGTGCATTCAGACAGCTCTGGGTTTAAATCTCATTAAATTGCTTACTAGCGGTGGTTACTAGTGAAGTTACAGGCCCTCTGAGTTTAAGCCTCACTTTTTCTATCTGTAAAATGCGATCATTATAACTGTCATGCTTGTGGCCATCCAACATCCTTGGAACACATCCTGTGTGTGAAGAAATGTTCACAATTATAAATTCTGCTTTCTTGAGGTAGACTCCAAAATTTGCTTTCCCAGTCTCCCTTGTAATGGGGCACTGACATGTACCCTGGGCTTTGCCAATTATATGTACCCACTTATTAGTTTTAGGAAGTAGGGACCATGCAGAGTCCACCTGTAGACAGGGGTGTTGTCTAAGGTGTTGAACATGAATGGAGCAGCAGAGGCAACGCTTCTAGTCTCCGATCTCGGCAGCATTAGCATGAGCATCCTGTCCGTGACAGGGAGTGGCAACACTCGTATCCTTGCTGGAGCGGCTCACCAGGTTGTGATGTGGGCATTGATCATGTTAGCACAGCCTCAGAGCTTTTGATCCCAGGAACTCTATGAGCTGCTTTTCTAATTAAACTAACTAGAGTGGATTCTGTTGTTTGCAATTAAGAATATTGAGTGATAAAGAAGATGCAATCATGGAATGTTTGTAAAGAACTTAGCACGAGGCCAGAGAGCACACTCAATAAATAACAGCCAGATTTTACCATGTATTGTCAACTGCAAGGGAGGAAATTGGGTTTCTCTGGAAGGTGCCTGAGTAACTTTTGATTTCAAACAAAGCAGAGTATCTTAAAGCTGCAATAGATTATTTAGTTCAGCCCTTGCATTTTACCAATAAGTGCATGAGGTGCAGTGACTTGTCCAAGACCATATGCTTAGTTGCTGTAGAGCCCCGGTTTATGAAGCCATTTTCCATCTCACGAGGCCGATATTTGGTGATTGGTGTCTATGTAGTAGGCTAAAGTTAATTACTATAATTTCTTAAAAAGTTTGATCTTGTGGGGGTAGGGGATGCCTGTCATTACATGGCAGGAGAAGTAGACTTATCAAACTTTGCTTTTTCACATTCTTCATGCTAGATCCATTGTAAGAAAAATGAATGGTAGCAAGTCAGTAGAACTCTTTCTGAGTAAAAATCACCGCAGAGCAGCTGTGCCCCTATAATAAGCCTCCAATTCTCATTGGTTTTTCAGCCAGAATTTTGAGAGCTGACAGCCATTGTAAGAAATCAATCCCTGATTTCTGTTGCTTTGCATTCAGGAACTCAGTATCCCTGCAGGGCTGTGGATGTGCCTCAGAGGTCAGCATTTGCTGCTGGAGGAGGAAACAGGGATTTTTTGGGTCCTGTTTTTTTTTTAACATTGATCTCAGCATCAACCAAGATCTTAAACTAAACTAATAACAAGTAATGAGAGCAAGCTGCTTTAATTTACAACTAGAACCCAATCCCATTTTTTCTCTAAACTCTCAAAAGAAAATTGTTTTTTTTTTTTCTTTTTTTGAGACAGGGTTTGGCTCTTGTTACCCAGGCTGGAGTGCAATGGCGCAATCTCAGCTCACCACAACCTCTGCCTCCTGGGTTCAAGCAATTCTCCTGCCTTAGCCTCCTGAGTAGCTGGGACTACAGGCATGCGCCACCATGCCCAGCTAATTTTTGTATGTTTAGTAGAGATGGGGTTTCACCATGTTGACCAGGATGGTCTCGATATCTTGACCTCGTGATCCACCTGCCTTGGCCTCCCAAAGTGCTGGGATTATAGGTGTGAGCCACCACGCCCGGCTGAAAATTAAGTTTTTTTTAAAAAAGAGTTCCTCCATGCAACTATTACTATCCAGATAACATATTTTAAATACATCTCTAATATTTTTAAAGCCAGAACTTCATCTTGGAGTCTGATTCCTAGGGCACCTAACCTGTAAACTTCTGAATTTTAAGTTCTAGTTCTAATACTATCCCCAAACAAGCCCAAATATGGCTGGTATTTCAAATATCTGATACTGCATGTATCATCAGAAATGTATGTTCTTCTTTTTTTTCCTTTCTAAAAATTGAGATGGAGTCTTGCTCTGTTGTCCAGGCTGGAGTGCAGTGGTGGAATCTTGGCTCACTACAATCTCTGCCTTCTGGGTTTAAGTGATTCTTCCACCTCAGCCTCCCAAATAGCCAGGATTGCAGGTATGTGCCACCAGACCTGGCTGATTTTTGTATTTATAGTAGAGACGTGGTTTCACCGTGATGGCCAGGCTGGTCTTGAACTCCTGGCGCCAAGTGATCCGCCCTCTTTGATTTCCCAAAATGCTGGGATTACAGGTGTGAGCCACCATGCCCAGCCAGAAATGTATTTTGAAACTCAGTCTTTTACCATCAGATTTCCATTCTCCTCCCTGTCCTCCCAGTGCCCACTCAAGCAATCCCTCTAGTACACATCAGCTGCCATGCTGGTTGGGCTTGAGGTGCAGAGTTGGCAGAAATGGCCCAGACCTTGTCACCAGGAAGCAACCTCTGTAGTCACTGCAACTCCCACATTCCCAGGTTCTGAAGGACAGCCCCTCCGGGAGGCCCTACTACAACCAACCCAAACCGGATTTGCTCAGCCTGTTGCTCTTCTCAGCCCCTGGCCTGCTTTTCCTCCTGGGTTGGTGGCTTCTATCCTTCAAGCTGACCTTACTTTTCTCATTGCTCTTAGAGTACATCATTTTTCCCTTCCTTCTGCCTGATAGGCCACCATCCAATCCATTTCCTAATACCATTGATTCTGTCTCCAGAATATCGCCTACAATGGCTGGTCCACTTCTCTCCACCTCCACTGCTCAGGCTTGTCCCATGCCCTCATCCTCTCTCTCTCTGAACGATTGCTCAGCCTCCAGCCCCATTTCCCTGCTTCCATTCTGGCTCTCTTTCAACATAGTCTCCACAAAGCAGTCACAGTAAACTTAAAAATCCTCAACTCAGATCTTGTCACTGCCCCACTTAAAACTCTTGAATAGATTCCCATTTCCCTGAAGGTAAAATCCAAACTCCTTAACCTGGCCTGTAAGGCCCTGCATGATCTCACCCCTGCCTACCTCCATAACTTCCTCATGATTATACCTTTATAAATAATCTCTTTATGAACTCTTTTCAAAGTAGTCTGATTTAAGTGTGCCATTTGTTTTCTATTTGGAACCTGATTCAGCTAGCTTTAAAAACCGTTACTATAACATACTAATAGTACTCTGTCATTTCTTTTCTTTCTTTCTTTCTTTTTTTTTTTTTACTGTTTTGACACAATTTATTCAGAAGTTTAAAAGTTAAAATGTGGGCATTTTCCCGTAAAACAAATCATTTCCTGCCACCCCCTAACAAAAAGACTCTCCTAACACTGCAGTTATTTCTCTATCTCTTGAACTCCTGGCGCCAAGTGATCCGCCTTCTTTGATTTCCCAAAATGCCGGGATTACAGGTGTGAGCCACCGCTTACCACACACTCTTGCAAAACACACGGGAATCAACACCCCAACTATTTGGTAATACAAAGAGACTGCAAAGTTACACAAAAGAATTTCATTTACTTCCTTTTCACTAGCAGGCTATGAATGAAAGATTGAGAGGCAAACACATCATCTTGAAGAGTTGAGACTTACTTCCTTAACCTTTTTTTCTTCCTCTAAGAGGTTAAAACCCAAAGCAGTTTCATTGACAACTGTAACTCTGATACTCCATTTTTCTTTTTGAATGGCTAAGCTAGGAGATACGTTCCTTTCAAAGCTGATCTTCACAACCTCAAGACTGGCAGAAAGCAGGCTCCCAGCTGCAGCTCGGCCACAATGCTCTGCAATAGGCAAAATTCCCACACAAGTGCAAATGATGCTTTAAGAGTTATCAAAACTTTTTAAAAAAGTAATAATGCATTAATATGGAGCCTCTACATTTTTCTCTAAAGGGGGTGGCAGCTGTGAAACAGAAGGCACTTTGTGCTAAAATTCAGAGTCTCTCATGAGAGAACGCCACAGCAGAGAGACGCAATCCGCCTAACTTGCAGGCGACCCTTTAGGGTGGGGAGGAGTATCCTCCAGGAAGGCATCTGCAAAGGAAAAAACTGTAATCATGATTCCAAGGCAAAATGGCTAAAGTTGGGAGAGAAGAAGTACCGAGAGAAGAGACAAAACATGGTTGCACCAAGGACTGAGGAATGAACTTTACAAAGACTTGTCAGCTGGCTCTGTACTTCTATTGGGCTGGTTCCCTCACCACCTCCAAAGAGGTTCTGGAGACCTTGCAGGGACAGGAACAGCACCTTAGCCAAGAGGATTCCAAGCCTCCTGCCTCTGCCTGGGTTCTCCTTGTTAGGTTCCCAAGTAATAAACTGAGTTCCCATTGGCAGTACTTGCAGGTATTGATGGTCCACGGCAACATCTGTTTTAGGGGTTTTCTGGTACAGTCGTGAAGAGAAAGTGAGGATTTTCCACATGATCCGGGATTCCTTGGCAATTCCCAAAGGCTTTCTGGGCCTTCTAAGAGCAGCAGTGGATCAAGCTGGTAACGCCCATCAACACTCAGAAAAGCAGCATGGGTATTTTATATTGGGGGCAGAGAGGAGATAAATCAATGGACTGATAGTCTTTATCTTAGTACCATAAATAAAGTGCACCCTGAATGGAGGCTATAAGCCACTCTCCTGAGGCTGAGGTATGGGCAGAAACTTCCATCACCACCCTCAGGGTGGCGGATCATTTCCTTCAGCCAGGATACTGGCTGCTGAGACTGTCATTATTGCTTTATTTCCTTAGTACTATGGGACTTTTAGCTATAAAGGAAAAAGAAATACTTGGTGGGCTTGTCAGATAGCATGTCACAAAATCACAGGAACTGGCTGATATTCGATGACCATACACGACAATCTCAATAATGCTGGATGATGGCTGTTTTTCCCTTTCATTCTGATGAACTTAGGAAAGCTCAAGTTGTTTTGAAAACACCTATCGAATTGGCTCATGATGCTTCAGAAGAAGCAGGAAAGCTGTTTATGACCAATGCAGTAGAAATGGTTGTCTTCGTTTATAAGTTTTCGGATGGATTATGGGAGAAAATCCTCTTATTATCACATTTCAGGAGACTTTACTATGACATATTCGTGGGTTACATCAACTTCTCAGAAGCTCTTCAAGAGTGTGAGAGGAAAAGCATGATGTTGCACAAAGAACTCTGCTCCACGTAGGATTCTGTGGCAAGAGTACTATTTTGCTGCTTTCATGTAGGAAGGTATTGCCCCCCTTGCAGTCAGACCCTCAAAGTGTTTGTATGTGTAATTGATGAAGACCTAGTCTTTGTTCTTGTAGTCAGTCTCGGGGTGATTACTTGTGGCCACTGTTGGCTTAAGATTCTGGAAACTCACAGAAGTTTGAGGTATCATCAATGCTTTTGATTTCAATAGATGTTGCAATAGGTCTCTCTCTGATATGTTCCCAGTCAACGCCCTCAAAAAAATAGTTACTTTTGATTTCCTCAACTCCAGGAGCTCCAATTCTACGTTCCCATTCACAGCAGAATCTCAAAATTAGATCCTTGGCTTTCTCAGAGATGGGAAATTCTGGAGGAAAAGTTAAAGTTTCTTTCCAGTTCATCACTTTCTTATATGTCTCTTGAGGAGTCTCAGAACAGAAAGGTGGGTAGTCGATGAGCATCTCATACATGATCACCCCAAGCAACCACCAATCACAGAGCTTGTTGTACCCGGTCTGCATGGACACCTCAGGAGCAGTGTAGTCAGGAGTGCCTACTGTGGAGAAGGCTAGCTGACGTCTATTTCTTTTCCAGGTTTCTGCTTTCCTTTTGGAGTTCATATTCTGGAAAGTGAAATCACTGGGGAGGCTGTGGTTCAGATTCCTATAAAATTCTGTCCTGTGTGCTTTTTTCAGTCCTGTGCAAAGACCAAAGTCAGAAAGTTTCACATGGCCCTTGCTGTCCAAGAGAAGGTTGTCTGGTTTGATGTCTCTGTGGATGAATCCAAGTTGGTGAATAGAGTCTATGGCTAATACTGTTTCTGCTATGTAAAACTGAGTCTCTTCTTCTGTCAGAGTGTCTTTTTTCATCAACAAGGTCATCATGTCCCCTCTAGGCAGGAACTCCATGATTAGGTAGAGGTTTAGCTTATCCTGAAAACTATAGAATATTTTCACAACACAAACTGTCTGCCTTCACTGGAATGTCACGCTCTGCACAAATGTGGCCAACCTGCTCTTTTTCAAGTGTATCTGCTTTACGGAGTATTTTCATTGCATACACATGCCCTGTATCTTTCTTCTGAACAAGCCGTACCTCACCAAATGCTCCTCTGCCTTTTACTTTTAAGGACTCAAAATCTTCCAATCCAAGTCTTGTTCTCTTCAAATGAAGAAACTCTGTTTCCTTCCGAGCATGTGCTGATCTTCTGAGTCATTTCTCCTCATCTTTTAGGCCTTCTTCTTCCATCACCTTTTCTAACTTCTATGTCTCATTTCTCATTCTTCATGTTGAGCGATAAGGTTGCTATAAAAATTCTCCAGTGTCACTTTGGTCATTGTCACCCTTTCTTTTGTGTGGTTACTCATGGATGAGCAAGGTGTTGAGCCTGTCATTGCCATGGCAGGGCCCTGGGAGAGGCAGGGCTGGGGGCGGTGGAGAGCCACAGACACCCCTTCGGCCAGTAGTCACTACGTGAAGGCTGGCGAAGTCCCGGTGGCGGCAGCCAATGAGCCAAAGACCGGAGGGGACGCGTGAGGGGCTCTGAGACGGGGGCGATGGGCAGTTGCGCGTGAGGACAACAGGAAGCGTTCCAACTGCCGGAAAAGACGGGAGGGATAAGGGGCCAAGGCAGCCCGATCCCCTGCCACGGAGATGGGCTCTACTCTGTCATTTCTAAAGGTGCATTCTTATTTAAGTAAAACCATAGGAAAAGGTCTAGAAAGATACCCACCAAACTGCTAATAGGAATTACTTTTGAGAAGATATATACATAACCAACAAACATGAAAAAATGCTCCACATTACTGATCATCAGAGAAATGCAAATCAAAACCTCAGTGAGATACCATCTCATACCAGTCAGAATGACCATTATTAAAAAGTCAGAAAATAGCAGATGCTTGTGAGGCTGTGGAGAAAAGGGAATGTGGACCAGGTGCGGTGGCTCACACCTGTAATCCCAGCACTTTGTGAGGCCAAGACAGGCAGATCACCTGAGGTCAGGAGTTTGAGACCAGCCTGGCCAACATGGAGAAACCCCATCTCTACTAAAAATACAAAAATTAGCTGGGCATGGTGGCGCATGCCTGTAGTCCTAGCTACTCAGGAGCCTGAGGCAAGATAATCACTTGAACCCAGGAGAAAGAGGTTGCAGTGAGTCAAGATGATGCCACTGCACTCCAGCCTGGGTGACAGAGTGAGACTTCTTCACACACACACACACACACACACACACGCACACACAAACACACACACACACGCACACAAAAACACACACACACACGCACACACAAACACACACACACACACACACAGAATGCTTCTACACTGTTGTTGGGAATGTAAATTAGTTTAGCTACTGTGGAAAGCAATTTGGACATTTCTCAAAGAACTTAAAATTGCTATTCAACTAGCAATCCAATTACTGGATATATATCCAGAAGAAAATAAATCGTTCTACCAAAAAGACACATGCACCTGTATGTTCATCACAGCACTATTCACAATATCAAAGACATGGAATCAACCTAGGTGCTCATAACAATGAACTGGATAAGGAAATGTAGTATTCCATGTATATTCCATGTACATCATGGAATACTATGCAGCCATAAAAAATGATGAAGTCATATATCCTTGCGGCAACACAGATGCACCTGGAGGCCAATTATCCTAATCAAATTAACACAGGAACAGAAAACCAAATACTGCATGTTTTCACTTAGAAATGGAAGCTAAACATTGGGTTTACGTGGACATAAAGATGGCAAAAAGAGACACTGGGGACTACCAGAAGGGACAAGGAGGGAGAGGACGAGGCCTGAGAAACTGACTATTTCCAGTAGTTACTATGCTCACTACCTGGGTGACGGGATTATTGTACTCCTAAACCTCAGCGTCACTTGATATAACCAGGTAACAAACCTACACATGTATCCTCTGAACCTAAAATAAAAGTTGAAATTATTTTTAAAAAAGGAAGTACTTTTGAGAACAGGGAGTGCTGGTCCAAGAGTATTGTAGCTTTATCTCTAATGACGTGAATCTAAAAAGGAGCATTTATTCAAATATTACTTATATAATAATAATAAATTACTCTTAAAAATAAAAACATTTGAGGGTATTGGACTAGATCAGTGACTTTCAGCTAGTTTTGGCTGTGACCCCACATTAAGAAATCTGTTTTTTGGCCTGGCGCATTGGCTCACATCTGTAATCCTAGCACTTTGGGGGGCCAAGGCAGGTGGATCACTTGAGGTCAGGAGTTAGAGACCAGCCTGACCAACATAGTGAAACCCTGTCTTTACTAAAAATACAAAATTAGCGGAGCATGATGGCACATGCCTATAATCCCAGCTACTTGGGAGGCTGAGACAGGAGAATTGCTTGAACCTAGAAGATGGAGGTTGCAGTGAGCCACGATCATGCCACTGCACTCCAGCCTGGGCAACAAGAGCGAAACTCCATCTCAGAACAACAATAAAAAAGATACCTATTTTTCATTGTCATTCAGAATACCCATATATATCTATTTGTACAGATACAAACTGAGACAGAAGTTTTATGAAACAATATTTACTCTTGCCATAAGCAGTGCATTCTGCTATTTTGTTTTGCAATCTATTTCATTTTTTAAGGGGGTTAGTACTTCGACATATGAATTTGGGGGAGACACAAATATAGTTGATAATGGTGAGGAGTTCGACAGGATAATGTGGGTAAAAATGCTAAGTGTGATATAAATGCGCGCGCGCGCGTGTCTGTGTGTGTATGTGTGTGTGTGTGTGTGTGTGTGTGTGTGTGTGTTCCAAGGCCCTGGGATGAACTCAGTATGCGTTTCTAGATACTGTTGACCTACAGCTTTGAAATGGGCTCATGTCTGCCCTCCTGAGTTGGAGGCTTTAAAATGCTCCCAGGTGTCCTTGCCATCATGGTACAATTCTGTCACCAGCCCATGCAGCTCCTGGCAGGTTGTCATACAAACCAAGGACTGACCTGCTACTTATACTTTTATAAATATTCAATCAAAAGACAAATGATGTTTTTCAATTCTGAGCAAGGCTTTACCATGACAAACAACTACCTCTCTGTTTGGGGAACACTGAAAAACCAAGAGTTAAGAAGAGAAATGCAGCAAACCAGAGAAATGTTTTTGAAAGAACTTTCAGAGAACAGGAATCTCCAGGATAAGTCAATCCTGGGGGTAGAAAATATTTCTTCACTAAAGGAACATAGGCGAATAAGAATCCTGGATTTTCTCATTGTACTTGGCCTAATTTGCATAATCATATACATTTGCATGTTATTTACATTTGCATATTATTTTCTATGGACTTGAGAATCCCTGACCACTGTAATTATGAAAAATACAGACTGGGTCTGTTTTGGTTTGCGTTGTTTTGTTGTTGAGAGAGAGGGAGTGTGTCAGTCTTTTGTCCTATTTGATTACCATTGTATCAAATTTTGCTGGAAATAAGTAAGTCAGTAGATGTGACTGGAAAAAAATTCCTTCTTGTTTTCTTTTGGAGATTTGGCTACTAAGTTTATGAAATCTCTTGATATTAAAACAAAATGAAATGAAGGCCATTCAAATCCTATATTGAGGGACAAACTGAAGACTGGGACATGGAGTAAGAAAAGAAAATCACAGCTGCCTGTCCTTGTAGCTGGGGCTTCCTAACAGCTTTGCCGTCAGCACCATTCATATACTTTCCCTCAGAGAGACTTGAGGCCAGCATAGAGCATTAGCTTCCAGGCTAGGAACAAGCACTTTGAATGGGAGAAGTGAAGCACAGTGTTTGAATTGGCACTTAGTGGACCCATTGAAGAAGGTGAGGATGAGCTGTCCCAGAGACAGTGATGTTTAAAACTCTTTAGTGGTTCCCCACTGTCTTCAAGATCAAGTTCAAAGCCCTAAGTCCGTTTTGGTGCCTAAACCCCTAAATCCCTCATGGCCCTGTCTGATGAGGTTTCTGGCCTCCTCTCCAGCTTCTTGCCTCTGCTTTGCTCTCCCTACTCTTGCCTGCCTCTCTCTGTTCTCCACAGAGCAACCAACGTGGTCTTTTAAAGCCACTAAGACACTCCGAAGAATTTGCATTGTTTTGAAAATATAATCCAGACTCTTTTGCATGCCCTGCAAGTCCCCATGTGGCTGGGCCTCTGTCTACCTTGCCAGCCCCGTTTCTTACTGTCTCCCTTTCACTCCATTTCAGCCACATTGGCCTCCTTTCTGTTCCTTGGCCTTTGTAACTTCTGTTCCCCCAGCCAGGAACGCTTTTCCAGGTGTTCCCTTCTCACCCTCAAAGCCTTTGCCAGGTCACTGTCCAGCCNCCCTTGGCCTTTGTAACTTCTGTTCCCCCAGCCAGGAACGCTTTTCCAGGTGTTCCCTTCTCACCCTCAAAGCCTTTGCCAGGTCACTGTCCAGCCAGCCAGTCTCTTGCTCTCTATCACATTACTGCTTTATATTCCATTCGCTGAATTGATCATGTTGACTTTTGAACCCTGGAATCTGAGCACCCTCAGAGCAGAGACTATGTCTGTCTCGTTCACCAGTATATTCCCAGTGTCTAGATTGGTGGGCCTAACATAAAACAAGTTTCAATAAAAATTAGTGACTCAGTGAATGAATGAATGTATGAGAACCAGTGGTTCTCAAACTTGAATGTGCTACTTTGGGAGGCTGAAGTGGGAGGACCCTGGGCCACATAGTGAGAACCCCTGTCTAAAAAATAAAATTAAAAAATTAGCTGAGCATGGTGGTGTGCACCTATAGTCTTAGCTACTTGGGGAGCTGAGACAGGAAGATTGCTTAAGCCCGGGAATTGGAGGCTGCAGTGAACTGTGATTGTATCACTGCAGTCCAGCTGAGCAATAAAGCGAGACCCTGACCTTAAAAAAAAATTAATAATTAAAAAAAATCTTGAATGTTCATCAGAATCACCAAGAGCCTTGTTAAAACAGGTTGCTTCCCCTACCTCTAGAGTTTGGATTTGGTAGGACTGGGGTAGGGCCCGAGAATTTGCATTTCTCCCAAGTTCCCCGATGACGCTGAACCTGCTGATTGTGGGACCACAGTTTGAGAAATGCTGGTACCATCCATAGCTAAGTGCTTGAATTCTGGGCTCACATATATTTAATATTTCATGACTTTGTTCCCTGTCTTCTTTTCCTAGAACATGGTTTCCTTATTCCTTGGGCAAACCTCCCCACCTGCTTCAAGATGTGGGATGGGCATCACTTCCTCCAGAAGGCCATGTCTGATCCTTGGTGCCCAAATCTCTGCCCCTTAGCACCCGGTGCAAAGGGAGTCCTAACCTTTCCAGGCTGCATTGGGTTAACCCTGCACGTTAACTGGATTTTCAGACCACGAGTCCTCCAGAGCCCGCATTAGTCATGTCTGTGTGCCCGCTGGAAGCTCAGGGATGTTCCTTCTGAACCCTGAAAGGGTATATGATGCCTCTGAAAATGAAGTCAGAACCACACCCTGGGCAGACCTAGACTTCCAGCTCACTTTCAGGCCTCATTTCCAGAAGGCTTTGCCCACAAGCCTTCTTTTTGCTTTTTCCTTTTACCAACTCAACCCTTAGTTACATTGTCTCCTCCCCTTTGTCTCCAATGTTTAATTTCTCCAGCTTGTGCTCAAACCTAACTGTTCCATTTATTTTGGTCAGCCTTAATGTACTATAATAACCTGTAGAGAGCACTAGGTCACTTCCTTGAACTAGGTCAGTAAATGCTAAAATTGACTGGTGGCGGGGGAGGGGGAGAGAGAGAGAGAACGACAGACTTTCTAATGGACTCTCAAATTCTAATTTTACTTCCTAAATACTGCTCTTTGAAGCCTTCTCCATTTTTCCCAATTATTCTGAGAAATCTCAGTGCTGTTCCCTTGCCTACAACAAAGCTAATACATGGGCAGAAGAGTGGGGTTCCCTGGAGGCCCAGCCTGCAGTGAGGTATCCCATGGCTCAGCTGTCCCTGAGTCCTACTGATGCTCATGCTTTGGAAGAAACTCACCTTGCTGTGGTGTTGGAGCTGCACCCAGCCTCCATAGCCAAACCTCTGCAGTGGGGAGAAGCACAGTTAGAGTCACGGAGCAAAGACTGGGCTGCAATCAAGGGGCATCCTTAGCGCAGAGGATCCTGAGCTCCATCTTTCAAGCACTGCCTTTGCATTTTCCCCATACCCATGTAGCGCTTATTCAACATTTACAATTAAATTCACTGACATTTTTCCTCCAATATATTTATATAGGAAGAAAAATTCTGTATCTCAGCAGTGCTGGTTTTATCTTTTCCTTTAATGCAGCTTGAATTTTTAAAATGAAGATTAACATGAAAAAATATTTGTTCATGTACCATCTAAAATCATTTCACAGGCCACCAGGAGTACAACGCCCCCAAGGACCACTTTTTGGGAAATATACTGCTCTTCAAGCTGTGGGTTGCAATCCCTGAGTAGATTGTGATATCAGTTTAGTGGATAGAGACTCAAACATTTTAAAACAGGAAATAGTGTAGGCAGCAGATGCTGTTGGTGTCCCACTCATACCCCTTGGCTTTGACACTTCTGTGCATGCTAGCCCACCTCCATCAGCCAGCATCTGCATTTCATTGGTTGAGGCTTTCCCCTGAAACCTGCTTTGATCAAGCCATCCTAACATGTCAGAAGTACTAGAAAATTAGCCCCCTACATTCCCTCGGCCCAACAGCCCTTAACAGATAATTGAGGGAGTTGTATATACATACACCGAACACACCATACCACCCCACCTCGGTCAGGATAATGCGGAGATGAGGCACACATTCTGCTCTGGAATATAAACCTTTCACTGGCTGCCCTATTTTCCCTGTCTCACTTCCCTGCTCTACTGGTGTTTCCTGGGATCACCTCCAAAGCAAACTACTTGCGTCTGAATTCTTGTCTTAGGGTCTGCTTTTTGGAAAACATAAGAGAGTAAAGAATGGAAAGGAATAGAACAAATTAGGATGTCTCCCATGTGGTAATGGTTTCATAACACTTTTTGTTCCCGTTTAATGTATGTAAGTGTTTGTACTGAGTCACAATGTAAAATAGATTTCTTCCTGGGGATCCTGCATAAAAACTGTTGAAAGCCACTGACTTAAAAACATAGGTAAATATGACTCAAGTAACTATTGGCTTTGTCATATCATACCATCATATCGTTATTCATTCTTCACGCTTTCATGGAGTCTCATCTACAACTAGCCTTACTAGGGCAGAGAAAACAAAAGTGAAGGGCAGTTCCAGTCTGTGTGAAACAGAATCTTGGGAGTTAAGGCTGGGGTAGGCAAGGAGTCCAAGGGCTACATCATCGCGTGTGAGAGGCACTGTGACCATGATGCACAGCTGCTCTGGGGGCCTCAGGGAGGGAGCTGACCTACACCTTGGGCTGCGGTATTGGGAGGGAGGTTGCAAAGCTTATCCTGGGGTGAGATTGGAGAGGATTGTCTAGTGTTCAGGATTTCCATGCTCCCTGCATGGCTCTCACAGTTTGATGTCAGAGGGAAGGAATGGAGGCAGGAGATAGCTACATGAGAGAGACCCTTAATGGCTCTGATTTGGTCAGTGGTGATGGGTCAATGAGTAAAGCAAGCTGAACATCAGCTCAACCTCTTGCTTGTTGTGGCTGGATGAGGCCAGGGTGCAGCAGTTGGTTTTCATGCCATGGTGTAGGGAAGTTGTCTGTAGGGAGTCAGGTCTTGGTGGACCCCTTTCCCTAGCTCCTGTCACCTCTACACTGAGGGGAAGGTCTGGGCCTGGGCCACGGTGCAGTATAGAGGTGTTTGTGTCTCTGTGTCTGTGCCTGGAGTCTCAACAGCTTCGTAAGGTTTGAATTAATTCTATACCAGTCTTATTCTACCTAGGTACAAGGTCTGTTCCTGAGTCCTATCCCCAAATAATCATACTACCTTTAGAAATCTGTCTTCTGTTTCCTCCCCAGCAACATCAGGAGACCCAGTTTTGCAGGCTGGGCAGGCAAGGGAAACTATTGGATAGAGCTCAGCTTCTCCTCCCTGCACCAGGCTCCCCTTTGCCTGTGCCCACAACCCCTGCTCCCACCCTTCATGCATTCAATACACTTGTATTCCTTCCTTCTTCCCCCCTGGAAAATACTGCCAAGTCAGGTGTGTTGTGGGAAGGGTGGAATATGACTTTAATCAGTTATACTTGAGAGTAAACTTAAAACTATGTGCTCTCAACTGGAAATTTGCCGTTGAATTTTTATCCTTAATGTAGAAGAAAAGGTTTTATTTCCTTCTTTCTTTACTGCCTGCTTTCTCCCTCTTGTTCCTCACTCTTTTTCTTTCTTACTTTTTTGTAATTGTGTAAGGAACTCTACTCCGTATATTAGCAGGTGAGAGAAGTATTCCATTTGAGGAAGGGCAGGGAGGCAGGAAAGGCTGAGCAGAGGGATCCTCCCACGTGCAACAAGTCACTTACAAGGGTCTTGGCTTTGTTGGTGTGAAATGTCTCCAAGTCACTGTTTCCTAATGTGTATTAATAAAATGATGCTAACAGGAGTGGCTGGGACGTAGGTTTTTTGGGAATTAGCTGAGACAGTACATATGATGTTGCTGACACCAGACCTGCCAGTGGACAGGGCTTCATTCATGCTAACAATGATGCTGATGGTGATAGTGGCGATGGTAGGGGCACGAATGGCCACAGTGGAGGGAGCGAGGTGGGGGTAGTGGTGTGGCTGTAGTGGTGAGTATGGTGGCAGTGGTGGTACCTGTGATGGGTGATGGTGATGGTGGTGGCAGCAGTAGCTGTGGTGATAGTAGCAGTGGGGATTGTGATGGGGGTGGCAGTAGTGATGACAGCCTTATTCCAACCCCAAATGGAATACCCTGGGGTCAGAACTAAGGAGAGCTGTGAAGAAAAGAGCCTTTTGTCACTCTGTGTCTGTCCCTCCCTCCTTTTCCTGGAAAGCATAAAGTGCCAATTTACATCACAGGCCCCTTGCAAAGACCTAACTTATTTAGGGCAACTTTATACTTCTCCAGGTCTGTGCTTGACATAGCCTGTCATTCTCATCCTAGGTTGAGCTGAGCTTGGGGTCTCAAATTTATGACCCTGGGAGTGGTTTTGGTCCAAGCATATGCCAGGAAGTATTTACAGTCTGAAAGTATTTGACAATAACCAGCATCTCATAGGCATGTATGAGCATGCCAAATAAAAAGCAAATTGAAAACATTCCAGGGAATTCAGTTTTATATCTTGGACTTACTTTATAAGGGCTCTGCTCTCATGACATCACCTCCGGAAGGCTGTCTCTCCTAATACCATTGCCTTGTGGGTGGGGATCTTGACTGAATTTTGGGGGAGACATACACATTCAGACTGTAGCTCTTTCTAAGCCTCAAAATCCTTGTCTGGACAAAGAGGTGGATGCCCTAGAGCTTGGAGCCCTGCTTGGAGGGCTCACCATGCTAGCTGGCTCTCTCAGTGGGAGAGTACAGGTGGACAGTGTCCTCTAGAGACCACCATAGTGGTTTCCAAAGCATTTCATGTGGATGTTCTTTGATACTCAAATAGAGAAAAAAGCTGTAACATAGGAATTAGTGCTGTTAGTGACCGAGGGGTGGGGTATGGTGTGTTCAGTGTATTTATACACAACTCCGTCAATTATCTGTTAAGGGCTGTTGGGCCGAGGGAATGCAGGGGGCTAATTTTCTAGTACTTCTGACATGCTAGGATAGCTTGATCAAAGCAGGTTTCAGGGGAAAGCCTCAACCAATGAAATGCAGACGCTGGCTGATGGAGGTGGGCTAGCATGCACAGAAGTGTCAAAGCCAAGGGGTATGAGTGGGACACCAACAGCATCTGCTACCTACACTATTTCCTGTTTTAAAATGTTTCAAAGATGGCTCAGTATCATTTGTATTTTTCAATCCATAGTTTCTACCACCCATCTTACCTAAGATACCAATTGACAAAGCAGTACTTAAGATTAACATCCTTCTATGAGACAACTATGAAAAGAAAATAGTTTCCTCTACTTGCACAATGAACCACATTTAATTCAAGTTCGGGTTAATTCATTTTCCCTCACTTGGGATAAAAAAGATGAAACGTTATTGGTGCTGTGAAAGTACTGGCCGAATGCTGAAGATTGGATAAAACCTGATAATAAGCCTGAACAAATCTCTAGCCAATTTTACGTTTTCTTTATGTTCCTTACCTTCCTCTTTTTGTATTCATTCAAAAGTTCTTAATGACAAAAGGAAATTTTCATCTTTAGAGAAACACAAAGAATATTCTTTAGGAGATGTCACTGTGCAAAAGCTTCATGCCATGTATTCTAGGGTTTTTTGATGTACGTACTTCCTAGTTCTTCATGACAAAGATTTATAGAATAGAGAACATCAAACAGTGAAGGTTTCAGGCAGTATCCTAAAATAGACTAAAAAAAAATTCACAAAGCTATCTCTTGGTGCTTCTAAAACTTATTTTAAACATTTTGGAAAGGAGATACATTTTAGAAGTCCTCAAAACCGATCACATTTCATTTTTAATAGTCTTTTACTTAAAACTGTAACTTTAAATTCTGTAGTTGGCATGTATCTTCCCAGCAGCTGAATATGTGATTTTTAAAAAGGTAAATCTGCCTAACTTAAATTGACCAGAAATTTTAAAGAATGCTTCATTTGAGGGAAAAAAGGGACTCTGAGAAAGTGCTTATTTCTTTAATCCAATGTTCTTCCAAAATAAATATAAAAGTCATTTTTAATAACTAGGAAATCAGAACTACCAAATAATTTAACCTCCCCGACCCTGACCAAAGCAGATAAACTTGACATCTAATTCCACAAAGAAGAGAAAGGCATTGGGAAACCCTGCAGAAGCTTCAGAAATAATTCAGCAAATTAGTTACCATTACCTTTTCTAGATCTGGCCATTCTTTTGGTAGAATATGACTATGGATGTCAATTTTCATCGCCACAGGATCAGTGAAGCATGTAAGGATAAAAGTTTTGATGTCAAGCAACTTTGTGAAAACTGTGGAGTTAACTGATTTCCTTAGTCCTTTTATAGCCACCTTCAGGCACCAGTCAGTAGGCCTGTCCAGCCCAGGCTAGCTCCGTTAGAACTGCCTTATTAAGGTTCAACGTTCTGTTTATTTGTTAACCAAGCTTTGGGTTCAACACTCTTTGGTAGCCAGGACTCTTAGCACAAAACTTAAAAAACAAACAAACAAAACGAGAAAGAGCTGTCCTCCACTGTATGAGGTCAAAAGCACAGTAGGATGTTTAGACTTACAGCAGGCCAAAAATGGACTAATTTTTCATTTTAAATATTTTAAGTTTTGTAAAGCTATACATAGTTAATAATTAAATAGTTTATAGTTAAAAATAAAACCATTCAGAGGGCTTTTACAGAAAAAGGACAAATCGCTGATTCATCTTTTCTTACCTTTCCTTGCACTATTCAGATGCAGCTAGTTTTTATGCTTTGCTTTTTGTTCAGTTAGTTACTTCCATACCTTTAAATAACATTTAACAATTGGCTTGTTCATGAAAATTTGGCATGTTGAAAAGTTGTGGGGAAGTTTCATATTTACTTTTTTTTTTTTTCCCTCATTTCAAGTTTTAATCAAAGCTTGTATATAAGGTTACTTTATTCCTGCATCTTCTCAATTGTTTCTTCCTTGTATTTGCCCTTTTCCTTTCCTACTTGGCGAGATTTGGCTTTCCGTTCAAGGATCTTTTTGCGGTCTTTGTCCAGTTTTAGCCTAGTGATAACAACCTTGCTGGGGTGAATGCCTACATGGACAGTTGTGCCATTAGCCTTTTCCCGCTGCACCCGTTCAGTGTAGATTACGTATTTCTTCCTGTACACCTGGACTACTTTGTCAATCTGCTGACCTTTATAGTGTCCTCGTACAACCTGAACTTCATCATCCTTTCGGATGGGCATGGATCGCACGTTGTACTTCTGTCTCAGCTCTTTGGAAAGTGGGGAGGACATAATCTTCCTGCGAATGTGGGAAGGTGCATTGAAATGCCTTTTGCGATTCTTGCTTCGGTCGGAAGTCACAAAGGGATTGAACCTCATTTTGGCAGCTCCCGCTTGGGCGATGGCCGCAAAAGGGAAGAGAATTACACGCTGCTTCCGGTTCTGTAAGTTTACAAAAGATCCATATTTACTTTTAAATGACAGAATGAGTCCACTCTTCATATATGTTTTTTCCTCCAATGCCTTTGTCTTGGATTCATTCATTCAAGCATTTTTTTTTTTTTTTTAATTTGAGACACAGACTTGCTGTACTGGCTAGTCTCAAACTCCTGGGCTTGAGGTGTCCACCCGCCTTGGCCTCCCAAACTGCTGGGATTACAGGCATGAGCTTAATTCATGGCTTTAACAGATATTTATGGAGAACTGCTATGTGCTGAGGATGTAAGGTTGACTGAGAGATAAGATGATACATATGCTGTAATGGATAATTGCACACAGCCTAAAGTATAGGGAAAAGAAGATAGTAGCCATTTCCATTTAGCATTGTCAGAGCAGTCATGTAAGGCTTTCAACACAGCAGAAAGTGGGGCTTATGGTCATGCCTCTAAAGAGAGCCTGGAACAAAACAGCCCTTGATTGTTTTGTGTTTACCCTTTCTTCTTCCTGCAAAGCTTAACATGTTCAAGGGACTCCAGGTACCCTGGCAAATCTTTAAACCTGCCTTGGACACTTCCTTCCCCTCAGACTCCGCAATACATAAACTGAGTAGTCAAAAAGCTTCCTTCTGTAATTCAACTAGATTCTGTATAAATTATAACAAACAGCTTGAAAGAAAATAAAAGAAATCCTTGAAATCCATTTTTTGAAAAAGTTCAGTGAGCTAAAACTGAATGAGTAAGCCTTAAAGTAACATGGAGGCACTTGCTAATACCAAGTAAGTAAGTGCGTGCAAGCACTTTTAGAGCACTCCCAATGGGCTAGGTACTGGTCCATGAATTTTAACAATAGCAGTTCACTTATTACTCATAACATTCCTATGGGGGAAGAACTAGGACCAATATTCATACTATAGAAGAGGAAACTGAAGCACAGAGAAGTTAAGTAACTTGCTCATGGTTACACAATAGTGTGTGGGAGAACTGGAATTAGAATCCAGACAGTGTGGCTTCAGAATCCTAGAGATTCCGGGATTAATATCCCACAAGGGAATGGAAGATAATAATATGGGCTTGTACAAAGCTGAAATGCCCTCATTACACTAAAAGTCTTGATGGATCTAGACCCTTAAGGTAAAGGTAGACTAGGAAAAAAATCCATTGGCCCAAAAAGGGAGTCTGTTATGAAATCTGTTTTCATTAAAAAAGAGAAGAAATAAGTTTTCTCTGTGAAGTTCTTTGAGAATTACTATTCAAGGTCACCCAATAAGGTTTTAGTTAATGTGGTACCAGGTTGGTAATGCTCGTCTACTTCCTCTCACCCTGTCATAGTCCATTTAGTGTTGCTTTAACAGAATACCTGAGTCTGTATAAAGAAAAGAAACTCTGCCGGGCGCGGTGGCTCAAGCCTGTAATCCCAGCACTTTGGGAGGCCGAGGCGGGTGGATCACGAGGTCAAGAGATCGAGACCATCCTGGTCAACACGGTGAAACCCCGTCTCTACTAA